>NW_027256895.1:6271551-6431551 GCF_029215685.1 Pituophis catenifer annectens
ACCAACCGAAGACAATTTGATCAAAAAAGTTTTGGAATGTGCGGAAATAGATAAATTTACAAAGGAGATACAAGAAAAAGAGGAAACAGAATATTACGTAGTGTGGGAGAAATAGTATGAATGGCTGGAGGAGAGAGATAAAAGGCAAGGAAAAATTAAATAATGGTTGAAATAGGAGTAGAAGTACAATAACAAATATGAGGAAACAAAAACTGTAGAAATGAAATTGTGCACATGGGTATTTATATGTATATATGTAAATAAATTAATTAATATTAGAAGAATATGTACAAAAGATACTGTTGCCGTAATTCGAGGATCAGACTCAATAATAAGCTCAGCCTTCTTATATTCAAACAGAAGATAATTTATTTACAGAAGGCATTCTTTATTCACAGAGTGATTGCAGAAAGAAGCAAGGGGAATGAGTGTGCATCATCTTTTATACCAAGGAGGCGGGGTTAAAAGTGGGGAGTGGTTAGTGAGGAATACATTAGAAGAAGGAGAATGAGTTAACTATTGACACTCCTGGATATATATATTTCTTTCATTCAAGAATGAGGCATTTACACATGACAGATACATTAGAATAAGGGAGAAAAAATGTATGAGTAAGAAATTTTTACTGATGCAAAACGGTTGAAAAGGAAAAATTGTTAAAGCTTTCTTTTTCTTTTTGTTTTTTAAATGTTTAATATTTTTTTTAAAGTGTTCCATTGTTTTTTACAATTACCTGCCAAGGTTGCAGCTCAAAAAGTTTAGCAGTTTGAACCTTCCTGAAGGATCTCTGATGGAGCTGAGAGGACAACATGGCATTTAAAGCATGTGCTGCTGCATAAACACCGTTATAGATACTGTAGCTATGTACAGTGGTTCCCATCTCAAAGAGAGGCCCAGGGAGGTCCTGTAATCTCTCTTTGCCAGTACACATTTCATTCTTCTCTATTTCCATACCAGGATCTGGAAAAGTACAGTCAAATGCTCGTTCCCAAAACTCCTTCAGGAAGCCCTGATGTTTGGTCTTGGATGGTTTTATGCCCTCAAGAAACTTACTGAACCCCAGAAGTTCTCTTGAGTGAAGTGAAAAAGAAATGGCACCCTGGAAAACGTTCAGGTCCCAACTTCTTTGCAGGAAGGATAGTGTGAAATCAATGCCACTTGTTATGACCCATACTTTCATAGGTGAATCTTTTAATTTATTTCTGAGATCTAGTACGAATAGAATTGTCCTCAGCTGGGCCAGCGTCACTGATTCTCCATAGATGAGGAACACCTTGGTTTTCTGATCAGTTAAAGGTACAACGATATATGATGTTATTTCCATCATTTCCTTATAGTTATCCAAATGGATGCGCTGTGGGATTTTTTGTCTGTAAGCTGTGCAGATGCCATTCTGGAAAAGCAAAGCTTCCAGAGTCTGCAGGAATTTCTGTCCATTGTCATTGTCATGAATGAAGATCCCGATCCAGGTCCATCCAAAATGTTGAAGCAATTTAAGAATCCCCAAGTATTGTTGGGCTTCATTGGAGACCATGGAATAGAACGAAGGGACCAGAGTGGAATCAATCTTCCCAGGGACCAGGGCACCATAGGTGAGCTACAAATATAATTATGATTTTTAAAGCCAGCAGACAGCTTCATCTCTGTACGTCTGATTTTGCTACCATTTTTTGAATAATTTGTCAGTGCATAGGAAACCATGTATTAGTTTGGGAACTGTTTCTAAAGTATTAGTGCATAATGCATTTCCAGCAATATTTTTTGGTCAGATTAACAGAATTGGAAGGGACTTCATAGTCCAACCCCAGCTCAAGCAGGAGACCCTACACAATTTCTGACAATTGGCAGTCCAATCTTTTCTTGAAAGTCTGAAGTGATGAAGCTCCCACAACTTCCGAAGGCAACTTCTGTTGAATCTCTCCTTGGTCAGTTTCCATCCATTGTTCCTTGACTGGCCTTTGGGTGCCTTGGAAAATAGCTTGACTCCTTCTTCTCTGTGGCAGCTCCTCAAATATTGGAAGACTGCTATCATGTCTCCCCTGGTCCTTCTCTTCACTAGACTAGCCATGCCCAGTTCCTGCAACCGTTTATCATATGTTTTAGTCTCCAGTCCCCTAATCATCCTGGTTGCTCTCCTCTGCACTTTTTCTAGAGTCTCAACATCTTTTTTTATAGTGTGTTGACCAAACCTGGATGCAGTTAATTAGCCTTTCAATTACCCTTTCCTCCTTTTAGAATCACCAGGAGTTTAACGTGAGAAAAAAATATGTAATTCCATGTTTTATAGTGCAAAACCCCTACCTGTGGAATCTTGTAGAGACCAAGGATATCTGCCATGTAAAAAGAGGTATCAGAACCAAGTCCTCCAATGATGGCTATCAGGTTCCTCTGACTGGCACATTTATAGTTGGGAAGAAAGCTACTTGATTTGAAGAGCAGATCCAAGGTGGTCCGATAAGTCATCTTTGCATCAAAGTAGCTGTCGTAGATATGGATTCCAAGGGTAACATTAGGCAAGAACTGGGGATCCTCATTGATCTCCTTCACAGCAAAGGCCACAGCAAGGGCATGCTGGTAGAACTTTGTAACCATACTGAAAATAGAAGTGCATTCTTTTTCCAAACATGTGCAGAAATCAAGCTTCCAATATTTACAAAGCTACAAAACATCCTTAGCCAGCATCCTATTCATGTTTGCAAAAACACTCTTTTACTTGAAGTTTTTTCTAAAGTCAATTACATAAGCCCACCTAGTTTTTAAAATGTGATTTGCAATAAAAAACCTGAGAGATTGAAATCAGTTAAATGCAACACTATAAGAAATATTAATTTTTTTAATTGAATTGAATTTTAATTGTAACTGTATTTCTTTTTTAAAAAAGAAAAAACATGGTTCACTATTCAGAATTATTTGGTAAGAGGGGTTGTTGTATATATTCAATCAATTGATCAATAAATTTAGAAGTTTAGCATAGAAGCCATTAAAGGAAAAAAAATGAAGAAGGGATGGAGCACAGGGGCCACAAGGACAAAAACACAACTGTTATTATTGCAAGAAGATAAGGAAACGTTGAATAGAAAGTTCTGTTATATAAAATATAGCATTATAATTGATGAAGCTTCTTGCAGAAGAAGCAAAATATCTTAGGACATAGAATAATAGAGTTGGAAGGAACCTCATAGGTCTTCCACTCCAACCTCCTGCTTGAGTAGGAGATCCTATATCTGTCTGTGGAGATTTTCAGTCATTAGGATCATGGTTGTCCCAATGGTACTTTTTCAAGAGACAATTGGAATTTCTGGTTTTTCTTTAAAGATGTTTCACTTCTCAGCAAAAGAAGCTTCTTCAGCTCTGAGAAGCAAATCATCTTCAAAGGAAGAACAGAAAGTCCAGTTACTGTACCTCTTGAAAAAGCACCATTGGGGGACCCTATATCATTTCAGACATATGGTTGTCCAGTCTCTTTTTGAAAGCCTTCACTGGTAATCTTCCATGTTCTTCCTTTTCCTCTTCAAATAATAATAATAATAATAATAATAATAATAATAATAATAATAATAATAATAATAATAATAATAATAATAATAAAAAAAAAAAAACAATCCAGTTGTCTTTTGAAAGAAAAGACATTAAACCTTCAAAATACAGTAACTATGACCTGGATTTCTGAGAATCTCCATAGGTAAAAACACTTACTCAGAAAAGTCAGCTGAGATCTGTGAAGGCATTTCCTCAAATAGATCTTCATTGAATGCATACATAAACTGAGAGATCATCCCACCAATGAGAAGATCAGCTGGCTGGTACCACTCATGAGGAATGGGGATAAGATCACTCTGGTGACATTTCAGACTGGTTTTTTCTCCCACTAAGTTAAAGATCAGAGCCAAAACCATAGATTGTTTCATCGTCTGAGAGAAAATCTCAGCTTTTGGCATCTGTACAGTCTGGTTCATTTCAACTGCCATTTTAATCCGCCTGTGATGGGGACCATTATCATTTTTGAGAAAAAATAGATTGGTTCCCACTTAAAAAGGAGATAAATGCAAGTCGATGTGTGTCACCTGAGCCTGCTAACATTCTAACTTCAGATGGATATCAGTAGATTAAAAAGGAAGAGATTTGAAAAATTAACTCTTCAGAAACCCACTTACATCAGGTCCCTCCTCCCAGTTTTGAATATCAGAGGCATAATAGACATGTTCAGACTTATTTTCCCCTGAGAAATAGTTGAACAATAGGTTGGCTGAAACAAAATTGATTTGACGAAATCTGGAGAGAGATAATTCAGAGAATAATTCTTTGAATGCTGGGTTTGGAATTCTAAATAACATTTTTTTGCTAATAATTGTATTTTCTTTCTTCCTTCAAGTTTGGAAGGTAGTGTGGCATATTGAGTTAGCAAGTGTGCTATGCCACCCATCTATGCCCATTTAGTTTTGCTGACCCAACTGCAACCACCCAGCCATACCCACCTAGCGGCTGTGAGTTATCCCCTTCTTTCAAGAGGAGTTGGAAAGGAGGTTACGTACATGGATAGGGGTTTCCAACAAATCCTTTGGCAGCCCTTCAGGTTCAATCATTGCTTGGTGACGCAATGCTAAGAAAGCAGAATTTCAGTCTAACTATGGCCACAGTCAGAAGTTTGATCCTGGTTGACTCAAGATTGACCCATCCTTCCCTCCTTCCAAGGCTGATAAAATGAAGGCTCAGATAGTTGGGGGCAAAATGCTGACACTGCAAACCACCCTTAGAGTAATGTAACACACTATGGAGTTGCATATAAGCTATAATAGCCTTTGCTATTGCTATACCAGTGACTCTCTAACACACATCAACTCGGGTGTCATTTTCTTTATTCTGATTAACTCTTAAATGGGACTCATTGCTCTTGCCTGTCATGTCAGATGATTTCAGTGTGCTTTTTTGCATGTACATCACTTTCTCTGGAGTTTTTCTATGCCACTTTCAGCCTTCTGCTTCTCACGATATGGCTTCACCTTGGGCCTTATAACAACTATTACTGTATTTTTCGGACTATAAGACACACTTTTTTGTCTCCAAAAAAGGGGCAAAAATGTCTCTGTGTCTCATAGACTGAATATTGCTGAAGCCCCGCCCACCTGCTGGCCATTTTTTGGCCTCTGCATGCCCCATTTTTGGGCCTTTTTTTTTTGGTCGGTTTTCAGGGCTTTTTTCTGCCCATTTCCCCCCAAAAAAGGGCCAAAAAAAGCCTCGAAAATGGGATATAAAAGCCCCCAAAATGGGCTGAAAAAGTGAAACCTCTGCTCAAGCAGAAAACCCTGATAGACAAATGGTTGTCCAAACTCTCCTTAAAAACCTCCAGTGTTGGAGCAACACAATTTCTGGAGATGAGTTATTCTATTGATCAGTCATTCTAACTGTCAGGAAATCACTCCTTAGTTCTACCTTGGTCCTCTCCTTGATTAGTTTCCATTCATTGTATCCTCTCCTGCCTTCAGGTGCTGAATGATGCCCAGCTTCTTTGTAGCAGCCCCTTAGATATTGGAACACTTGTCACCCCTTGCTCTGCCAAAATGTTTGCCTTTGTCGGTAATTTGGTACCCAGAGGATGGGGAGCTCTGAAGCAAAGCAATCTGACATCTGGGCATCATTATGTGGAGTTTTGTTGACCAGAAATATCTTCTGGAGAATGAGCAAAACCCTAAGAATGCATTAATGCCAATAAAAGGAAAAACTGGAGAAAAACCAGGAGAAACATTTGAAGAGGCATTTTGTAAAGCAAGCTTAGACAGCCATATTCACAGGAAGGCTGAAAGATCTTCCCAGGTCATCTGAGAATGTCCAGACAGGACTTACCTTGGTGTTATTGATAAAGCAAATCCACAAACATGTGAAAAATGCCTTAGAACCCCTTGAAGTCAGAATGCCAAGCTTTTAATAAGACTGGACTGCCTCAGAGGAGAGGTTTCAATGCTTTGTATATCCTTCTTGATGAAGAAGCTAAATATTATTAGGGAAACAGAATTGATGATAATTGATATTTGAATCCCCAAATCTTACCCATACTAATAAACATTGCATCAGAAAGGAAAGATATCTAATATTGTAACTCTTTATTCTTATTATCTTCACCATAAATCTTGGTAAAAAAGTTGAATAATATTAGGAAATATAAATGACATTACAATGGATTTTTGATCCCAAAATGTTACACATACTAATCAATATTCTACTAGAAAGTAAAAAAAAAATTGAATTCTTCAGTTCTTTCTTCTTACCAGCTGATCCCTGGTATTCATCTCAGGTCTCAACAGAATGATGTAGCATTTAGGGAAAAAGATACATCCCAGTAATCCAGCACTAGAAGCTAAAATGGAGAAGATCTCCACAGCCGACAAGGCTTTTCCCGTGGAGCTCAGATAAGTTGGAACAAATAGCACCCAAACACTGCAAAATACCAGCATGCTAAATGTAATGAATTTGGCTTCATTGAAGCTGTCCGGTAATCTGCGAGCACAGAAGGCCACAAAGAAGCTGGCAAGAGCCAGGAAGCCCATGTAGCCTAGGACACAGGAGAACATGACCGGAGAGCCTTCGTTACATTCATTGATGATGGCCTCGATCACAGAATGCATGTTCAACTGTGGGAATGGAGGGAAAGATCCTAGCCAGATGGCACAAAGGCTAACTTGGATGAGAGAGAAGAAAAGGACAATGGATGTTGCCATCCTTTTTCCCACCCACTTCTTCATGTTGGAGCCTGGTCTGGTAGCCATGAAGGCTACAACCACAGTGAGGGTTTTGGCCAAGATGCAAGAAACAGCCACGGAGAAGATGATGCCAAAGGTTGGTTGTCGGAGAAGGCAAGTGACTTCACTGGGTCGACCAATGAACAGGAGAGGACACAGGAAGCAGAAGTAGAGGGAGATAAGCAGAATGTAGGTGAGGTCCCGGTTGTTGGCCTTCACCAGAGGGGTATCTCTGTGCTTAAGAAATATTCCTAATATGAGAGCAGTGATCACCGACAATGAAATAGAAATGGAGACCAAAGTAAATCCTAGAAGGTCATTGTAAGAAAGATATGTTACAACTTTGTGAATACAGTCATCTTTTCCTTTGGTTGGGTATTGGTCTTCTGGACATTTGAGGCATTTTTCCATATCTTTAAGACAGATAGAAAGGAAGGCAGAAAGAAAGATTTCTGGTTAATTTGTCTATAGCACTTTGTCTCCCAAGGAGAGTTGTAACATCATGAGTTTGTGTGTGTTTGTGTGTATCTTTATATATATCTTTAGATAGATAGATAGATGATAGATAGATAGATAGATAGATAGATAGATAGATAGATAGATGATAGATAGATAGATAGATAGATAGATAGATAGATAGATAGATAGGTAGATAGATAGAGTGGTGAGATGCAACCAGTTTTTAAACAACCGGTTCTGTGTGCACAGCATTCAGAACACAGCAATTTGAAGCTCAGCTGTTTACATTTTTACATGTAGAACAGTGGAGGTGCAGAAATCAGCTGTGCCACGCGAATCAGCTGAGCCAGAAAGAAGGAAATATAGGACAGGATAGAGCAGGGACGGGTGGGTGGGGCCAGCTGATTATCAGCACTACTGGTTCACCTGAACCAGTCCGAACTGGTAGCATCCCACCACTGGATGGATAAATAGGTAGATATATAGATAGATTCTGCAAGGAACCAGAAGATTTTGAGTTCTACTCCCACCTTAGACAAAACGTCAGTGGGGTGACCTTCACTCCGAGACACCAAAGGTAACATGGACTGATTTGTATTTCACATAAGTCGCAAAGCCCCTAACATGCTTTTTCAAGGGGCAACTGGACTTTCTGCTTTTTTTTTGAAGACGCTTTGCTTCTCATCCAAGAAGCTTCTTCGGCTTCTTGAATGAAAAGTGAAACACCTTGGATGACAAGTGAGTACCATGTGATGGGGTGAGCTCCTGTCCTTGCCCCATCTTATGCCAACCTAGCATTTCGAAAGCATGCAAATGGGAGCAGATAAATAGGTACCATTTTGGTGGGAAAGTAACAGAACTCCTTGACATCATGCTGCCTTTGTACTCAAGAGATGTCAGTTTCAGAGTTCTGGTTAGTTCACTGATGCAGCAGTTTATATTACTGCTGTTAGATGAGAAACAAGAGACTGTTATAGCAATGGATAATGTACCTGTTTTGTTTGAAATCTCCCCTTCAGGGCAAGGAACACAGTCATAGCAACAAAATTTTTCCCCTTCCTTCTTTTTCTTGTGTTTTCCACGATGGCACTGTTCATTACACACTGAAAGGGGACAGACCTAATATAAGTAGGAAAAAAAAACTGGAATGAGAATGGTACATCCAGGTATCTCTATGTACAGGTGGTCCTTGATTTACAACAGTTCATTTAGTGACCATTCAGAGTTTACAGCAGGATTGAAAAAAGTGACTTCCAGCCGTTTTTCACACTTACAACCTTTGCAAATCCCTGTAATCATGTGATCAATATCCATATCCTTGGCAACTGGTTCATATTTATGAGAATTTGGGGAGGGGGTGTTCCCATCTGGTCTAGCTGAACTTCTTTTGTCTGGTTTAGGTGACATTTTTCCTTAATGACTTAGTTATTTGCCAAAATGTGCTTGTTCATAAGGCAACTGTCAATGCAGGAGCCATTTTTGAATGTCTTCAGGGTTGCCACAGTGAGGCTGGATGGAGCTGTGAAAAACGGAGGGGGAGTATAGATAACTGAGAAGAACATGTAGCCAAAATAACATTCTTTCTTCTGGGAACCAAGGACACTCTCACCAGCACCTGGAGGGGCATGGATGGGAGACATCCAGAATGGGGAGACAGACCTGATTGGGGAATGTGATGGTTGTGTATGATGGGGGGGAAGAACTTTGGACTTTGAACTGGGTGGGGAAAACATGGGGAACTTCAGAGTCGGGTTTTACCAGTTGTGCCAATATCACATGCCTAATAAATCTCCACTTTGAGGAAGTCTCTGGCTATGGAGTTTTTATTTCATTTGGGTATTTATTTATTTATTTATTTAATTACATTTATATGCCACCTTTCTCCCGTAGGACTCGGGGCGGCACACAGCATAAAAACATGTAACAATAAGAAATCCTAAAAACAGCCAATATAAAACCCCAAACAGAATAAAATCTCATAGCAGATCAGGGAAATTGCTGAAACAGCCATATCTTCAGGTCGGTGCGGAAAGTGCGGAGGTCAAGGGTCGTCCGGAGCCCAATGGGTAACCCATTCCAGAGGGTTGATCCGGCCACCGAGAACACCCTCATCCTGGGGGCCACCAGCCGACATTAACTGGTCGATGGCACCCGGAGGAGGGCAGCCCTATGTGACCGCACAGGGTGGTGGGAGGCCGGTAGGAGGTGGTCCTGCAAGTACCCCGGGCCCATGCCATGTAGGGCTTTATAGGTGAGTTGTTACACGGGAGTAACGGAAAACTCCCTTAACAACCCGTGCGGCCTCATTCTGGACCAGCTGGAGCCTCCGGATGCACCCCAAGGGCAGCCCCATATAGAGGCCATTGCAGTAATCCAACCAAGAAATAATGAGAGCATGAGTGACTGTATGGAGGGCATCCCTGTCTAGGAAAGGGTGTAACTGGTGCACCAGGTGAACCTGTGCAAAAAAAACCCCTTGTCACGGCCGTCAGATGATCCACCAAGGACAGCCGAGAATTAAGGAGGACGCCGAGATTATGAACCCTTCCAGAGGGAGTCAGTGACTCTGAAGTGATGGGGCAACTAGATCAGTATCCACAGCCACTCAGTCTTGGAGGGGTTGAGTCTATTGTTTAATGCATTGTAAGCCGCCCTGAGTCTCCGGAGAAGGGCGGCATATAAAAATAAATAAATAAATAAAAAATAATAATAAAAAGTCTGAGCCTGTTTCTACCCTTCCAGACCCGTACTGCCTCCAGGCATTGGGACATCACGGAAAGGGCATCCCTGGGTTGGTCTGGGGTGGAGATGTAGAGCTGGGTATCATCAGCATACTGATGATACCTCACCCAGAAACTATGAATAATCTCACCCAGCGGCTTCATATAGATATTAAAGAGCAGGGGGGAGAGAACTGACCCCTGTGGCACTCCATAGGTGAGGGGCCTCGGGGAGGATCTCTGACCCCCCGCCCAAACAAACTGCATACGGCCCAAGAGATAGGAGGAGAAGCACCCTAGAACAGTGCCTCCCACCCCCAACCCCTGGAGCCATCACAGTAGGATACCATGGTCGATGGTATCGAAAGCCGCTGAGAGGTCAAGTAGCACCAGAATGGAGGAAAACCCCTCATCCTGTGCCTGCCAGAGATCATTCACCAGGGTGACCAATGCCGTTTCCGTGCTGTGCCCACTCCTGAAACCCAATTGGTACTGGTCCAGATAATCCGTTTCCTCCAGGAATTGTGGAAGTTGGTATGCCATCACAGACTCAACAACCTTCACTATGAAGCAAAGGTTGGAGACAGGATGAAAGTTGTTCAAGGAGGCCAGATCCAGAGCAGGCTTCTTGAGGAGGGGTCAAACCACCACCTCCTTAAGTACGGCAGGGAAGACCCCATCCCTCAAAGAAGTGTTGATAAACGCCTGGATCTAGTCTCCAGTCACCTTTCTGGTTGCCATAACAAGCCAGGAAGGACATGGGTCCAACAAACATGTGGAGGCCCCCAATCTACCCACAATCCTGTCCACTTCATCTATGGAAACAGGGTCAAAATCAACCCAGATGTTACCTTCAAGACTAGCTCCCACTTCCTCGTCAGATCCTGCCCAGTCAGAGTCTAAACCCATTTGGATCTGAGTGACTTTGTCTTGCAGCAATTGTGCAAAGTCCTCAGCACTGTCTAGTAAGGGGTCCTCCCACGCTCCCTGATTGAGGAGGGAGTGGGTCACTCAGAACAAGGCTGCTGGGCGATTTTCTGCAGATGCAATGAGAGCAGCGAAATAGTCCCGTTTCGCCGCTTCCATTGCCACAAGATAAGACCTAATATGGGTTCTTAACTGTGCTCAATCGGATTTGGAATGGGATGATCTCCAACAGCCTTACAGGTGACTCTTCTGGTGCTTCATCTCCCGCATCTCCCACAGGTTTCCGTCTGAACCCCTTAAAATTTTCCTTAAAAACTTCCCCCAAAACCCCCTCAACCTCCTCTTTGTACCACCTCTTGGGGTTCCAAAACCCATAATCAAGGTAGGCCCTCGATAGTATGGAGGGCCAGACCTGGGAGAGGGGGAGTCTCGCGGTTCAAGAAGCTCGGCCGCTGAGTACACCCAAAAACTGAAAAGATGGAGATGACATCTGGCCATGGTTCCATAGGATAGTCTAGAAAGTCCTGGAGCCAAGAAGCAGGCAACTTTTACTTGGAACCCTGACAGCAACTGGTCTTAGTTTTTGTTTGAAGACATTTTGCTTCTCATTCAAGAAGCTTCTTTAGATTTTCAGTTAGAATTGAAGATGTTTCTTGGATGAGAAGTAAAACATCTGCCTTTTGATAAAGCACCTTTGGGACAACCATATCCTGGATATAATAGAATGGAATGGAATGGAATGGAATGGAATGGAATGGAATAGAATAGAATAGAATAGAATAGAATAGAATAGAATAGAATAGAATAGAATAGAATAGAATAGAATAGAATAGAATAGAATAGAATAGAATAGAATAGTTGGAAGGGACCTTGGAGGTCTTCTAGTCCAACCCCCTGCCCAGGCAGGAAACCCTACACCACTTCAGACAAATAGTTATCCAACATCTTCTTAAAAATTCCCAGTGTTGGGGCATTCACAACTTCTGCATGGATGACATGTGAATCTCCATAAAGACTTAGTAATTCCTTATCTATCTCCTGAAGGAATCTTTTAGATCACATTCCTGGCTACCCAGCCTCTTTACATGCCTGCTTCATCTTTAGGTATGGCAGCTTCAGTCTAGTCTCACAAACTGTGTGGTGATTCACTTTACAACCTTAACAAAAATGTTGTCAAGTCAGTCACACACAACTCAACAGCTTCTTTGCTTAACAGTGGAAAATCTGGTACCAAATATGGTCATAAGTCAAGAGCTTCCTGAATACAGAAATCATAATATTTGGAAAAGTAGTATTCCCAAGCCTATAGTATAAACAAAGCATCACATTTTTCATTTGTACTTTAATTGAAGTACAAGTCAGATTTAGAGCCTGAAAAACAGCTTATATCCCAGAGCAGTAACTAAGTTGAATTCTACTGTATAGTGCAATACTAATGCAGTATCAGGGGTTTTCAATTCAATTGTGTAGAATGTGAAGGTTGTGATTATTATTGTTGTTGTTGTGTACATCAGTGTATGATGTACACTGAAGGTGGCATTTATTTTTGTTGTACGAAGTGCAATGACAATCAAGTAAACTTAAACTTAGAGAGGATTCTGCAGATTCTACAGATAGGTTGAGATTGCACTAGAAAGAAAATAAGAGGGACTGATGTTCAGCCTTATGGCATATTTGGTCTGAGTGTCCAGGTTTTGTAGTAAAGATAATAACAGTCCTATTATTTGGGGTGATGTGTGTGAAAGCCACTGAGAAACCAAAATTGGGAACTGGGGAAAAGAGAAAGTACAGGCAAGGAAGCAAGTGGAATGATATGGAGAAGTGAAGGAACACTTGCCTGAGGTCCTTCAAACATGGCAATGTTATCTATGCTAAATCCAGACCTCATTTGATGGGAAATCAATGTTGATGATCCAACTGGAGAACATGGGCTCTCTCAAGAAACCACAAGAATACATACCTGATTGAAAGCTCTAGGCCACAAAATCATATTGTCACTGATGACAAATTCATCTTCTTGGGGTCCATTTGGATTGATCCATCCAATTTTCACCCTCTTGAAGGACCTGTTTGGAAAAATGACCATGTGCACAATGTCAATTCCACCTCTCATTTCCTTTTGCTCATTGAAGGACACGGTGTCACCAGCAGAATTGTTGAAAGAAACCCTTTGAAGATAGGGATGGAGCTAAAGGAAAGCCAAGAGGAAAAAACAGAAAAGCTTACAACATTTAGAAGAAAGAAAACAAAAGGGATGAATATCCATTAGATTTCATTTCTGCTTGCAGTTAGGGTGACATAGTTCTATTTCCCTAATTCCAGTCATTAATTCTGATTAAGAAATATTATGACCTCACAGACCTCAAATGAGCCTCAGGCTAATTTCTTCTCCATCAATTACCTAGAATAGAATAGAATAGAATAGAATAGAATAGAATAGAATAGAATAGAATAGAATAGAATAGAATAGAATAGAATGGAATGGAATGGAATGGAATGGAATGGAAGGGAAGGGAAGGGAAGGGAAGGGAAGGGAAGGGAAGAGGAGGGTAGGGAATGGAATGGAATCTAGAGTAGAGTAGGAATAGAATAGAATAGAATAGAATAGAATAGAATAGAATAGAATAGAATAGAATAGAATAGAATAGAATAGAATAGAATAGAATAGAATAGAATAGAATTCTTTATTGGCCAAGTGTGATTGGACACACAAGGAATTTGTCTTTGGTGTATATGCTCGCAGTTTACATAAAGAAAAAATAAAATTTATTCGACAAGAATCATAAGATACAACACTTAGTGATAGTCATAGGATACTAATAAGTAATCAAATCATACTAAGAAACAATAAAGACAGTATAAGTTGTAAAGATTCAAGCAACATGGATATAGCCATAAGCGTGAAGAAATAGGTCCTAGTAAGGATGAGGAGAAGAAGAATAGTAAAACAGTCCTAGTAGTTAATTTGACAGTGTTGTGGGAATTAGCTGTTAAACAGAGTGATGGCATCCAAGAAAAAGTTGTCCTTGTGCCTTGTTGTTCTGGTGTGCAGAGCCCTATAGCATTATTTTGAGGGTTGAAGTTGAAACAATTTATGTCCAGGATGCGAAGAGTCTGCAGATATTTTCACAGCCCACTTTTTGACTCATGCAGTATACAGGTCCTCAATGGAAGACAGGTTGGTAGTAATTGTTTTTTCTTCAGTTCTGATTATCCTCTGAAGTCTGTGTCTGTCTTGTTGGGTTGCAGAGCCAAACCAGACAGTTTTAGAGGTGCAGATGAAAGACTGATGAGCTTTCAAAAAGTTGCCTGTTCTCCGAACTACTCAAAATTTCCGCTACCGGTTCTCCAGAAACTGTCAGAACCTGCTGGATTACACCCCTGGTCTGTGGTTAAGGGCTACTCATCGAAATAGCTGAAGAGAAAAAACCAATCTGAACATGGGCATAAAAGAGTTCCGTTGTTTTTACAATTACCTGCCAAGATTGCAGCTCAAAAGTTTCAGCAGTTTTCACCTTCCTGAAGGATCTCTGATGGGACTGAGATGACAACATGGCATTCAAAGCATGTGCTGCTGCATAAACACCATTATAGATACTGTAGCTATGTACAGTGGTTCCCATCTCAAATAGAGGCCCGGGAAGGTCCTGTAATCTCTCTTTTCCAGTACACATTACATTCTTCTCTATTTCCATATCAGGATTTGGAAAAGTACAGGCAAATGCTCGCTCCCAAAACTCCTTCAGGAAGCCCTGACTTTTGGTCTTGGATGGTTTTATGCCTTCAAGAAATTTATTGAACCCTGGAAGATCTCTTGAGTGAAATGTAAAGGAAAGGGCACCCTGAAAAAAATCCAGGTCCCAACTTCTTTGCAGGAAGGATAGTGTGAAATCAATGCCACTTGTCATGACCCATACTTTCATAAATGACTCTTTTAATTTATTTCTGGGGTCTTGTATGAATAGAATGGTCCTCAGCAGAACCAGTGTCATTGATTCGCCATAGAGGAGGAATACCTTAGTTTTGTGATCAATTAAAGGTTCATCGATATATGAAGTTATTTCGATCATTTCCTCAATGTTATCCAAACAGAGGCGCTGTGGGATTTTTTGTCTGTAAGCTATGCAGATGCCATTCTGGAAAAGCAAAGCTTCCAGAGTCTGCAGGAAATTCTGTCCGTTGTCATTGTCATGAGTGAAGATCCCGATCCAGGTCCATCCAAAATGTTGGAGCAATTTAAGAATCCCCAAGTACTGTTGGGCTTCGTTGGAGACCATGGAATAGAATGAAGGGACTAGAGTGGAATGAATCTTCCCAGGGACCAGGGCACCATAGGTGAGCTACAAATATAATTATAATTTTGAAAACCGGGGGACAGCTTCATTTCTGTATGTCTGATTTTGTTACCATTTTTGAAACAACTTGTCAGTGCATAGAATTGGTTTGTCAATGCACAGAGAACTATGCATTAGTTTGGGAACTGTTTCTAAAGTATTAGTGCATAATTCATTTCCAGCAATATTTTTTGGCCAGATTAACAGAGTTGGAAAAGACTTCATAGGTCATCTAGTCTCCCCTGGTCCTTCTCTTCACTAGACTAGCCATGCCCAGTTCCTGCAACCATTCATCTTACGTTTTAGTTTCCAGTCCCCTAATCATCCTGGTTGCACTTCTCTGCATTTTTTTCTAGAGTCTCAACATACTTTTTATAGTGTGCTGACCAAACCTGGATGCAGTTAATTAGCCTTTCAATTAGCCTTTCCTCCTTTTAGAATCACCAGGAGTTTAACGTGAGAAAAAAAATACGTAATTTCCATGTTTTATACTGCAAAACCCCTACCTGTGGAATCTTGTAGAGACCAAGGATATCTGCCATGTAAAAAGAGGTATCAGAACCAAGTCCTCCAATGATGGCTATCAGATTCTTCTGTCTAGTACATTTGTAGTTGAGAAGAAAGCTCCTTGATTTGAAGAGCAGGTCCAAGGTGGTCCGATAAGTCATCTTTGCATCATAGTAGCTGTCGTAGATGTGGAATCCAAGCGTAACATTAGGCAAGATCTGGGGATCCTCATTGATCTCCTTCACAGCAAAGGCCACGGCAAGGCCATGCTGGTAGAACTTTGTAACCATACTGAAAATAGAAGTGCATTCTTTTTCCAGACATGTGCAGAAATGAAGCTTCCAATGTTTACAAAGCTACAAAACATCCTTAGCCAGCATCCTATTCATGTTTACAAAAATACTCTTTTACTTGATGTTTTTTCTAAACTCAATTACATAAGCCCACTTAGTTTTTAAACTGTGATTTGCAATAAAAAACTTGAGAGATTGAAATTAGTTAAATGCAACACTATAACAAATATTATTTTTTTTAATTGAATTTTTAATTGTAATTGTATTTTTTTTTAAAAAAAAGAAAAAACATTGTTCACCATTCAGAGTTACAGTTTACTTGGTAAGAGGGGTTGTTGTACATATTGAATCAATTGATCAATAAATTTAAATTTTTAGCACAGAAGCCATTAAAGGAAAAAAAATTGAAGAAGAAGGGATGGAGCACAGAGGCTGCAAGGACAAAAACACAATTGTAATTTTCATGAGAAGACAAGGAAATGTTAAATAGAAAGTTCCATATGCATAGAAAATTTTAACTGACATCAAGTTTATTGCATTATTATAAATGAATGGGAAAACCACAGCTCAAGTCAACTGGCTATAAAATATAGCAGCATAAAAGTATATCTTTAATATAGTCATACTTTATTTATTTATTTTATTTTGCAAGCTAGATATTGTAACTGTTTTCACACCAAAGAAAATAGAGGCTGACTATTTTTGTTGTTGTTTCCTAGCACTTTACCTTTCTCTAGAATCTTACGCCAATGTTTCAAAATAAAAAGAATTATCCATAAGGATGGACCAATGCTCTGGTTACTTAACAGTAGGGCTAATACTGAGTAAGGTATTATAGTTTATGAAACATTATCTCTCACAGACAAGGTTCCTCAGTTCCACCCTTGTCAGTCTGGCTAATATTTGCAGGTGTAGTGACCAAAACACACATACACACAAACATATTTTTTCAAAGTTGCATTTTTTCTTGCAAAAGGCAACTGGACTGTTTCTTTATTTGTGTCATCATTTTCCAAGGTATCAGTGGAGATTCTCAGTCATCCAGATCATAGCTGATATAGTTGTCCAGTTGCTTTTTGAAAAAACACCTTTGAGATTCTTCTCAAAGATGCTGCATCAGTTATAATGATAACCAATGAACATTATGTGTAACCTATAACATTATAACTGTTGTATAATCTATAGCATTATAATTGATGAAGCTTCCTGCAAAAGAAGCAAAATGTCTCAGAAGATAGAATAATAGAGTTGGAAGGAACCTCGTAGGTCTTCCAGTCCAACCTCCTGCTTGAGTAGGAGATCCTATATCTGTCTGTGGAGATTCTCAGTCATCAGGGTCATGGTTGTCCTAACGATGCTTTTTCAAGAGGCAATTGGACTTTCTGGTTTTTCTTTAAGGACGTTTCGCTTCTCATCAAAAGAAGCTTCTTCGGCTCTGAGAAGCAAATCATCTTCAAAGAAAGAAGAGAAAGTCCAGTTACAATACCTCTTGAAAAAGCACCTTTGGGAGACCCTATATCATTTCAGACATACAGTATGGTTGTCCAGTCTCTTTTTGAAAGCCTTCCCTGGTAGTCTTCCATCTTCTTCCTCTTCCTCTTCAAATAAAAATGAACAATCCAGTTGTCTTTTGAAAGAAAAGACATTAAACCTTCAAGATAACTATGACCTGGATTTCTGAGAATCTCCATAGGTAAAAACACTTACTCAGAAAAGTCAGCTGAGACCTGTGAAGGCATTTCCTCAAATAGATCTTCTCTGAATGCATACACAAACTGAGAGACCATCCCACCAATGAGGAGGTCAGCTGGCTCGTACCACTCATGAGGAACGGGGATAAGATCACTCTGGTGACATTGCAGACTGGCTATATCTGCCACTAAGTTAAATATCAGAGCTAAAACCATAGATTGTTTCATCATCTGAGAGAAAATCTCAGCTTTCAGCATCTGTACAGTGTAGTTCATTTCAACTGCCATTTTAATCTGCCTCTGATTGGGACCATTATCATTTTTGAGAAAAATTAGATTGGTTCCCACTTAAAAAGGAGATAAATGCAAGTCGATGTGTATCAACTCAGCCTGCTAACATTCGAAATTCAGATGGATATCAGTAGATTAAAAAGGGAGAGATTTGAAAAATTAACTCTTCAGAAACTCACTTACTTCAGGTCCCTCCTCCCAGTTTTGAATATCAGGGTCATAATAGACATGTTCAGACTTATTTTCTCTTGGGAAAAAGTTGAACAAGAGGTTGGCTGAAACAAAATTGATTTGACTAAATCCGGAGAGAGATACTTCAGAGAATAATTCTTTGAATGCTGGGTTTGGAATTCTAAAAAACTTTTTTTTTGCTAATAATTGTATTTTCTTTTTTCCTTCAAGTTTGGAAGGTAGTGTGGCATATTGAGTTAGCAAGTGTGCCCACCTGGCTATACCACCCATCTATGCCCAAATGCAATCACCCAGCCATACCCTCCTAGCGGCTGTGAGTTGCCCCCTTCTTTCAAGAGGAGTTGGAAAGGAGGTTACATACATGGTTAGGGGTTCCCAACAAATCCTTTGGACAGCCCTTCATGTTCAATCATTGCTCGGTGACGCAATGCTAAGAAAGCAGAATTTCAGTCTAACTATGCCCACAGTAAGAAGTTTGATCCTGGTTGACTCAAGATTGACCCATCCTTCCCTCCTTCCAAGGCTGATAAAATGAAGGCTCAGATAGTTGGGGGCAAAATGCTGACGCTGCAACCACCCTTAGAGTAATGTAACACACTATGGAGTGGCATATAAGCAATAATAGCCTTTGCTATTGCTATACCGGTGACTCTCTAACAGACATCAACTCGGGTGTCATTTTCTTTATTCTGATTAACTCTTAAATGGGACTCATTGCTCTTGCCTGTCATGTCAGATGATTTCAGTGTGCTTTTGTGCATGTACACCATTTTCTCTGGAGTTTTTCTATGCCACTTTCAGCCTTCTGCTTCTCATGATATGGCTTCACCTTGGGCCTTATAACAACCATTACCGTATTTTTTGCACTATAAGACATATTTTTTTGTCTCCAAAAAGGGGGCAAAAATGTCTGTGTGTCTAATAGACCAAATATTGCTGAAGCCCCACTCACCTGCTGGCCATTTTTTGGCCTCTGCATGCCCCATTTTTGGGCCTTTTTTTGGTCAGTTTTCAGGGCTTTTTTCTGCCCATTTCCCCCCCAAAAAAGGGCCAAAAAAGCCTCGAAAATGGGACATAAAAGCCCCAAAAACGGGCTGAAAAAGTCAAACCTCTGCTCAAGCAGAAAACCCTGCTAGACAAATGTTTGTCCAAACTCTTCTTAAAAACCTCCAGTGTTGGAGCAACACAATTTTTGGAGATGAGTTATTCTATTGATCAATCATTCTAACTGTCAGGAAATCTCTCCTTAGTTCTACCTTGGTCCTCTCCTTGATTAGTTTCCATTCATTGTATCCTCTCCTGCCTTCAGGTGCTTTGGCATATAGGATGATGCGCCGCTTTTTTGTAGCAGCCCCTTAGATATTGGAACACTGCTATCTTGTCACCCCTTGCTCTGCCAAAACGTTTGCCTTTGTCGGTAATTTGGTACCCAGAGGATTGGGAGCTCCGAAGCAAAGCGATCTGACATCTGGGCATCATTATGTGGAGTTCTGTTGACCAGAAATATCTTCTGGAGAATGAGCAAAACCCTAAGAATGCATTGATGCCAATAAAAGGAAAAACTGGAGAAAAACCAGGAGAAACATTGGAAGAGGCATTTTGTAAAGCAAGCTTAGACAGCCATATTCACAGGAAGGCTGAAAGATCTTCCCAGGTCATCTGAGAGTGTCCAGACAGGACTTACCTTGGTGTTATTGATAAAGCGAATCCACAAACATGTGAAAAATGCCTTAGAACACCTTGGAGTCAAAATGTCAAGCTTTTTATAAGACTGGACTGCCTCAGAGGAGAGGTTTCAATGCTTTGTATATCCTTCTTGATGAAGAAGCTAAATATTATTAGGCAAACAGAATTGATGGTAATTGATGTTTGAATCCCCAAATCTTACCCATACTAACAAACATTGCACAAGAAAGGAAAGATATCTAATATTGTAACTCTTTATTCTTATTATCTTCACCATAAATCTTGGTAAAGAAGTTGAATAATATTAGGAAATATAAATGACATTACAATGAATTTTTGATCCCAAAATCTTACACATACTAATCAACATTGTACCAGAAAGTAAAGGAATTGAATTCTTCAGTTCTTTCTTCTTACTAGCTGATCCTTGGTATTCATCTCTGGTCTGAACAGAATGATGTAGCATTTAGGGAAAAAGATACAGCCCAATAATCCTGCACTAGAAGCTAAAATGGAGAAGATCTCCACAGCCAACAAGGCTTTTCCCGTGGAGCTCAGGTAAGTTGGAACAAATAGCACCCAAACACTGCAAAATACTAGCATGCTAAATGTAATGAATTTGGCTTCATTGAAGCTGTCCGGTAATCTGCGAGCGCAGAAGGCCACAAAGAAGCTGGCAAGAGCCAGGAAGCCCATGTAGCTTAGGACACAGGAGAACATGACCGTAGAGCCTTCGTTACATTCATTGATGATGGCCTCAGTCACAGAATGCATGTTCAACTGTGGGAATGGAGGGAAAGATCCTAGCCAGATGGCACAAAGGCCAACTTGGATGAGAGAGAAGAAAAGGACAATGGAAGTTGCCATCCTTCTTCCCACCCACTTCTTCATGTTGGAGCCTGGCCTGGTAGCCATGAAGGCTACAACCACAGTGAGGGTTTTGGCCAAGATGCAAGAAACAGCCACGGAGAAGATGATGCCAAAAGTTGGTTGTCGGAGAAGGCAAGTGACTTCACTGGGTTGACCAATGAACAGGAGAGGACACAGGAAGCAGAAGTAGAGGGAGATAAGGAGAATGTAGGTGAGGTCCCGGTTGTTGGCTTTGACCAGAGGGGTATCTCTGTGCTTAAGAAATATTCCGAATATGAGAGCAGTGATCACCGACAATGAAATAGAAATGGAGGCCAAAGTAAACCCTAGAAGGTCCTTGTAAGAAAGGTATGTTACAACTTTGTGAATGCAGTCATCTTTTCCTTTGGTTGGGTATTGGTCTTCTGGACATTTGAGGCATTTTTCCATATCTTTAAGACAGATAGAAAGGAAGGAAGGAAGGAAGAAAGAAATATTTCTGGTTAATTTGTGTATAGCATTTTGTCTCCCAAGGAGAGTTGTAACATCATGAGTTTGTTTCTGTCTGTGTGTATCTTTATATACAGCTATAGGTAGATAGATAGATAGATAGATAGATAGATAGATAGATAGATAGATAGATAGATAGATAGTGGGCTGCAACCAGTTATTAAACAACCAGTTCTGTTAGCGCGTGCCTAACACGCTTGTGCGCAGCATTCATAATACAGCAATTTGAAGCTCAGCTGTTTACATTTTAAGGCGGCCCTGGTAAGTAGAACAGTGGAGGTGCGGAAATCAGCTATGCCGTGCAAATCAGCTGAACCAGAAAGAAGGAAATATAGGACAGGATAGGGCAGGGATGGGTGGGTGGGGCCAGCAGATCATCGGAACTACTGTTTCATTTGAACCAGTCCGAACCGGCAGCATCCCACCACTGGATGGATGGATGGATGGATAGATAGATAGATAGATAGATAGATAGATAGATAGATAGATAGATAGATAGATGTCAATTTGACCTCATGATTATGACATTCTGCAAGGAACCACAAGATTGTGAGTTCTACTCCCACCTTAGTGAAAAAGTCAGCAGGGGACCTTCACTGAGAGCCACCAAACGTAACATGGACTGATTTGTATTTCACATAAGTCCCAAAGACCCAAAGGTGCTTTTTCAAGAGGCAACTGGACTTTCTAATTTTTCTTTGAAGACGCTTTGCTTCTCCTCCAAGAAGCTTCTTCAGCTTCTTGAATGAAAAGTGAAACACCTTGGATGACCAGTGAGTACCATATGATGGGGTGAGCTCCTGTCCTTGCCCCATCTTATGTCAACCTAGCATTCGAAAGCATGCAAATGTGAGCAGATAAATAGGTACCACTTTGGTGGGAAAGTAACAGAACTCCTTGACATCATGTTAGTTTCAGAGTTCTGGTTAGTTAACTGATGCAGCAGTTTATATTACTGCTTTAGATGAGAAACAAGAGACTGTTATAGTAATGGATAATGTACCTGTTTTGTTTGAAATCTCCCCTTCAGGGCAAGGAACACAGTCATAGCAACAAAATTTTTCCCCTTCCTTCTTTTTCTTGTGTTTTCCACGATGGCACTGTTCATTACACACTGAAAGGGGACAGACCTAATATAAGTAGGAAAAAAAACTGGAATGAGAGCGATGCATTCAGATATCTCTATGTACAGGTGGTCTTTGACTTACAGCAGTTCATTTAGTGACTATTCAGAGTTTACAGCAGGATTGAAAAAAGTGATTTACAGACGTTTTTCACACTTACAACCTTTGCAAATCCCTGTAATCATGTGATCAAAATTCAGATCCTTGGCAACTGGTTCATATTTATGAGAATTTGGGGAAGGGGTGTTCCCATTTGCTCTAGCTCTACCTAGTTGGGCCAGGAGGGGGGAGTTCCCCTCGTTGAAATGTGCCCACCAGTTTTCCTCGCATTCCATCGGCTGAGGTTACAGGGCAGGGGCGGGGGAGTAGCGGTTATTATTAAAGTAGGTCTGAGACCGAGGGAGGCCACTATTCCTCAGACGGCCAGCTGTGAGTCCCTCCTTGTGAAGTGGGGCCATGGGGTTCAGATGGGTTTGCTGATCATGTACCTGGCTCCCTGCCACATGGCAGCAGCCGTGCCCAAGCTACTCAACGTCATCGCCACGGTGGCGGTTGATATCCCCAGGCTTACGGTCATGGGGGATTTCAACCTGCCGCCCGTGGGTGAGACGTCTGAGGTGGCTCTGGAGTTCGTGGCTTCCATGACAGCCATGGACCTGACCCAGTTAATTCATGGCCCTACCCACACGGGGGGAAACACGCTGAATCTGGTTTTTGTCTCTGGACAGTGGCTGAGTGATCTTGAGATAAGGGATATAGCTACCGAGCACTTGTCATGGTCAGATCACTCTCTCCTTCATCTCGACATTCAAACCGCTGCACCCCACCGCAGAGAGGCAGAGCCGGTAAGATGGTTCCGCCCCAGGCACCTGATGGAACCTGATAGGTTCCAGATGGGGTTTGGGCCATTTCCTGAGGCTCTGGCACACGCCTCGACTGGAGATCTAATGGCCGCCTGGGATAGGGCGGCCGCTGGAGCTCTGGATTGGGTCGTGCCTTTGCAGCCTCTGACCCGGCGCCGATCTCATTTGGCTCCTTGGTCCACTGAGGAGCTGTGGGACTTGAAGCACCAGAAAAGATGCCTAGAGAGTAGTTGGAGGGCCAGTCTTTCTGAATTGGACCGGACACTGGTAAGATCTCATATTAGAAATTACCTAGTGGCGATAAAAGCAACGAAATGTAGTTATTTTGCTGCTCTTATTGCATCATCAGATAACCGCCCGGCCGCCCTGTTTAGGGTGACCCGCTCCCTGCTCCACTAGGAAGTGTGGTAGGACCCCTTGGAAGGTAGAGCCGAGGATTTTGTTCAGTATCTGTATGACAAAATCACTCAGATCCGGGAAGATCTGGACTCCGACTGGGTAGTCTCAGGGGAGGGACTGGGGCAGGTCTTGAGAATGTTATCTGGGATGAGTTTGATCCTGTGACCACTGAGGACGTGGACAGGATTCTGGGCAGACTGAATGCGACCACTTGTTTATTGGACCCGTGTCCCTCCTGGTTAGTGCTGGCTTCCTGGGAGGTGACGCGAGGCTGGCTCCAGGGGATTATAAATGCTTCGCTGGGTGAGGGTGACTTCCCCGCTGCCTTGAAAGAGGCCGTGGTCAGGCCTCTCCTCAAGAAGCCTTCCCTGGACCCGGCAATGTTGGTTAATTACTGTCCGCTCTCCAACCTTCATTTTGTGGTGAAGGTTGTTGAGAGTGTGGTTGCGCAACAGCTTCCCCAGCACCTGGATGAAACGACGTATCAGGATCCATTCCAGTCGGGCTTCAGGCCCGGGTACAGCACGGAAACGGCATTGGTCACATTGGTAGATGATCTCTGGAGGGCTCGGGACAGGGGGTGCTCCTCTGTCCTGGTCCTGTTAGACCTCTCAGCGGCTTTTGATACCATCAACCATGGTATCATGCTGCACTGGTTGGAAGAGTTAGGGGTGGGGGGCACTGTACTACGGTGGTTCACCTCCTTTCTCTCTGGCCGGTTGCAGTCTGTGTTGGCAGGGGGGCAGACCGCGAGGCCCCTCATATGTGGGGTACCATAAGGGTCAGTCCTCTCGCCCCTTTTGTTCAACATTTATGTAAAGCCGCTGGGCGAGATCATCCGTGGTTTCGGGGTGAAGTACCACCAGTACGCTGATGACACCCAGCTGTACATCTCCACCCCGGACTACCCCAACGATGCCCTTGAAGTGATGTCCCGGTGTCTGGAGGCCGTGTGGATATGGATGGGGAGGAACAGGCTCAGGCTCAACCCATCCAAGACCGAGTGGCTGTGGTTTCCGATGTCCCGATATAGTCAGTTGACGCCATCACTGACTATTGGGGGTGAATCACTGGCTCCCACGGAGAGGACTCACAACTTGGGCATCCTCCTGGATTCACGGCTGTCTTTAGAAGAGCATTTGACGGCCATGACCGGGAGGATCTTTCATCAGGTTCGCCTGATTCGCCATTTGCGTCCCTTTCTGGATCGGGACTCCCTACACACAGTCACTCATGCCCTCGTCACCTCCCGCCTGGACTATTGTAATGCTCTCTACATGGGGCTCCCCTTGAGGAGCACCTGGAGGCTCCAACTGGTGCAGAGTGCGGCCACATGGGTGGTTATGGGAGCAACATGGTGCTCCCATGTGACACCTCTCCTGCGCGAGCTGCACTGGCTCCCGGTGGTCTTCCGGATGCGCTTCAAGGTTTTGGTTACCACCTTTAGAGCGCTCCATGGCTTAGGACCTGGTTATTTACGCGACCGCCTACTACCACAAACAGCCTCCCACCGACCGGTACGCTCTCATAGAGAGGGGCTCCTCCAGATGCCATCAGCCAAACAATGTCAACTGGCAGCCCCCAGGGGGAGGGCCTCATCTATGGGGGCACCTACTATCTGGAACGAGCTCCCCCCGGAGATACGGTGAATCCCGGATCTGCGCACTTTCTTCCGTGCTCTTAAGACTCTCCTATTCCAGCAGGCCGGCCTGGCCTAATTTTCTCCCCTTTCTTTTAAATTCTTTTAAATTTTTTAAACTGAAATTTTAATTTGTTTTTAAATTATTGGGAATTTTAATTGTCTTGGGCAAAATTATTTAATTTGGTTTTAATTATGTTTTTTAACTTTTGTATTTATGTGTTTTATTTTGTGCCTGTTCACCGCCCTGAGTCCTTCGGGAGTAGGGCGGTATACAAATCTAATTAATAATAATAATAATAATAATAATAATAATAATAATAATAATAATAATAACTGAACTTCTTTTGTCTGGTTTAGGTGACATTTTTCCTTAACGACTTAGTTATTTGCCAAAATGTGATTGTTCATAAGGCAACTGTCAATGCAGGAGCCATTTTTGAATGTCTTCAGGGTTGCCACAGTGAGGCCGGATGGAACTGTGGGAAAGAGAGGGGGAAGGGAGGGGGAGTATAGATAACTGAGGGGAACATGTAGCCAAAATAACATAATTTCTTCTGGGAACCAAGCACAGTCTCACCAGCACCTGGAGGGGCATGGATGGGAGACATCCAGAATAGGGAGATAGACCTGATTGGGGAATGTGATGGTTGTGTATGATGTGGGGGAAGAACTATGGACTTTGAACTGGGTGGGGAAAACATGGGGAACTTCAGAGTCGGGTTTTACCAGCTGTGCCAATATGACATGCCTAATAAATCTCCACTTTGAGGAAACCTCTGGTTAACGCTTCTTTGAGTGAGGGGGTCCTGCCGGCTGCTTTGAAAGAAGCGGTTGTGAGGCCCCTCCTCAAGAAGCCCTCTCTGGATCTGGCTGTTTTGGCTAACTATCGTCCAGTTTCCAACCTTCGCTTTGTTGCGAAGGTTGTTGAGAGTGTGGTGGCGCAACAGCTTCCCCGGTACCTGGATGAAGCTGTCTATCTAGACCCGCTCCAGTCCGGCTTCCGGCCTGGGCACAGCACGGAAACGGCATTGGTCGCGTTGGTGGATGATCTCTGGAGGGCTCGGGATAGGGGTTGCTCCTCTATCCTGGTCCTGTTAGACCTCTCAGCGGCTTTTGATACCATCGACCATGGTATCATGTTGCACCGGTTGGCGGGGTTGGGGGTGGGGGGCACCGTTTTGCGGTGGTTCTCCTCCTACCTCTCTGACTGGTCGCAATCTGTGTTGACAGGGGGGCAGCGGTCGACCCCGAGGCACCTTGCTTGTGGGGTGCCACAAGGGTCGGTCCTCTCGCCCCTTCTGTTCAATATTTATGTAAAGCCGCTGGGTGAGATCATCCGTGGCTTCGGGGTGGAGTTCCATCAGTACGCTGATGACACCCAGCTGTACATCTCCACCCCAGGCCACCCCAACGATGCCCTTGAAGTGATGTCCCAGTGCCTGGAGGCCGTGCGGGCCTGGATGGGGAGAAACAGGCTCCGACTCAACCCCTCCAAGACCGAGTGGCTGTGGCTTCTGGTGTCCCGATATAGCCAGCTGACGCCATTGCTGGCTATTGGGGGCGAATCACTCGGCCCCACGGAGAGGGCTCGTAACTTGGGCGTCCTCCTGGATGCACGGCTGTCGTTAGAAGATCATTTGACGGCCGTGGCCAGGGGAGCTTTTTATCAGGTCCGCCTGATACGCCAGTTGCGCCCCTTTCTAGATCGGGACTCCCTACGCACAGTCACTCAGGCACTCGTCACTTCCCGCCTGGACTACTGCAACGCTCTCTACATGGGGCTCCCCCTGGGGTGCACCCGGAGGCTCCAGCTGGTCCAGAACGCGGCCGCACGGGGGATTATGGGGGCGACGAGGCGCTCCCACGTAACACCTCTCCTGCGCGAGCTGCACTGGCTCCCGGTGGTCTTCTGGGTGCGCTTCAAGGTGTTGGTGACCACCTTTAAAGCGCTCCATGGCTTAGGGCCGGGGTACTTACAAGACCGCCTTCTGCCACCAATAGCCTCCCACCGGCCAGTACACTCGCACAGAGTGGGCCTCCTCAGGGTGCCGTCCGCCAGACAATGTCGGCTGACGACCCCCAGGGGGAGAGCCTTCTCTGTGGCGGCGCCCACCCTCTGGAACAACCTCCCCCCAGAGATACGTACAATAACAGACCTCCGGATTTTTCGTCGGGCCCTGAAAACCCATTTATTTCAACTAGCGGGGCTGGCCTGAGTTAATTTTAAATTGATTTTAAATTGGGTTATTTTAATTTACGGCCAGTAATATTTAATTATTTTAAATTGTTTTTAAATTTTGTATGTATTGTTTTTTACTCTGGCTGTTCACCGCCCTGAGTCCTATTCTGGAGAAGGGCGGTATAGAAATTTAAATAAATAAATAAATAAATAAATATGGAATTTTGATTTCATTTGGGCTTTTACTTGAAACCCTGACAGCAACTGGACTTTGTTTTTGTTTGAAGACATTTCGCTTCTCATTCAAGAAGCTTCTTTAAATCTTCAGTTAGAATTGAAGATGTTTCTTGGATGAGAAGCAAAACATCTGCCTTTTGAAAAAGCACCTTTGGGACAACCATATCCTGGATGGAAGAATAGAATAGAATAGAATAGAATAGAATAGAATAGAATAGAATAGAATAGAATAGAACAGAACAGAACAGAACAGAACAGAACAGAACAGAACAGAACAGAATAGAATAGAATAGAATAGAATAGAATAGAATAGAATAGAATAGAATAAGAGAGTTGGAAGGGACCTTGGAGGAAACCCTACACCACTTCAGACAAACGGTTATCCAACATCTTCTTAAAATTTCCCAGTGTTGGGGCATTCACAACTTCTGCATGGATGACATGTGAATCTCCATAAAGACTTAGTAACTCCTTATCTATCTCCTGAAGGAATCTTTTAGACAACATTCCCGGCTATCCAGCTTCTTTACATGCCTGCTTCATCTTTAGGTATGGCAGCTTCAGTCTAGTCTCACAAACTATGGTGATTCGCTTACAACCTTAACAAAAATGTTGTCAAGTCAGTCACACATAACTCAACAGCTTCTTTGCTTAACAGTGGAAAATCTGGTACCAAATATGGTCATAGGTCAAGAGCTACCTGTATACAGAAATCATAATATTTTGAAAAGTAGTATTTGCAAGAATCTAGGTCCCGAGCATATAGGATAAACAAAGCATCACATTTTTCATTTGTACTTTAATTGAAGTACAAGTCAGATTTAGAGCCTGAAAAACAGCTTATGTACATAAGCGTATGATGTACACTGAAGGTGGCATTTAATTTTGTTGTACGAGGTGCAATGACAATAAAGTAAACTTAAACTTAGAGAGGATTCTGCAGATGCTAATAAGAGATTTCACTAGAAAGAAAATAAGAGGGACTGATGTTCAGCCTTATGGCATATTTGGTCTGAGTGTCCAGGTTTTGTAGTAAAGATAATAACAGTCCTATTATTTGGGGTGATGTGTGTGAAAGCCACTGAGGAACCAAAATTGGGAACTGGAGAAAAGAGAAAGTAGAGGCAAGGAAGCAAGTGGAATGATATGGAGAAGTGAAGGAACTCTTGCCTGAGGTCCTTCAAACATGGCAATGTTACCTATGCTAAATCCAGACCTGATTTGATGTGAAATCAATGTCGGTGATCCAACTGGAGAACATGGGCTCTCTCAAAAAACCACAAGAATACATACCTGATTGAAAGCTCTAGGCCACAAAATCCTATTGTCACTGATGACAAATTCATCTTCTTGGGGTCCATTTGGATCTATCCATCCAATTTTCACCCTCTCGAAGGACCTGTTTGGAAAAATGACTATGTGCACAACGTCAAATCCACCTCTCATTTCCTTTTGCTCATTGAAGGACACTGTGTCACCAGCAGAATTGTTGAAAGAAACCCTTTGAAGATACGGATGGAGCTAAAGGAAAGCCAAGAGGGAAAAAAAAGAAAAGCTTACAACATTTATTATTTATTTATTATTAAAATTTATATGCCGCCCTTCTCCCATAGGACTCGGGGCGGCTCACACAATAAAAACCACAACAATAAAATATTAAAAACCAATCCGAATTTAAAATCTCCAAAGCTGAAAGCCTCATAAATGAAGCCTTTCTTCATTTAGAAGAAAGAAAACAAAAGAGATGAATATTCATTAGATTTCATTTCTGCTTGCAGTTAGAATGACATAATTCTACTTCCCTAATTCCAGTCATTAATTCTGATTAAGAAATATTATGACCTTACAGACCTCAAATGAGCCTCAGGCTAATTTCTTCTCCATCACTTACCTAGAATAGAATAGAATAGAATAGAATAGAATAGAATAGAATAGAATAGAATAGAATAGAATAGAATAGAACAGAACAGAACAGAACAGAACAGAACAGAACAGAACAGAACAGAACAGAATAGAATAGAATAGAATAGAATAGAATAGAATAGAATAGAATTCTTTATTGGCCAAGTGTGATTGGACACACAAGGAATTTGTCTTTGGTGCATATACTCTCAGTGTACATAAAGAAAAAGTAAAATATATTCATCAAGCATAATAAAATACAACACTTAATAATAACACAATAAGTAATCAAATCATATTAGGAAACAATAAAAACAATATAAGTTGTAAAGATACAAGAAACATGGATATAGCCATAAGTGTGAAGAAATAGGTACTAGTAAGGATGAGGATAGGAAGAATAGTAATACAGTCCTAGTAGTTAATTTGACAGTATTGTGGGAATTAGTTGTTTAGCAGAGTGATGGCATTTGGGAAAAAGTTGTCCTTGTGCCTTGTCGTTCTGGTGTATAGAGTCCTATAGCATTGTTTTGAGGGTAGAAGTTGAAACAATTTATGTCCAGGATGCGAAGAGTCTGTAGATATTTTCACAGCCCCTTTTTTGACTCATACAGTATACAGGTCCTCAATGGAAGACAGGTTGGTAGTAATTGTTTTTTCTGCAGTTCTAATTATCCTCTGAAGTCTGTGTCTGTCTTGTTGGGTTGCAGAGCCAAACCAGACAGTTTTAGAGGTGCAGATGACAGGCTCAATAATTCCTCTGTAGAACTGAATCAGCAGCTCTTTGGGCAGTTTCAAAAATTTGCCGGTTCTCCGAACTACTCAAAATTTCCGCTACCGGTTCTCCAAAACCTGTCAGAACCTGCTGGATTACACCCCTGGTCTGTGATTAAGAGCTACTCATGGAAATAGCTGAGGAGAAAAAGGCAATCTGAACATGGGCATAAAAGAGTTCATTGTTCATTGTTTTTACAATTACCTGCCAAGGTTGTAGCTCAAAAGGTTCAGCAGTTTTCACCTTCCTGAAGGATCTCTGCTGGGACTGAGATGACAACATGACATTCAAAGCATGTGCTGCTGCATAAACACCATTATAGATACTGTAGCTATGTACAGTGGTACCCATTTCAAATAGAGGCCCGGGAAGGTCCTGTAATCTCTCTTTTCCAGTACACGTTTCATTCTTCTCTATTTCCATATCAGGATTTTGAAAAGTACAGGCAAATGCTCGCTCCCAAAACTCCTTCAGGAAGCCCTGACTTTTGGTCTTGGATGGTTTTATGCCTTCAAGAAATTTATTATACCCAGGAAGTTCTCTTGAGTGAAAAGTAAAGGAAATGGCACCCTGAAAAAAATCCAGGTCCCAACTTCTTTGCAGGAAGGGTAGTGTGAAATCAATGCCACTTGTCATGACCCATACTTTCATAAATGAATCTTTTAATTTATTTCTGGGGTCTTGTATGAATAGAATGGTCCTCAGCTGGGCCAGCGTCACTGATTCACCATAGAGGAGGAATACCTTGGTTTTTTGATCAATTAAAGGTTCATCAATATATGAGGTTATTTCAATCATTTCCTCAATGTTATCCAAACGTAGGCGCTGTGGGATTTTTTGTTTGTAAGCTGTGCAGATGCCATTCTGGAAAAGCAAAGCTTCCAGAGTCTGCAGGAACTTCTGTCCGTCGTCATTGTCATGAATAAAGATCCCGATCCAGGTCCATCCAAAATGTTGGAGCAATTTAAGAATCCCCAAGTACTGTTGGGCTTCGTTGGAGACCATGGAATAGAATGAAGGGACCAGAGTGGAATCAATCTTCCCAGGGACCAGGGCACCATAGGCGAGCTACAAATATAATTATAATTTTGAAAACTGGGGGACAGCTTCATTTCTGTATGTCTGATTTGTTACCATTTTTGAAACAACTTGTCAGTGCATAGAATTGGTTTGTCAATGAACAGAGAAGCATGCATTAGTTTGGGAACTGTTTCTAAAGTATTAGTGCATAATGCATTTCCAGCAATATTTTTTGGCTCAAGCAGGAGACCCTATACAATTTCTGACAGATAAAAGTCCAATCTCTTCTTGAAAGTCTCAAGTGATGAAGCTCCCATAACTTCTGAAGGCAACTTCTGTTCCATTGGTGGATTGTTCTCACTGTCAGAAAGTTCCACTTCATGTCTAGGTTGAATCTCTCCTTGGTCAGTTTCCATCCATTATTCCTTGTTTGGCCTTCAGGTGCTTTGGAAAAATAGCCTGACCCCTTCCTCTCTGGGGCAGCCCCTCAAATATTGGAAGACTGCTATCATGTTTCCCCTGGTCCTTCTCTTCACTAGACTAGTCATGCCCAGTTCCTGCAACCATTCATCTTAAGTTTTAGTCTCCAGTCCCCTCATCATCCTGGTTGCGCTTCTCTGCACTTTTTCTAGAGTCTCAACATCTTTTTTATAGTGTGTTGACCAAACCTGGATGCAGTTAATTAGCCTTTTAATTATCCTTTCCTCCTTTTAGAATCACCAGGAGTTTAACGTGAGAAAAAAAATACGTAATTTCCATGTTTTATACTGCAAAACCCCTACCTGTGGAATCTTGTAGAGACCAAGGATATCTGCCATGTAAAAAGAGGTATCAGAACCAAGTCCTCCAATGATGGCTATCAGATTCTTCTGTCTAGTACATTTGTAGTTGAGAAGAAATCTACTTGATTTGAAGAGCAGGTCCAAGGTGGTCCGATAAGTCATCTTTGCATCATAGTAGCTGTCGTAGATATGGAATCCAAGGGTAACATTAGGCAAGATCTGGGGATCCTCATTGATCTCCTTCACAGCAAAGGCCACGGCAAGGGCATGCTGGTAGAACTTTGTCACCATACTGAAAATAGAAGGGCATTCTTTTCCTAACATGTGCATAAATCAAGCTTCCAATGTTTACAAAGCTACAAAACATCCTTAGCAAGCATCCTATTCATGTTTGCAAAAACACTCTTTTACCTGATGTTTTTTCTAAACTCAATTACATAAGCCCACTTAGTTTTTAAACTGTGATTTGCAATAAAAAACTTGAGAGATTGAAATCAGTTAAATGCAACACTATAACAAATATTATTATTTTTTGAATTGAATTTTTAATTGTAATTGTATTTTTTTAAAAAAAAAAGAAAAAAAAACATTGTTCACCATTCAGAATTACTTGGTAAGAGAGGTTGTTGTACATATTGAATCAATTGATCAATAAATTTAAATTTTTAGCACAAAAGCCATTAAAGAGAAAAAAATGAAGACGGGATGGAGCACAGGGGCTGCAAGGACAAAAACACAATTGTTATTTTTGCAAGAAGACAAGGAAACGTTGAATAGAAAGTTCCATATGCATAGAAAATTGTAACTGACGTCAAGTTTATTGCATTATTATAAATGAATGGGGAAAAAAATCCATAGCTCAAGCCAACTGGCTATAAAATATGCCAGAAAAAAGGATAAATTTAATAGAGTCATGCTTTATTTCATTTTTATTTTTTTTTGTATTTTGCAAACAACGTTATTTTGTTTTGATTCAGTGGTACACGACAAATTACTTCTAAAACTAAAATCCTATGGCATTTCTGGACTCCTACATAAATGGATAGCTGCCTTCTTGTCAAATAGACAACAAGTGGTCAAAATAGGAAGCGCTGTATCAAATCCTGTACATGTTAATAGCGGTGTTCCCCAAGGCAGTGTTTTAGGTCCAACATTCTTCATACTTTACATAAATGGCCTTTGTGATCATAGTAAAAGCAACTGTGTTCTCTTCGCTGATGATGTTAAACTATTCAACACCACCGACAATGCAACTACCCTTCAAAAAGACCTTGACTATGTGTCAGATTGGTCTAAAAAGTGGCAAATCTCAACCAACAAATGCTCTGTCTTGCACAATGGCAAAAATAAAAAATAAAAACATAAAATACAAATTAGATGGACATGACCTTGTAGATGACCCTCACTCTGTCAAGGACCTTGGAGTACTCATTTCTAAAGATCTAAGTGCCCGAGCCAACTGTAACAACATTGCCAAAAAGGCATTAAGAGTTGTTAACCTAATCTTGCGTAGTTTCTTCTCTCGTAATGTTGTACTACTAACTAGAGCATACAAAACATTTGCTAGACCAAGTCTTGAATACAGCTCATCTGTCTGGAACTCGGACTGCACATCGGACATAAATACAATCAACAGAGTCCAGAGATATTTTACGAGAAGAGTCCTCTATTCCTCTAACCGCAATAAAATACCTTATGCCACCAGACTCCAAATTTTGGGCTTAGACAATTTAGAACTACGCCAACTTCAGTTTGAACTAAGCATAGTACATAAAATTATCTGCCACAATGTCCTTCCTGTCAATGACTACTTCAGCTTCAACCACAACAATGCACGAGTAAATAATAGATACAAACTCAAGGTAAACCGTTCCAAACTCGATTGCAGAAAATATGACTTCAGTAACAGAGTGGTCAATGCCTGGAATGCACTACCTGATTCTGTAGTTTCTTCCCCAAACCCCCAAAACTTTAACCTTAAACTGTCTACTGTTGACCTCACCCTATTCCTAAGAGGTCTGTAAGGAGCGTGTATAAGTGCACCAGCGTGCCTACCGTCCCTGTCCTAACATTCCTTTTTACCTACTCTTTTCATGTACTCAAATTATGTTTATACTTTTACCTGTTATCTTATATATGCTTGACAAATAAACTTATGGTTATGATTATGAAACTAGATATTGTGACTGTTTTCATGAACTGAAAAATAGATACTGTCTGATTTTATTTTCATTTTTGCTGTTTCTTAGCAATTTACTTTTCTCTGGAATCTTAGGCCAATGGTTCAAAATAAAAGGAATGCTCTTTAAGGATGGACCAATGCATTGGTTACTTAACAGTACAGCTAATACCGAGAAAGCTATTGTAATGAAACAAGCATATGAAACATTATCTCTCACAGACAAAGTTCCTCAGTGCCACCTTTCTTAACTGTCTGGCTAATATTTGCAGGTGTAGTGACCAACATACACAGACACAGACACAAACAAATAAAAACATATTCTCTCAAAGGTGCATTTTTTTCTTGCAAAAGACAACTGGGCTGTTTCTCTCTTTGAATCATCATTTTCCAAGATATCAGTGGAGATTCTCAGTCATCCAGATCATAGTTGATATAGTTGTCCAGTTGCTTTTTGAAAAAGAGCTTTGAGATTCTTCTCCAAGAAGCTTCATCAGTTATAATGATAACCAATGAACATTATGTGTAATATATAACATAAATGTTATATAACCTATAGCATTATAACTGATGAAGCTTCCTGCATAAGAAGCAAAATGTCTTAGAACATAGAATAATAGAGTTCGAAGGAAACTTGTAAGTCTTCTAAACCAACCTCCTGCTTGAGTAGGAGACCCTACAGTATATCTGTCTGTGGAGATTCTCAGTCATCAGGGTCATGATTGTCCCAACAGTGCTTTTTCAAGAGGCAATTGGACTTTCTGGTTTTTCTTTGAAGACATTTCACTTCTCATCCAAGAAGCTCCTTCAGAGCTGAAGAAGCTTCTTGGATGAGAAGCAAATCATCTTCAAAGAAAGTGACGAATGTCCAGTTACCTCTTGAAAAAGCACCTTTGGGGGACCCTATATCATTTTAGACATCTGGTTGTCCCGTCTCTTTTTGAAAGCCTTCAGTGATAGTTTTCTATCTACTTCCTCAAATAATAATAAAAAAAACCAACCCACTTGCCTTTTGAAAGAAATTACACCTTTGAGACAGCTATGACCTGGATTTCTGAGAATCTCCATAGGTAAAAACACTTACTCAGAAAACTCAGCTGAGACCTGTGAAGGCATTTCCTCAAATAGATCTTCACTGAACGCATACAGAAACTGAGAGATCATCCCACCAATGAGGAGGTCAGCTGGCTGGTACCACTCATGAGGAATGGGGATAAGATCACTCTGGTGACATTTCAGATTGGCTATATCTCCCACTAAGTTAAATATCAGAGCCAAAATCACAGATTGTTTCATTGTCTGACAGAAAATCTCAGCTTCCTGCATTTGTACAGTCTAGTCCATTTCAACTGCCATTTTCATCAGCCCCTGATTGGCACCATTGTCATTTTTGAGAAAAATAGATTGGTTACCACTTAACAAGGAGATAAATGCAAGTCGATGTGTATCAGCTGAGCCTGCTAACATTCTAAATTCAGATGGATATCAATAGATTAAAAAGGGAGAGATTTGAAAAATTAGCTCTTCAGAAACTCACTTACTTCAGGTCCCTCCTCCCAGTTTTGAATATCAGAGGCATAATAGACATGTTCAGACTTATTTTCTCTTGGGAAATAGTTGAACAATAGGTTGTCTGAAGCAAAATTGATTTGACTAAATCCGGAGAGAGCTAATTCAGAGAATAATTCGTTGAATGCTGGGTTTGGAATCCTAAACAACCTTTTTGTTAATAATTGTATTTTTTCCCTTCCTTTGAGCTTGGAAGGGTATGTGTGCATCAAGTTAGTTTGTGTGGCCACCTGGCCATGACATTCATCTGTGCCCACCTAGTTGTAGTGAACCACCCAGCCATGCTCACCCAACCATACGCACCTGGCAGCTTTGAGTCATTTCATTCTATAATTAGAATTATAGAATAACAGAGTTGGAAGGGACTTGGAGGTCTTCTAGTCCAACCCCCTGCTTAGGCAGCAAACCCTACACCACTTCAGACAAATCTCTTCTTAAAAACTTCCAGTGTTGGAGCATTCACAACTTCTGGAGGCAAGTTTTTCCACTGATTAATTGTTCTAACTGTCAGGAAATTTCTCCTTAATTCTAAATTGCTTCTCCTTGATTAGTTTCCACCCATGGCTTCTTCTCCTACCCTCAGGTGCTTTGGAGAATAGCTTGACTCCCTCTTCTTTGTGGCAGCCCGGAGATATTGGAACACTGCTATCATGTCTCCCCTAGTCCTTCTTTTCATCAAACTAGACATACTCAGTTCCTGCCACCGTCCTTTATATGTTTTAGCCTCCAGTCCCCTAAACATATTTGTTGCTCTTCTCTGCACTCCTTCTAGAGTCCCAACATCTTTTTTAAATCGTGGCAACCAAAACTGGATGCAGTACTCCAAAAGTGGCCTTATAAAGTGGTATTAACACTTCATATGATCTTGATTCTATCTCTCTGTTTACTCAGCCTAGAACTGTGTTGGCTTTTTAGACAGCTGCAGCAAACAACAGGCTCCTATTTAAATGATTATCCACTAGGACTCCAAGATCCCTCTCACAGTTACTACTATTGAGCAAGGTACCACATATACTAATTGCAAGAGAGGTTGGAATAGATGGTTATGGACAGGGCTTTCCAGCAAATCCTTTGGATAGCCCTTTAGACTAACTGTGCCCAAAGTCAGAGGTTTGATCCTGGTTGACTCAAGATTGACCCATCCTTCCATCCTTCCAAGGCCAGTAAAATGAGAACTCAGATTGTTTGGGTCAAAATGCTGAATAATATTAGGAAATATAATGACATTAGAGTGACTTTTTGATCCCAAAGTCTTACCCATATTAGTCACCATTGTATCTGAAAGTAAAGGAATTGAATTCTTCAGTTCTTTCTTCTTACTAACTGATCCTTGGTATTCATCTCAGGTCTCAACAGAATGATGTAGCATTTAGGGAAAAAGATACAGCCCAGTAATCCAGCACTAGAAGCTAAAATGGAGAAGATCTCCACAGCCAACAAGGCTTTTCCCGTGGAGCTCAGGTAAGTTGGAACAAATAGCACCCAAACACTGCAAAATACCAGCATGCTAAAGGTAATGAATTTGGCTTCATTGAAGCTGTCCGGTAATTTGCGAGCACAGAAGGCCACAAAGAAGCTGGCAAGAGCTAGGAAGCCCATGTAGCCTAGGACACAGGAGAACATGACTGTAGAGCCTTCGTTACATTCATTGATGATGGCCTCGGTCAAAGAATGCATGTTCAACTGTGGGAATGGAGGGAAAGATCCTAGCCAGATGGCACAAACGCCAACTTGGATGAGAGAGAAGAAAAGGACAATGGAGGTTGCCATTCTTTTTCCCATCCACTTCTTCATGTTGGAGCCTGGCCTGGTAGCCATGAAGGCTACAACCACAGTGAGGGTTTTGGCCAAGATGCAAGAAACAGCCACGGAGAAGATGATGCCAAAGGTTGGTTGTCGGAGAAGGCAAGTGACTTCACCGGGTTGACCAATGAACAGGAGAGGACACAGGAAGCAGAAGTGGAGGGAGATAAGGAGAATGTAGGTGAGGTCCCGGTTGTTGGCTTTGACCAAAGGGGTATCTCTGTGCTTAAGAAATATTCCTAATATGAGAGCAGTGATCAAAGACAATGAAATAGAAATGGAGGCCAAAGAAAACCCTAGAAGTTCCTTGTAAGAAAGGAATGTTACAACTTTGTGGATGCAGTCATCTTTTCCTTTGGTTGGGTATTGGTCTTCTGGACATTTGAAGCATTTTTCCATATCTTTAAGACAGATGGACAGAAAGGAAGGAAGGAAGAAAGGAAGAAAGAATTCAGGTCAACTTGTGTACAGCACTTTGTCTCCCAAGCAGAGTTGTTGTAACATCCTGTATGTTTATGTGTACATGTATCTATATGTGTGTATCTATATGTGTGCATATATATATATATATATATAGTAAGGTAAAAGTTCCGCTCGCACATATATGCTAGTCATTCCTGACTCTCTAGGAGGCAGTGCTCATCTCCGTTTCAAAGCTGAAGAACCAGTGCTGTCTGAAGACATCTTCATGGTCATGTGGCCAGCATGACTAAATGCCAAAGGCACATGGAATGCTCTTTCCATCCCACCAAAGGTAGTCCCTATTTTTCTACTTGCATTTTTTACATGCTTTTGAACTGCTAGGTTGGCAGAAGCTGGGACAAGTAATGGGAGCTCACCTGGTTACAGGGCACTCGGGATTCCAACTGCTGAACTGCCAACCTTTTGATTGACAAGCTGAGTGTCTTAGTCACTGAGCCACCACATCTCTCATATATCTCTGTATATATATGTGTGTGTGTGTGTGTGCGCGCGCGCGTGCCTGTCTGACTGTCTCTCTCTCTCTCTCTCTCTCTCTCTCTCTCTCTCTCCCTCCCTCCCTCCCTCCCTCCCTCCCTCCCTCTCTCTCTCTCTCTCTGTATCAATTTGACCTCATGAGTACGACATTCAGCAAGAAACCATTGTGAAAATTGTGAGTTCTACTCCCACCTGAGATGGAAAGTCAGCTGGATGACCTTCACTCAGAGCCACCAAAAATAACATGGACTGCTTTGGATTTCACATAAGCAGAAGTTCCAAAGGTGCTTTTTCAAGGGGCAATTGGACTTTTTGGTTTTTCTTTGAAGACACTTTGCTTCTCATCCAAGAAGCTTCTTCAGCTCTTCTTCAGCTTCTTGAATGAAAAGTGAAACACTTTGAATGAGAAGCGAGGCCATGTGATGAGGTGAGCTCCTGTCCTTGCCCCATCTTATGCCAACCTAGCATTTTGAAAGCATGCAAATGTGAGCAGATAAATAGGTACCACTTTGGTGGGAAAGTAACAGAACTCCTTGACATCATGCTGCCTATGTACTCAAGAGACATCAGTTTCAGAGTTCTGGTTAGTTACCTGATGCAGCTGCTTATATTACTGCTTTAAGATAAAAAACAAGAGACTGTTATAGCAATGGATACTGTACCTGTTTTGTTTGAAATCTCCCCTTCAGGGCAAGGAACACAGTCATAGCAACAAAATTTTTCCTCTTCCTTTTTCTTCTTGTGTTTTCCAGGATGGCACTGTTCATTACACACTGAAAGGGGACAGACCTAATACAAGTAGGAAAAAAAAACTGGAATGAGAATGATACATCCAGGTATCTCTATGTACAGGTGGTCCTTGATTTACAACAGTTCATTTAGTGACCATTCAGAGTTTACAGCAGGGTTGAAAAAAGTGACTTATGGCCGTTTTTCACACTTACAACCTTTGCAGAATCCCTGCAATCATGTGATCAAAATCCAGATCCTTGGCAATTGGTTCATATTTATGAGAATTTGGGGAGGGGGTGTTCCCATCTGCTCTAGCCGAACTTCTTTTGTCTGGTTTAAGGTGATATTTTTCCTTCATTTCGTTAATGACTTTGTTATTTGTCCCAAGTATGCTTGTCCATAAGGCAACTAGATTTTGCTTTTCCCTGAAGACATTTTGCTCCTCATCCAAGAAGCTTCTTGAGATCTTCAGTTAGAATTGAAGACATTTCTTGGATGAGAAGCAAAACATCTGAGTTTTGAAAAAGCACCTTTGGGACAACCAAATTCTGGATGATCGTGAATCTCCATAAAGACTTAGTAACTTCTTATCTATCTCCTGAAGGAATCTTTTAGACAACGTTCATGCCTACCCATGCCTGCTTCATCTTTAGGTATGGCAGTTTCAGTCTAGCCTCACAAACTGTAGTGATTCACTTTACAACCTTAAGAAAAATGTTGTAAAGTCAGTCACACAACTCAACAGCTGCTTTGCTTAACAGTGGAAAATCTGGTACCAAATATGGTCATAAGTCAAGAGCTATCTGTATACAGAAATATTTCCAGAAAAAATGGCTGCCAGTACTATGTACAGGAATCTAGGTCCCAAGTCTATAAGATAAACAAAGCATCACATATTGCATTTGTACTTTAATTGAAGTAGAAATCAGATTTAGAGAGGATTCTGCCGATGCTAATAAAAACAGAAAGGTTGAGGTTTCCCAAGAAAGACAGTAAGAGTGACTGATGTTCAGCCTTATGGCATATTTGGTCTGACTGCCAAGGTTCTGTAGTAAAGATTATACAGTCCTATTATTTATTTTTCGGAGTATAAGATGCACTCCCCCCCCCAAATGAAAATTTGAGTGTGTTTTATATTCCGAATGTAGCTTTTTCGAAGTTTTTTTTCAGCTGTAATGAGGCACTAGCAAGTGAAGTGATCTTCCATGTTTTGCCTGCTTTTCTCATTGCTGCTCCCTCCAATAATCAGCTGTGTTTTACAAGCTATTTTTCAGCCCTAATGAGGTGCTAGCGAGTGAAGCGATCTTCCGTGCTTTGCCTGCTTTTCTCATTCCTTCTCTCTTCAACGATCTGCTGTGCTTTAGAAGCTGTTTTTTTAATCCCCAACCAGGGGATAAAAAGCAAGCATGCACACTCAAAACCAGCAAACTAATGTGCTGAAGCTGACCAGACTAAGGATGCTAGCCAGAAGAATACCTGATAGGCAGAATTCCTATTTTCCTCCCCAAAAACTAAGATGTGTCTTATATTCTAGTGCATCTTATACTCTGAAAAATATGGTAATTTGTAAAAGCCATTGAGAAACCAAAATTGGGAACTGGGGAAAAGAGAAAGTACAGGCAAGGAAGCAAGTGGAATGATATGGAGAAGTGAAGGAACTCTTGCCTGAGGTCCTTCAAACATGACAATGTTACCTATGCTAAATCCAGACCTGATTTGATGTGAAATCAATGTTGGTGATTCAACTGGAGAACATGGGCTCTCTCAAGAAGCCACAAGAATACATACCTGATTGAAAGCTCTAGGCCACAAAATCATATTGTCATTGATGACAAATTCATCTTCTTGGGCTCCATTTGGATAGATCCATCCAATTTTCACTCTCTCGAAGGACCTGTTTGGAAAAATGACCACGTGCACAATGTCAAATCCACCTCTCATTTCCTTTTGCTCATTGAACGACACTGTCTCGCCAGCAGAATTGTTGAAAGAAACCCTTTGAAGGTAGGGATGGAGCTAAAGGAAAGCCAAGAGGGAAAAAAAGAAAATCTTACAACATTTAGAAGAAAGAAAACAAAATGGATGAATACCATTAGATTTCATTTCTGCTTGCAGTTATGGTGACATAGTTTTACTTCCCTAATTCCAGTCATTAATTCTGATCAAGGAATATTATGACCTCACAGACTTCAAATGAGTCTCAGGCTAATTTCTTTTCCATCACTTACATAGAATAGAATAGAATAGAATAGAATAGAATAGAATAGAATAGAATAGAATAGAATAGAATAGAATAGAATAGAATAGAATAGAATAGGAGGCGAGGCGAGGCGAGGCGAAGCGAAACGAAGAGAAGAGAAGAGAAGAGAAGAGAAGAGAAGAGAAGAGAAGAGAAGAGAAGAGAAGAGAAGAGAAGAGAAGAGAAGAGAAGAGAAGAGAAGAGAAGAGAATAAAATTCTTTATTGGCCAAGTGTGATTGGACACACAAGGAATTTGTCTTTGGTGCATATGCTTCAAATGAGCCTCAGGCTAAATTCTTCTCTATCTCTTTCCGTGGAATAGAATAGAATAGAATAGAATAGAATAGAATAGAATAGAATAGAATAGAATAGAATAGAATAGAATAGAATAGAATAGAATAGAATAGAATAGAATAGAATTCTTTATTTGCCAAGTGTGATTGGACACACAAGGAATTTGTCTTTGGTTCATATGCTCTCAGTGTACAAAAAGAAAAAATAAAATATATTCATCAAGAATCATAAGATACAACACTTAGTGATAGTCATAGGATACTAATAAGTAATCAAATCATACTAGGAAACAATAAAAACAATATAAGTTGTAAAGATACAAACAACATGGATATAGCCATAAGTGGGAAGAAATAGGTACTACTTAGGATGAAGAGAAGAAGAATACTAATACAGTCTTACTAGTTAATTTGACAGTATTGTGGGAATTAGTTGTTCAGCAGAAGGATGGCATTCGGGAAAAAGCTGCCCTTGTGCCTTTTTGTTCTGGTGTGCATTATATTTGGCAGGGGAAAAAATCAAGAATCAAAATACAGTCACTGCAAGATAGTAGAGAAAGAGGAGGATTTGGACTCCCAGATTGGGAAATTTACTATAAAGCAACATCACTTATATGGATCAAAGACTAGATGGGATTATGAAACAAAAGAATTTTAACATTAGAGGGATACGATTTAGAGAGAGGGTGGCATTCCTTTTTATGGGAGGGAAAAAATAGACAACATAACTATTTTCAGTGACACTTAATCAGAGAGGCATTACTACAACATGGCAAGGGATAAAAAAGAATCACTATGATAAAATTCCAGAATGGTTATTCACAATGGAGGCACAAATTTACCCAAATGCATTAGACATTGACAAAATGAAAAGATATAAAGATTTGTTAAATAGTCAAGAGGAATTGAAAACAAGGCAGGAATTAAAAGAACAAGGTACAGACGTTGATTGGTAGCCTTACATGCAAATAAAATCTAGATATAAGACAGATTTGATACACTATGGATTCCAAAGAGAAGTACATGAATTAGATAAAATCCTCCAAAACAAAAGAATTTTAACATTAGAGGGATATGATTTACAGAGAGGGTGGCATTCCTTTTTATTGGACGGAAAAAATAACTATTTTCTTTTCTTTCTTTTTGTAAAGTTTTTTTATTTTTTAAAACATACAAACAGACATACAATGCATCTTTTCTGCACAGAATATTGGCCCTGTTTTAAATTTGTACAGATTTTTGTTCATTTTTAACACAATTTTATATATTCAATTTTTCTCATATCTTTTATTTTCTCTAAATTAAAAAAAAAAACAATATTACCCTTCATCTTAATGTTTCATGCTAGTATAATTCCTTTTTTCTTTTCCCTCCTTAAAATTTGAACCCCTAAATTTAAATTCACAGAACATAATACTATCCCCAATTATTTCCTTAAATTCTTTCCTTAAATTCTACATGGGGCTCCCCTTGAGGAGCACCCGGAGGCTCCAGCTGGCGCAGAGTGCGGCCGCGCGGGTGGTAATGGGAGCGACATGGCGTTCCCATGTAACACCCCTCCTGCGCGAGCTGCACTGGCTCCCGGTGGTCTTCCGGGTGCGCTTCAAGGTTCTGGTTACCACCTTTAAAGCGCTCCATGGCTTAGGACCCGGGTACTTGCGGGACCGCCTACTACCACCAATAGCCTCCCACTGGCCGCTACGCTCCCATAGAGAGGGGCTCCTCCAGGTGCCGTCAGCCAAACAATGCCGACTCGCGGCCCCCAGGGGGAGAGCCTTCTCTGTGGGGGCACCTACTATCTGGAACGAGCTCCCCCCAGAGATACGGAGGATCCCGGATCTGCGCACCTTCCGCCGCGCCTTAAAGAACTTACTATTTCACCAGGCCGGCCTGGCCTAATTTTCCCCCTCTTTTATAAAAGATTTTTAAAATTTTAAATATCTTTTGGTATTTTATATATTCAATTTTAAATTGGTTTTAAAAGTTTGGGGTTTTAAATTTGTCGGGGCCAAAATTATTTAATTTGATTTTATTCTATTTTTTAAATTTTGTATTGTATGTGTTTTTATTGTTTGGCTGTGCACCGCCCTGAGTCCTTCAGGAGTAGGGCGGTATAGAAATCTAATAAAATGAAATGAAATGAAATGAAATTCTTATTCTACTCACCAATAATTCTTTTATCAACTATTCCAAATAATACATTTCAACAGTTAAACATATTCAATAAAGAAAAAAAAATCAATTAAATATCAATCTTACTTCAATACCCCTATATTTAAATTCATATAACATAATACAATTCCCAATTATTTTCTTGAATTCTCTTATTCCAATCTCAGATAGTTTTTTCTTTACTAATTATTCCAAATAGTACATTTTGACATTTTTATCAAGACCAATTAAATATATCTAAGTAATTCATAATCCAATATCATTTCAACTTTCTTTTCTTATTTAATTAAGTTCCAAATATATAATTAAAAATATTCCATTTGTTACGGTACCCTTCATTAATTCTTTAAAGATACAGTTCATTTCTTCATATTAACTTATAATATAATACAATTCCCAATTATTTTCTTAAATTCTCTTATTCCAGTCTCAAATAGTTTTTTCTTTAGTAACTATTCCAAATAATATACTTCAACCTTTTTATAACATTTTTATAAGGACCAGTTAAATATATCTAATTAATCCATAATCCAATACCCTAGTAGTCATTTCCTTTACCCCATATTTCTCTTCCATTTCTTTCTCCCTTCCCATCTTTATATTTTCTTTTCTTTTTCTTTTTCTTCTTCTTTTTTGTATTTTAAAATCCTGAACTCTCTTTTCCCTTTTTCTTATCTTTCCACTTTTAGTCCCAATGTAATAATTTTGTTTTTTAAAATCATAAACTCTTTTATTTTGCTGTATCTTTCCCGTTATTTTCCATCCCTTTCCCCTTTTTCTTATTTTGTCACTGATAATCCCAGTGTAATCATTTAAGTTTTTTATATATTCTTTCTAGTCCACCCTCTTTTCTTTTTTTGTTTCTTTCCCCTTTTTCTATTTTTTCCATTGTTAAGCCCCATGTAATTTTTAAAGTTCTCCTTTTTATTATTGCTACCCAAATAATCATTTAATTTTCCATAATCAGTCTCCTTGTCTTTGTCTTCTTCTTTATTATCAGTCTCTTTTTCTTGCTTCTTATTCTTTTTTTTTCAACTTCAGTATATCCTAAGTCAATTTTCTGATCATCAAGTTTCAATTTTCCATGCATCATTTTAGTCATTTCCCTTATTTTCAGTTTTCAGTGATAAATACATTGTTATCATCATTTCCTTCAGTTCCTGCACCATTTTATTCTTTTTAAGTTGATATTGTTCCAATTGAAGTTATGTTATAGTCCTCTTTTTTCTCTTTTCTATTTCTCTTTTCTAATTTAAAATTCAGTCCAAATATACATAGTCCAAATTGTGCATTGCATTCCAATTTAGTTTCAATTTAAAGTCATTAACCAGTCCTTCTATTACAATTTTTTCTTTACTCTTTTAATCTTCCTCTCTTTAAAGTTTCCAAATTAAAAATAATCTTTTCGGGTTCTTAATTCTTCTGATTTTTTTTTTTTAATTCTCCTTCTAGTCGGATTTTATCACTTTATAATATCCGCCTTAATCTTCTTCAGTCCTTCATGCCTATTATCCGCTATTATAGCTCCAGGACTTTACAGTTATTTTAAAAGTCTTTTTTTCTTTCTTTCTGCCTATGAGTTAAATATCACTCACCCAGCTTCAATATTCTGTTCAATTCTACACTCCTGCCCATTGCTTAATCTGGTTGCCCCAGTTTACTGGTGGTCGTAATGGCCGCCGCCCTCTGCTGCAAAGTCAGAGAGAAAAACCTCCAACCTCTGAGGAAATTGCCTGTTCCTCTTGGTCTTCTGAGGTGCCTCTCTTTCTTCTCTGTCCCTGCAGGACAGATCTGGTCCAAAGACCCCTCTGCAGCGGTTCATCAGCCCGGGATTTCACGGGGCTCATCAGAGCCTGCTAATCCCCGACTGTCTCACCGCAATGCTTCTGGTCGAATCACAACATAATTATTTTCAATGACATTTAATCAGAGAGCCACTACTACAAACATGGCAAGGGATAAAAAAAAAAGTATCACTATGATAAAATTCCAGAATGGTTATCCTTAATGGAGACAAATTTATCCAAATGCATTAGACATTGACAAAATTAAAAGATATAAAGATTTGTTAAATAGTCAAGGGGAATTGAAAACAAGGCAGGAATTAAAAGAACAGGGTACAAACATTGGTGGCCTTACATGCAAATAAAATCTAGATATAAGACAGATTTGATACAATATGGATTCCAAAGAAAAATACATGAATTAGATAAAATCCTCCAAGGCACAGAAAATAAATTGGAAAAAAAAATTATAACTATCTATTAAGGTACAAATTGGAAGAGAAAGGTAGTTAAGGAAAATATGATAATTTGGGCGAAAAATTTTGGATATAACATTGAATTGGATAAATGGAACAAAAATTAAAAACTGACAATGTCTGTATCCTATAAAGAAAACATGTACAAAAGTTTGGCAAAGATGTTTCCCAATACTTCATCAACATGCTGGAAATGCAAACAGCAAAAGGGAACATATTACCATATGTGGCAGTCCTGTCATAAAGCAAAACAATATTGGAGTAAAATCAGATCACAATTAGAAGAAATAACCAAACAACGTACGGAGATGAGGCCAGAAATATTTTTACTAGAAATACTCCTAAGGTCATATGAAAAAGAAATACAATATTTAATTATTCATATTATCACAGCAGCAAGAATAATCTACGCTCAGAATTGGAAAAACAGTAATATACCAACCAAAGATAATTTGATCAGAAAAGTTTTGGAATGTGCGGAAATGGATAAACTTACAAAGGAGATACAAGAAAAAGAGGAAACAGAATATTACTTAGTGTGGGAGAAATGGTATGAATGGGTGGAGGAGAGAGATAAAAGGCAAGGAAAAATTAAATAATGGTTGAAATAGGAGTAGAAGCAATGGTGGGATTCAGCCAGTTCGCACCACTTCGGGAGAACCGGTTGTTAACTTTTTGAGCAGTTTGGCAAACTGGTTGTTGGAAGAAATCATTAGGGCAGAGAACCGGTTGTTAAATTACTTGAATCCCTCCACTGAGTAGAAGTACAATAACAAATATGAGGAAACAAAAACTGTAGAAATGAAATTGTGTACAGGGGTATTTATATGTATATATGTAAATAAATTAATTAATATTAGAAGAATATGTACAAAAGATACATTAGAATAAGGGAGAAAAAATGTATGAGTAAGAAATTTTTTACTGATGCAAAACTGTTGAAAAGGAAAAATTGTTAAAGCTTTCTTTTTGTTTTGTTTTTTAAAATGTTTAATTTTTTTTAAAAAAAGTGTTCCGTTGTTTTTACAATTACCTGCCAAGGTTGCAGCTCAAAAAGTTCAGCATTTTGAACCTTCCTGAAGGATCTCTGATGGGACTGAGAGGACAACATGGCATTCAAAGCATGTGCTGTGGCATAAACACCGTTATAGATACTGTAGCTATGTACAGTGGTTCCCATCTCAAAGAGAGGCCCAGGGAGGTCCTGTAATCTCTCTTTGCCAGTACACATTTCATTCTTCTCTATTTCCATACCAGGATCTGGAAAAGTACAGTCAAATGCTCGTTCCCAAAACTCATTCAGGAAGCCCTGACTTTTGGTACTGGATGGTTTTATGCCCTCAAGAAACTTACTGAACCCCGGAAGTTCTCTTGAGTGAAATGAAAAAGAAATGGCACCCTGGAAAACGTTCAGGTCCCAACTTCTTTGCAGGAAGGATAGTGTGAAATCAATTCTACTCGTCATGACCCATACTTTCTTAAATGAATCTTTTAACTTATTTCTGAGTTCTTGTACGAGTAGAATTGTCCTCAGCTGGGCCAGCGTCACTGATTCTCCATAGAGGAGGAACACCTTGGTTTTCTGATCAGTTAAAGGTACATCGATATACGAGGTTATTTCAGTCATTTCTTCAAAGTTTTCCAAAGAGACGCGCTGTGGGATTTTTTGTCTGTAAGCTGTGCAGATGCCATTCTGGAAAAGCAAAGCTTCCAGAGTCTGCAGGAACTTCTGTCCATTGTCATTGTCATGAATGAAGATCCCGATCCAGGTCCATCCAAAATGTTGAAGCAATTTAAGAATCCCCAAATATTGTTGGGCTTCGTTGGAGACCATGGAATAGAACAAAGGGACGAGAGTTGAATCAATCTTCCCAGGGACCAGTGCACCATAGGTGAGCTACAAATATAATATATAGGTGAGTTAAAAATATAATTATGAGTTTTAAAACCAGCGGACAGCTTCATCTCTGTATGTCTGATTTTGCTACCATTTTTTAAATAACTTGTCAATGCATAGAAAACCATGGATTAGTTTGGGAACTGATTTTGAAGTATTAGTGCATAATGCATTTCCAGTAATATTTTTTGGTCAGAGTTGGAAGGGACTTCATTGGTCATGTTAGAGTGTGTGTAAAAAGTATTTGTTGCATGTGCAACGAGCAGAGCAGAAACACACAGGGAAGGAGATAAACGTGCGGCTCGTGTGAGAAAAATACTTTATAGATAACAAGCAGTCTCGGTGTAAGTAAAACAGTCCAAGGTCATAAACAGTAATATCAGTCCGGTAAGTATCTTCCCTTACCAAAGCAAACAGACTTTAGTAACTCTTGGTATACAGTACCATATAACAGACGCAGTAAGCAACAGGATACAATCAGGTATCAATCCGGAAGAAGCAGGAAGAACGAACGCTTCTCTGTGCTGCTTATTTATGCACTGTAGCCTAATTACAGGGTTCAGCAAACCCTGATTACGTGGCTCAGTTGTTTCTTAAAGAAACAGATATATTGCCTGACCAACAAGTTAGGAGTAAGCTGCAAGCTGAACCTAACAGGTCATCTAGTCCAGACCCCTACTCAAGCAGGAGACCCTACACAATTTCTGATAAATGGTAGTCCAATCTCTTCTTGAAAGTCTCAAGTGATGAAGCTCTCACAGCTTCCGAAGGCAACAATCATAAACCAATCCATTACCATCTACTTAGAGACTAACAACCTACTCTCTAACAAACAATTTGGCTTTAGAAAAACATTGTCCTGCAATCTGCAACTATTACACTGCAAAAACATATGGACTTCAAAACTCGACCAGGGTAAATCAATAGATGCAATTTATATAGACTTCTGTAAAGCCTTCAATTCAGTGGTACACGACAAGCTACTTCTAAGACTAAAATCTTATGGCATTTCTGGTTTCCTGCATGAGCTGGAATAGCTGCGTTCCTATCAAACAGTCAGCAAGCAGTCAAAATAGGGAATCCCTTATCTAACCCTGCACCTCTTAAGAGTGGTGTCCCCCAAGGCAGAGTTTTAGGACCCACACTCTTTATACTTTATATAAATGACCTTTGCGATCATATTATAAGCAACTGCATTCTCTTTGCGGATGATGTAAAACTATTCAACACCATTGACAGTGCTGCTACTCTACAATAAGACCTTGACTATGTGTCAGAATGGTCAAACAATTGGCAACTCCAAATCTCAGCCAATGCTCTTTTTAACACATTGGCAAAATCAGAACACAAAATACATGACAAAATAAATGACCTAACGGACGACCTCACTCTGTTAAAGACCTTGGAGTACTCATCTCAGATGATCTTAGTGCCAGAGCTCACTGTAACAGCATTGCTAAAAAAGCATTAAGAGTTGTTAACTTAATATTGTGTAGCTTCTTCTCCGGTAATATTGAACTGCAAACTAGGGCATACAAAACTTTTGCCAGACCAATTCTTGAATACAGCTCATCTGCCTGGAACCCGCACTACATATTGGACATTAATACAATTGAACGAGTCCAGAGATATTTCACAAGAAGAGTCCTCCACTCCTCTATTTGCAACAAAATACCTTATGCCACCAGACTCAACATTTTGGGCTTAGACAATTTAAAACTTCACTGTCTTTGGTCTGACCTACGCATAGTACATAAAATCATCTGCTACAATGTCCTATCAAATGTCCTACCAAACTCATGGTAAACCGATCCAAACTCGATTGCAGAAAATATGACTTCAGTAACAGAGTGGTCAATGCCTGGAATCCACTACCTGACTCTGTGGTTTCTTCCCTAAATCCTCAAAACTTTAACCTTAGACTGTCTACTGTAGACCTCACCCCATTCCTAAGAGGTCTGCATAAGCGCACCAGCGTGCCTACCGTCTCCTGTCCTAATGTTTTCTTTTATTCATATCTTTTACATGTATTTATAATTATTTTTACACTTGTATCTGTCATAAAATACATGAAAATAATAATAATGATGATAATAATTATAATAATAATGATGATGATATAAAAAAACAAAAACAAAAAAACAAAAAATTGGTAACCCAGATGAACCAGATCCTAAAAACACCTGAAAATGATGAATGGATGACTGGAAGGACATTTTTGATCGAAAAAGATAAAGAAAAAGGAAAGGACCCTGGAAACTATAGTCCAATCACCTGTTTGCCAACAACATACAAGCTTCTTACTGGTATCATTGCAAACCAAATCTATGGATACCTGGAAAGAAATAACTTGCTTTCTGTAGAACAGAAAGGATGCTGCAAAAACTCAAGAGGAACAAAGGATCAATTGCTGATTGACAAGCTAATCCTAAAGAACTCAAAGAAAAGACGAACCAACCTGTTCATGGCTTGGATAGACTATAAGAAAGCGTTTGATTCAGTTCCCCATAGCTGGATCAAGAAATGCCTGGAAATATTAGGCATCAGCATCAACATACAAAAATTCATGGAATCTTCAATGAACCTCTGGAAAACGAAACTTATGGCTAATGAAGAAGAACTGGGTGAAGTTGAAATTAAACGAGGAATTTTCCAGGGCGATTTCCTTTCACCCCTACTTTTTATACTCTCAATGCTACCACTGACAATCATTTTGAAGAAGATGAACTGTGGATACGAACTTGCAAAGAAAGGACTGAAAATCTCGCACTTGATGTACATGGATGATTTGAAACTGTTTGGTAAAACAAAAGCTGAACTGAATTTATTAATTGAAAACACAAAAGAATTCAGCCAAGACATCGGTATGCAGTTTGGAATTGACAAATGTGCAACAATAGCAACCAAAGCAGGCAAGATCATAGAAGAGGATGGAATAGAACTAGAGAATGAAGAAATGATAAAGGCGGTAAAATCAGAAGAAGGCTACAAGTACTTGGGGATTTTAGAAGCCTCTGACTTAATGAATAATAAAGTCAAGGAATTAACTTTAGCCAAGTACATTCGCTGAATTCGTAAGATATTAATGTCCAAATTGAGTGGAGGAAACATCATAAAAGCCATAAATACCTGGGCTATACCTGTGATTAGATACTCTGAAGGAATAATTGACTGGACCCAGATGGAGTTAGACAATTTGGACAGAAAAACAAGGAAGCTTATGACAATGAATCATGCCTTGCACCCTAAAAGTGATGTTGACCGATTATATTTACCAAGAGCAGAGGGTGATCGAGGACTCCTACAAGTAAAGCAGACTGTGAAAAAAGAAAAATGCAGCTTGAATGATTACAACCAGAAAAGTGAAGAACCAATGATTAAGGAAGTAAATAAAGGAGGCCTTTTAAAGACAAGTAAAACAAAAGCAGAATATAAGAAAGAAGTAATTGAGCAGCGAGCTGCAAATTGGAAACACAAAGCTCTGCATGGCCAATACTTGAAAAGTATTGAAGGCAAAGCTGACCAGAAACTAACTTGGAACTGGTTAAGATCAGGAGTACTGAAAAAAGAAACTGAAAGCTTTATTTTGGCAGCTCAAGAACAAGCCCTAGCCACAAACTGCATGAAGGCAAAAATTCAACATGTTACCACCAACAGCAAATGCCGCCTCTGCAATGAGAAAGATGAGACAGTCGACCACCTGATCAGTGGGTGCAGCAAAATTTCACAAACTGATTACCTACAACGCCATGACCATGTTGCTAAGATCATTCACTTGAAATTGTGCCAGAAGTTTGGACTTGAGTACAGCAAAAACCACTGGGAACATCAGGTTGAGAAAGTTTTAGAGAATGAGAAACTCAAGATCTTGTGGGACTTTAGGATTCAGACTGACAGACACTTGGTCCACAACACACCTGACATAACAATAGTTGAAAAGAAAAAAGTATGGTTCATTGACATTGCAATACCTGGTGATGCATGGATTGAAGATAAGCAGCAAGAAAAAATCACAAAGTACCGGGACTTGCAAATTGAAGTTGAGCGACTGTGGACAAAGAAATCGTGTGTTGTCCCGATTGTAATTGGAGCCCTTGGAGCAATACCCAAAGGTGTTGGGTACTCCACTATTTAGAAATTCTAAATTTGCCGGACTTGAACATTTTGACTCTACAAAAAACCACCTTACTCGCAACAGCTTACATCCTCCGATGATACCTTAACGGTTCCTAGGTCCGTGCTTAAGACTCGCGCTGCTGAGCTATTAACCAGCCTCAAAGGCTGTGAATCTCACCAAAGATTAAATAATAATAATAATAATAATAATAATAATAATAATAATAATGATGATGATGATGATGATGATGTTTTGGAACATAATACCTTGGATATCACGATTGTGGAGAAAAAAGTGTGGATCGTCAACATTGCCATAACTGGTGACAGCAGAATCGATGAGAAACAACTTGAGAAAGTCACCAGATATCAGGACTTGAGAATCAAACTGCAGAGACTCTGGCATAAACCAGTGCAGGTGGTCCCAGTGGTACTCGGCATACTGGGTGCTGTGCCTAAAGACCTAAGCAAGCATTTAAAAACAATTGGTGCTGACAAGATCACCAGTGGTCAGTTGCAGAAGGCCACCTTACCAGGATCTGCTCACATAATCCGCCAATACATCACACAGTCCTAAATGCTTGGGAAGTGTTCGACTAGTGATTTGTGATACGAAACCCAGCATAGTTATCTCGTTTGCTGTGTATACTGTCATTTTGTGAATAATAATAATAATAATAATAATAATAATAATAATAATAATAAAAAATAAAAATAAAAATGAAATCTACAAAAAACCACCTTATTCGGAACAGCTTACATCCTCCAACGATACCTTAACAGTTCCTAGGTCCTTGGTTAGGACTCGAGCTGCTGAGCTATTAACCAGCCTCAAAGGCTGTGAATCTCACTAAAGATTAAATAATAATAATAATAATAATAATAATAATAATAATAATAATACAACTTCTGTTCCATTGGTGGATTGGATCTTCTCAAGGAACTGCATGGACAGTTCCTTGAGAAGATCCAAGGAAAAGTAGATAAGGAAAAGAACTGGTTATGGCTGACCAACGGAACACTGAAGAAAGAAACAGAAGGCCTGATTCTTGCAGCCCAGGAACAAGCCATCAGAACGAAGATAATCAAAGTCAGAATAGAAAAATCTGCTGATGACCCCAAATGCAGACTCTGCAAAGAAGCGGATGAAACCATTGATCTCATACTGAGCAGTTGCAAGACAATAGCTCAGACTGACTACAAACAATGTCACAACACAGTCGCTCAGATGGTCCACTGGAACTTGTGTCACAACTACTATCTGCCTGTAGCAAAGAACTGGTGGGATCATAAGCCTGAAAAAGTGGTTGAAAATGAGCATGCAAAACTATTGTGGGACTTCCGAATACAGACTGACAAAGCTTTGGAACACAATACCCCGGATATCACGATTGTGGAGAAGAAAAAGGTGTGTATCATTGACATTGCCATACCTGGTGACAGCAGAATCGACAAGAAACAACTTGAAAAAGTCACCAGATATCAGGACTTGAGAATCGAACTGCAGAGACTCTGGCATAAACCAGTGCAGGTGGTTCCAGTGGTACTCGGCACACTGGGTGCTGTGTCTAAAGACCTAGGCAAGCACGTAAACACAATTGGCGCTGACAAGATCACCATTGGTCAGCTGCAGAAGGCCACCTTACTGGGATCTGCATGCATAATCCGCCAATACATCATGCAGTCCTAAACGCTTGGGAAGTGTTCGACTAGTGATGTGGGATATGAAATCCAGCATAGTTATCTCGTTTGCTGTGTATACTGTCATTTTTGTGTAAAATAATAATAATAAAACTTCTGTTCCATTGGTAGATTGTTCTCAGTCAGAAAGTTCCTCCTCATTTCTAGGTTGAATCTCTCCTTGGTCAGTTTCCATCCATTATTCCTTGTCTGGCCTTCTGGTGCTTTGGAAAATAGCCTGACCCCCTCCTCTCTGGGACAGCCCCTCAAATATTGGAAGACTGCTATCATGTCTCCCCTGGTCCTTCTCTTCACTAGACTAGCCATGCCCAGTTCCTGCAACCGTTTATCATATGTTTTAGTCTCCAGTCCCCTAATCATCCTGGTTGCTCTCCTCTGCACTTTTTCTAGAGTCTCAACATCTTTTTTTACAGTGTGGTGACCAAACCTGGATGCAGTTAATTAGCCTTTCAATTACCCTTTCCTCCTTTTAGAATCACCAGGAGTTTAATGTGAGAAAAAAAAAACGTAATTTCCATGTTTTATACTGCAAAACCCCTACCTGTGGAATCTTGTAGAGACCAAGGATATCTGCCATGTAAAAAGAGGTATCAGAACCAAGTCCTCCAATGATGGCTATCAGGTTCCTCTGTCTAGTACATTTGTAGTTGGGAAGAAAGCTCCTTGATTTGAAGAGGAGGTCCAAGGTGGTCCGATAAGTCATCTTTGCATCAAAGTAGCTGTCGTAGATATGGATTCCAAGGGTAACATTAGGCAAGAACTGGGGATCCTCATTGATCTCCTTCACAGCAAAGGCCACGGCAAGGGCATGCTGGTAGAACTTTATCACCATACTGAAAATAGAAGTGCATTCTTTTCCAAACATGTGCAGAAATCACGCTTCCAATGTTTACAAAGCTACAAAACATCCTTAGCCAGCATCCTATTCATGTTTGCAAAAACACTCTTTTACTTGATGTTTTTTTCTAAATTCAATTACATAAGTCCACCTGGTTTTTAAACTGTGATTGCAATAAAAAACTGGAGAGATTGGAATCAATTAAATGCAACACTATAAGAAATATTAATTTTTTTATTGAATTGAATTTTTAATTGTAATTGTATTTTTTAAAAAAAAAAAAAACATTGTTCACCATTTAGAATTATTTGGTAAGAGGGGTTGTTGTACATATTGAATCAATTGATCAATAAATTTATTTTTTAGCACAGAAGCTATTAAAGGAAAAAAATGAAGAAGTGATGGAGCACAGGGACTGCAAGGACAAAAACACAATTGTTATTTTCATGAGAAGACAAGGAAATGTTGAATAGAAAGTTCCATATGCATAGAAAATTGTAACTGACATCAAGTTTATTGCATTATTATAAATGAATGGAAAAACCACAGCTCAAGTCAACTGGTTATAAAATATGGCAGCATAAAAGTATATCTTTAATATAGTCACACTTTATTTATTTATTTATTTATTTTATTTTGCAAGCTGGATATTGTAACTGTTTTCCCATCAAAGAAAAGAGAGGCTGACTATTTTTGTTGTTGTTTCCTAGCACTTTACCTTTCTCTAGAATCTTAAGCCAATGTTTCAAAATAAAAAGAATTATCCATAAGGATGGACCAATGCATTGGTTACTTAACAGTAGTGCTAATACTGAGTAAGGTATCATAGTTTATGAAACATTATCTCTCACAGACAAAGTTCCTCAGTTCCACCTTTGTTGTCAGTCTGGCTAATATTTGCAGGTGTAGTGACCAAAACACACACACACACACACACACACACACACAAACATATTCTCTCAAAGTTGCATTTTTTCTTGCAAAAGGCAACTGGACTGTTTCTTTATTTGTGTCATCATTTTCCAAGGTATCAGTGTAGACTATCAGTCATCCAGATCATAGCTGATATAGTTGTCCAGTTGCTTTTTGAAAAAACACCTTTGAGATTCTGCTCAAAGATGCTGCATCAGTTATAATGATAACCAATGAACATTATGTGTAACCTATAACATTATAACTGTTGTATAATCTATAGCATTATAACTGATGAAGCTTCTTGCATAAGAAGCAAAAGGTCTCAGAAGATAGAATAATAGAGTTGGAAGGAACCTCGTAGGTCTTCCAGTCCAACCTCCTGCTTGAGTAGGAGATCCTATATCTGTCTGTGGAGATTCTCAGTCATCAGGGTCATGGTTGTCCTAAAGATGCTTTTTCAAGAGGCAATTGGATTTTCTGTTTTTTCTTTAAAGATGTTTCACTTCTCATCAAAAGAAGCTTCTTCAGCTCTGAGAAGCAAATCATCTTCAAAGAAAGAAGAGAAAGTCCAGTTACTGTATCTCTTGAAAAAGCACCTTTGGGAGACCCTATATCATTTCAGACATATGGTTGTCCAGTCTCTTTTTGAAAGCCTTCACTGGTAGTCTTCCATCTTCTTCCTCTTCCTCTTCAAATAATAAAAAACAAACAAACAAACAATCCAATTGTCTTTTGAAAGAAAAGAAATTAAACCTTCGAAATACAGTAACTATGACCTGGATTTCTGAGAATCTCTATGAATCTCCATAGGTAAAAAAACTTACTCAGAAAAGTCAGCTGAGACTTGTGAAGGTATTTCCTCAAATAGATCTTCACTGAACGCATACGTAAACTGAGAGATCATCCCACCAATGAGGAGGTCAGCTGGCTGGTACCACTCATGAGGAATGGGGATAAGATCACTCTGGTGACATTTCAGACTGGCTATATCTCCCACTAAGTTCAGGATCAGAGCCAAAATCATAGATTGTTTCACTGTCTGAGAGAAAATCTCAGCTTCCTGCATTTGTACAGTCTAGTCCATTTCAACTGCCATTTTCATCAGCCCCTGATTGGCACCATTGTCATTTTTGAGAAAAATAGATTGGTTACCACTTAACAAGGAGATAAATGCAAGTCGATGTGTATCAGCTGAGCCTGCTAACATTCTAACTTCAGATGGATATCAGTAGATTAAAAAGGGAGAGATTTGAAAAATTAACTCTTCAGAAACTCACTTACTTCAGGTCCCTCCTCCCAGTTTTGAATATCAGAGGCAAAATAGACATGTTCAGGCTTATTTTCTCCTGGGAAATAGTTGAACAATAGGTTGGTTGGAGGAAAATTTATTTGACTAAATCCGGAGAGAGATAATTCAGAGAATAATTCTTTGAATGCTGGATTTGGAATCCTAAACAACCTTTTTGCTAATAATTGCATTTTTTCCCTTCCTTCAAGCTTGGAAGGGTATGTGTGCATCGAGTTAGTTTGTGTGGCCACCTGGCCATGACACTCATCTATGCCCACCTAGTTGTAGTGAACCACTTCTCTCCTTAGAGAGGAGTTTAGTTTCCACCCATTGCTTCTTGTCCTGCCTTCAGGTGCCATGGAGAATCGCTTGACTCCCTCTTCTTTGTGGCAGCCTCTCAGATATTGGGACACTGCTATCATGTCACCCCTAGTCCTTCTTTTCATCAAACTAGACATGCCCAAGTCAGCAACCGTTCTTTATATGTTTTAGCCTCCAGTCCCCTAAACATCTTTGCTGCTCTTCTCTGCACTCTTTCTAGAGTCTCAACATCTTTTTTACATTGTGCAACCAAAACTGGATTATTTATTTATTTATTTTGTCACATTCACAGCCTTCAGGCACCAGCACATCACATCTACTGCTTCATTGAACTGACGAGGGGTGGAGATATACAGCTGGGTATCATCAGCATATTGCTGATACCCCACTCCGTGTCATCGGATGATTTCACCCAGTGGTTTCATATAGATGTTAAATAGGAGGGGAGAGAGGACTGAGCCCTGAGGCATCCCACAAACGAGGAGCCTAGGGGTCGACCTCTGTCCTTCTACCAGGACCAACTGTGATTGACCAGAGAGATAGGAGGCAAACCACCACAACATGGTGCCTCCCACTCCTAGCTCCCTATCCAGAAGGATACCATGGTCAATGGTATTGAAAGCCACTGAGAGGTCAAGTAGCACCAAGATAGAGGAATGACCCCATCTCGGGCTCACCAGAAATCATCCCTCAGCATGACCAACGCAGTTTCCATGCTATAGCCAGGTCTGAAACCAGACTGAAAAGGGTCCAGATATTCCGTTTCATCCAATGACTGCAGGAGTTGAAGTGCCACCACCTTCTCTACAACCTTTCCCACAAAGGGTAGGTTGGAGACTGGATATTTATTTATTTATTTATTAATCAAATTTCTATACCGCCCTACTCCCGAAGGACTCAGGGCGGTGAACAGCCAAGATAAAATACAGACAATACAAATATTAAAAATCCCTTAAAATTATTAAATATTTCGGCCGAAACACAGATTAAAACACCCAATTTATAAAATCACAAATTAAAAAATTTAAAATTTAAGAATTTAAAAGAGGGGAGTTAGGCCAGGCCAGCTTACTGAAATAGAAAAGTTTTGAGAGCACGGCGAAACGTGCGCAGGTCCGGGATCTTCCGTATCTCTGGGGGGAGCTCGTTCCAGATGGTAGGTGCCCCCACAGAGAAGGCTCTCCCCCTGGGGGCCGCCAGTCGACACTGTTTGGCCGACGGCACCCTGAGGAGCCCCTCTCTATGGGAGCGTACTGGTCGGTGGGAGGCTATTGGTAGCAGAAGGCGGTCTCGTAGATACCCCGGTCCGATGCCATGGAGCGCTCTAAAGGTGGTAACCAAAACCTTGAAGCGCACCCGGAAGACCACCGGGAGCCAGTGCAGCTCGCGCAGGAGGGGGGTCACATGGGAGCGCCACGTCGCTCCCATAACCACCCGCGTGGCCGCATTCTGGACCAGCTGGAGCCTCCGGGTGCTCCTCAAGGGGAGCCCCATGTAGAGAGCATTGCAGTAGTCCAAGCGGGAAGTGACAAGAGCATGAGTGACCGTATTTAACGAGTCCCGATCCAGAAAGGGACGCAACTGGCGAATCAGGCGGACCTGATAAAAAGTCCCCCTGGCCACGGCCGTCATATGCTCTTCTAAAGACAGCCGTGAGTCCAGGAGGACACCCAAGTTGCGAGCCCTCTCCGTGGGGGGCAATGACTCGCCCCCAATAGTCAGTGATGGCGCCAACTGACTATATCGGGATGTCGGAAACCACAGCCACTCGGTCTTGGATGGGTTGAGCCTGAGTCGGTTTCTCCCCATCCAGATCCGCACGGCCTCCAGGCACCGGGACATCACTTCAAGGGCATCATTGGGGTGGTCCGGGGTGGAGATGTACAGCTGAGTATCGTCAGCGTACTGGTGGTACTTCACCCCGAAACCACGGATGATCTCACCCAGCGGCTTCACATAAATGTTGAACAGAAGGGGCGAGAGGACCGACCCTTGTGGCACCCCACATACAAGGGGCCTCGGGGTCGACCTCTGCCCCCCTGTCAACACAGACTGCGACCGGTCAGAGAGAAAGGAGGAGAACCACCGTAAGACGGTGCCCCCCACCCCTAACTCCTCTAGCCGGTGCAGCATGATACCATGGTCGATGGTATCAAAAGCCGCTGAGAGGTCTAATAGGACCAGGACAGAGGAACAACCCCTGTCCCGAGCCCTCCAGAGATCATCAACCAACGCGACCAATGCCGTTTCCGTGCTGTACCCAGGCCTGAAGCCCGACTGGAACGGATCCAGATACGACGATTCATCCAGGTACTGGGGGAGCTGTCGCGCTACCACACTCTCAACAACCTTCGCAATGAAGCGAAGGTTGGAGACCGGACGGTAATTTGCCAACACTGCCGGGTCCAGGGAAGGTTTCTTGAGGAGAGGCCTCACCACCGCCTCTTTCAAGGCGGCAGGGAAGACACCCTCACTCAAGGAAGCATTTATAATCCCCTGGAGCCAGCCTCGTGTAACCTCCCGAGAGGCCAGCACCAACCAGGAGGGACACGGGTCCAGTAAACATGTGGCTGCGCTCAGTCTGCCCAGTATCCTGTCCACGTCTTCGGGCGTCACAGAATCAAACTCTTCCCAGATAATACTCACAAGACCTGCCTCTGTCCTCCCCGCTGAATCTACCCAGTCAGAGTCCAGGTGTTCCCGAATCTGAGCGATTTTGTCATACAGATACTGTACAAAATCCTCGGCTCTACCCTCCAAGGGGTCCTCCCGCGCTTCCTGGTGGAGCAGGGAGCGGGTCACCCTAAACAGGGCAGCCGGGCAATTATCTGATGACGCAATAAGAGTGGCAAAATAGTTATACTTCGCCACTTTTATCGCCACCAGGTAGGTCCTAATATGAGACCTTACCAGTGTTCGGTCAGATTCAGAATGGCTGGCCCTCCAACCACTCTCCAGGCATCTTTTCTGGCGCTTCATCTCCCTCAGCTCCTCGGTGAACCAAGGAGCCAGGCGAGATCGACGCCGGGTCAGAGGCCGCAAAGGCACGACCCGATCCAAAGCTCCAGCGGCCGCCCTATCCCAGGCGGCCACCAGCTCCTCAGTCGAGCCGTGTGCCAGAGCCTCAGGAAATGGCCCAAGCTCCGTCTGGAACCTATCAGGATCCATCAGGCGCCTGGGGCGGTACCACCTCAGTGGTTCCGCCTCCCTGCGGCGGGGTGCGGCGGTTCGAAGGTCAAAGCGAAGGAGGGAGTGATCTGACCATGACAAGGGCTCGATCACTATATCCCCTATCTCAAGATCACTCAACCACTGACCAGAGACAAAAACCAGGTCTAGCGTGTTTCCCCCCGTGTGAGTAGGGCCATGAACTAACTGGGTCAGGTCCATGGCCGTCATGGAAGCCATGAACTCCCGAGCCACCTCAGACGCCTCACCGACGGATGGCAGGTTAAAATCCCCCATGACCATAAGCCTGGGGGTGTCAACCGCCACCGCGGCTATAACGTTGAGCAGCTCGGGCAGGGCTGCCGTCACGTGGCAGGGAGCCAGGTACGTAACCAGCACACCCATCTGCACCCCATGACCCCACTTCACAAGGAGGGACTCACAACCAGCCGTCTGAGGAACAGTGACCTCCCTCGGACCAAGACCTTCTCTAATGACAACCGCCACCCCCCCCGCCCCTCCCCTGTGTCCTCGGCTGATGGAATGCACGGAAACCGGGTGGGCACATCTCAACGAGGGGAACCCCCCCTCCTGGCCCAACCAGGTCTCCGTAATACCCGCCAGGTCCGCTCCCCCCTCCTGAACAAGATCACAAATGAGGGGGGCTTTATTTACCACGGACCGGGCGTTGCACAGCATCAGCCGAAGGCCGAGGGCCTGAGGGTCTGTGCAACCTGGGGAACGAGAGGAGCATTGGAGGCCGGAGCGCACCACCGCTTGGAGCCAGCGGGCGCGTGCTCCCACAACCTGATGTGGCCCCCTGCTCCCGCCATATCTGCCCCTCCCACCCACAGTACTGATGTAATGACCATCCATAACACAAGCTCTAACCCCCACCTTGACCCCGGTTCCCGCATCTCTAGTGCCGTGCTCTTCAGCCGGCTCTGGCCTCCTCCCCGACAGGTTCTCCCCCAAACCCACCGAACCCACCCCCCTCCCAGAAACCTTTAAAACCTTATCTAAAAATTTCCCTAAAAAACCCCACAACCCCCTCCTCGCCGCATGCCACCTCTCGGGATTCCAAAATCCGTCATCAAGGTAGGCCCTCGATAGTGAGGAGGGCCAAACCTGCGAGAGGGGGGAGTCTCGCAGCGCAAGCAGGTCAGCAGCCGTAAACATCGCACAAAAACAGAGATGGAGAGTCAACTGGTCAGGGCTCCACCAGATCGTCCAATAATACTGGGTCAAAGTAGATCTTCATATCAGGAGCTGGTTCACTGCCCTCTCACGACAGTGAAAGGGGCCAGTGACATCCCCCCACGTCTGGAGGATAATTATCCCAGTCACCCTCTCACAGTGACTGGGGCAGATGACACCGACAATAAAGTCACAATAGTCCATCCTTTCATCTGGCGGATGACAAACAGCCCCCTCAGCACCTGCACACCATTTTGCCCAGTTCTCCAGTTTGGGGTCGCACAAGAAGCCAGCAATTTGTAAAGTTATTAGAAACAATGTTGATAATCCCATAGGCACAAGTTCTTCTCTGGGGCGAAAGTAGGGATAGCAGACAAAAAACCCAGTCCAAGTCCAGGGTGGGTGGCCATCAAAGGCCAACACCCACACATACCTGAGGGAAGAAGGGGGGGGAGAGAAGCCACCCGAGGCGACCAATAGAGCCCTGGTCAGCCTCCCGCCTCTCCTGTCCCAAAACTCCCCAAATCCCCAGTCTCAGCTCTGATGACAAATAAACCCCGGATAACAGGGGTCAAGGCTCAAAAAAGAGCAGATGGTAATCCTGAGGGCAAGGCAAGGCTGTCCGTATTCCCCCATCCACCTGCTACAAGTTCTTTCCACAGCTGGATGATCCGTGGCTGCCATTGCCTTCCGCCGGCGCCGCCGCCACCACCGCCGCGGCCGGCTCGTAACCGGCACCCTGGGCTCCCCATAGCGCCTCCAGGACCCCCGAAAAACGTCCGGAGAGCGTCCCAGAGATCCGTGAGGGGCGAGGGGATGAAGGGCACCTCCAAGCCGCCGCCGCCGCATAGTAACGCCGCCCGCCGCCGAAACGCTCCGGCTTCCACTCCTCCCGGCACTGACAAGCCGGAAACAGCTGTTTTTAGCAGGCCGCCGCCCCATCTCCCGCGGCGGCTTCAAACAGCGCGTCCCGCCCTGCCCTGATATTCCGGAGGGCGAAAAAGCCCTCAACAGGCAGGGTGGGCATTCCCCTCATTGGGACTGGAGCCGGAGATTGTTAAAGCGGCTCCCGAAGACCCCCTGACACCAGCGACCTCTCCATCTCCTTGCGGAGCTCAGCCGACCGCCGCCATCTTGGGACAAGCCGGAAGATGAGATAGAGTGAACTATTGAATGAAAAGGGTGAACTTAAATTAAAACAAGATTTAGAGGGTCAGGGATTCAAGATGGATTGGTTTTCATATATGCAAATATTTTCTAGATATCGAGAAGATCTTAAACAAGAAGGTTTTTATAATGTTTTGACTATTTTAGATAAGATATTAATGGGCTCTGATGACCATGTAATTAAAAAGTTATATGGATATTTGTTAGAGGTAAAATTGGAAGAAGAACAAGTTAAAGAATCAACGATTGCGTGGGGGAAAATTTTTGGTTATGGTATTGATTTAGAGAAATGGCAAAAATTGTGGTCACATAATTATAAAATGACAATGTCTACAGCATATAAGGAGAATTTGTATAAGATCTTTTACAGGTGGCATTTACCCCCGATAAGGATAGCCAGAATGTTCAAGAACAAATCGGAGAAGTGCTGGAAGTGTCATCAGACCCCAGGATCCTATTACCATATGTGGTGGACGTGCGTAGAAGCAAGGAGATTTTGGACTAAGATACACACGTGGTTGGAAAAAATGACAAAGAGACATATTGACTTTAAACCAGAGACATTTTTATTAGGGATCTTACCAGAGACATTTAATAAAAAATTGCAATATTTAATTGTGAATATCTTAACAGCAGCTAGAATTGTATTTGCAAAAAATTGGAAAGGAGAGAAGATAATTACTGATGAAGAAATAATTAAGAAAATGCTGGACTGTGCTGAAATGAGTAGATTGACATTTGAAATAAGAGAACAGGAAGATAAACAATATTATTTGATATGGGAGCTATTTTATCAATGGATAGATAATAAAGAATGGAGATGAAATATTACATATGAAATGAAATTTGGATAAAATGTGTAAACACTTGTTTTTTGTTAGAGGAAAGAACATTTGTCATAATTTAAATTTTGAAAATTTTGATAGCACGACATGATTTTAACCGATCGAAACACTGTCTGTGATTGTATGGAAGGATGATGTTTTTATGTTGTTTTTGTTTAAAAAAATTAAAAAAAACTTTTTTTTAAAAAAAAAAATAATATTAGGCAAACAGAATTGATGATAATTGATGTTTGAATCCCCAAATCTTACTCATACTAATAAACATTGCACCAGAAAGATATCTAATATTTTAACTCTTTATTCTTTTTATCTTCACTTTGATATTCAGCTCATAAATATTGATAAAGAAATTGAATAATATTAGGAAATATAATGGCATTACAGTGACTTTTTGATCCCAAAATCTTACACATACTAGTCACCATTGTATCCGAAAGTAAAGGAATTGAATTCTTCAGTTCTTTCTTCTTACTAGCTGATCCTTGGTATTCATCTCAGGTCTCAACAGAATGATGTAGCATTTAGGGAAAAAGATACATCCCAGTAATCCAGCACTAGAAGCTAAAATGGAGAAGATCTCCACAGCCAACAGGGCTTTTCCCGTGGAGCTTAGGTAAGTTGGAACAAATAGCACCCAAACACTGCAAAATACCAGCATGCTAAAGGTAATGAATTTGGTTTCATTGAAGCTGTCCGGTAATCTGCGAGCACAGAAAGCCACAAAGAAGCTGGCAAGAGCCAGGAAGCCCATGTAGCCTAGGACACAGGAGAACATGACCGGAGAGCCTTCGTTACATTCATTGATGATGGCCTCGGTCACAGAATGCATGTTCAACTGTGGGAACGGAGGGGAAGATCCTAGCCAGATGGCACAAAGGCCAACTTGGATGAGAGAGAAGAAAAGGACAATGGAGGTTGCCATCCTTCTTCCCACCCACTTCTTCATGTTGGAGCCTGGTCTGGTAGCCATGAAGGCTACAACCACAGTGAGGGTTTTGGCCAAGATGCAAGAAACAGCCATGGAGAAGATGATGCCAAAGGTTGATTGTCGGAGAAGGCAAGTGACTTCATTGGGTTGACCAATGAACAGGAGAGGACACAGGAAGCAGAAGTGGAGGGAGATAAGGAGAATGTAGGTGAGGTCCCGGTTGTTGGCTTTGACCAGAGGGCTATCTCTGTGCTTAAGAAATATTCCTAATATGAGAGCAGTGATCAAAGACAATGAAATAGAAATGGAGGCCAAAGTATACCCTAGAAGTTCCTTGTAAGAAAGGTATATTACAATTTTGTGGATGCAGTCATCTTTTCCTTTGGTTGGGTATTGGTCTTCTGGACATTTGAAGCATTTTTCCATATCTTTAAGACAGATAGACAGAAAGGAAGGAAAGAAAGATAGATTTCAGGTCAATTTGTGTATAGCATTTTGTCTCCGAAGCAGAGTTGTTGTAACATCCTATGTATGTTTATGTGTACCGATACATATGCATGTGTATAAATATATGCATCAATTTGACCTCATGAATATGACATTCAACAAGAAACCAAAAGATTGTGAGTTCTACTCACACCTTAGACAGAAAGTCAGCTGGGTGACCTTCACTCAGGGGCACCAAAAATAACATGGACTACTTTGGATTTCAAATAAGTAGAAGACCCAAAAGTGCTTTTTCAAGAGGGAACTGGGCTTTCTGGTTTTTCTTTGATGATGCTTTTTCTTCTCACCCAGGAAGCTTCTTCAGCTCTTGTACAGCTTCTTGGATGAGAAGTGAAATACCTTAGACAGAAAGCCAGCTGGATGACCTTCACTCAGAGACATCAAACATAACATGGACTGCTTTGGATTTCATATAAGTAGAAGACTAATTAAAAAATTGCCACTTCTTGAAGGATCCCATCCATTAAAGATGTGCAACTTAGAAAGCATCGATGCATTCTATATCCAAATTCTTATATGACAATATGAAAAATAAACAGCCACAAGATGTTGTTATGCCTGCAGAAAAGTCCAAAATTTTTTTACCAAGAAGTATTTGAGGTAGCTTCAAATGTGTTTTATTTTTTCTCAGCAGCCTAGCAATTAAATCACCACTGTTGTCCTCAAAGGGCTTCATAGGGACAAATTGCCCCCTCCTCAAAAAAGGGTTGCCTGTCCTAGTGAAAACATTAGACAACATTAGCATTACTACAACTACTCAATGTCTGAAAAAAGCCCAGCAGTGTTACCTCTTGGGGATAAACTAGCTGGATTGATAAACTTGTATATACAGGTTGTTCTTGGCTTATGACCACAATTGAGCCCAACATTTCTGTTGCTACGGGAGACATTTCTTAAGGTAGTTTTGCTCAATTTTATGACCTTTCTAGCAGGGGGGTATCTACTTACCTTTACTTCTGTGCAAGCACAGAAACTTTCTGATGATGTTGGGGTCAGTGGGCATACCCTCCCGCTGGTTTTATTACCGGTTCGTGCGAACTGGTCTGAACCAGGGGCACCCACCACTGCTTTCTAGCCATGGTTGACAAGTAAATCACTGCAAACGTTAAGTTAGTATCACGGTTGTTTATCAATTAAGCTGATTAAAGTCCTGGAGACTTTGTAAAACATATGATGAATGGTTGTAGGATTTGGGTTTAGCTAGTCTACAGAAAAGAAGGATTGGGGGGGACGATGACACATGATAGCAGTATTCCATTATTTGAGAGGCTGCCACAAAGAGGAGGGAGTCAATTTATTTTCCAAAGCATCAGAGGGCAGAACAAGAAACAATGAATGGAAACGAATCAAGGAGAGAAACAACCTGGAATTGTGGAGAAACTTCCTAATTGAGGACAATTAACCAGTGGAACATAAGTTGCCTTCAGAAATCATGGGCATTCCATCACTGGAGGTTTTTAAGAAGAGACTGGACAGTCACTTATCTGAAATGGTATAGGTTCTTCTGTTTGAACAGGGGGCTGGATTATTGCTATAAAATTGAGAAACAAGAGAATAGAATAAAATTACAGACTTTGGAGGTCTTCTAGTCCAACCTCCTGCTTAGTCAGGAAACCTTACGCCACTTCAGACAAATGATTATACAATCTATTCTTAAAAACTTCGAGTATTGGAGCATTTACAACTTCTAGAAGCAAGTTGTTCCACTGATTAATTGTTCTCAGTGTCAGGAAATTTCTCCTTAGTTCTAAGTTCCTTCTCTCCTTGATTAATTTCCATCCATTGCTTCTTGTCCTGCTTTCAGGTGCTTTGGAAAACAGCTTGACTCCCTCTTCTTTGGGGCAACCCCTGAGATATTGGAGCACAGCTATCATGTCATCCGTAGTCCTTCTTTTCATTAAACTAGATATACCTAGTTCCTGCAACCATTCTTCATATTTTTTTAGCCTCCAGTCCCCTAATCATCTTTGTTGCTCTTCTCTGCACTCTTTCTAGAGTCTCCACATCTTTTTTACATCGTGGTGACCAAAACTGGATGCAATATTCCAAGTGTGGCCTTACCAAGGCCTTATAAAATGGTATTAACACTTCATGTGATCTTGATTCTATCCGTCTGTTTATGCAGCCTAGAACTGTGTTGGCTTTTTTTTGGCAGCTGCTGCACACTGCTGGCTCCTATTTAAATGGTTGTCCACTAGGACTCTCTAGATCCCTCTCATAGCTACTACTATTGAGCCAGGTACCACATACAGTATACTGTACCTGTACATTTTGTTTTTCTTGCCTAATGTACCTGTCCTGTTTGAAATCTCCCCTTCTGGGCAAGGAACACAATCATAGCAGCAAAATTTCTCTCCTTCCTTCTTTTTCTTTTGATTTCCAGGATGGCACTGTTCGTTGCAGACTGAAAGAGGACAGACCTAATATAAATAGAAAATGAACTGGGATAAGAAAAATGCACCCCATATGTCTCTGTACAGCCCCCCCCTCAATATTTGAGCAAGACATAATAAAGTGTCAGATCTGCCTCAGCTTGAATCTCTAAGAAAGAACAATTCTTAACTCCATTTGTTGAGAAAGGTATATTTTACTAAAGGTCAAGTGAAATATAGTAATGCAAAGCCTGAACTAAAAATCACATGACAAAATCCCCATATCTAACTTTCCCTTCCTTATGTACCTACCAGTGCTGCCCCACCAATCTCTGTTCAAATTCAAATAAGATGTTTTCAGAACGGTTGCTTCAAGTGTGGTTTGGTGTGCAGTTATGTTCTGTTCCCAGTTGGTCGACCTTGAAGTTGTGTCTCAGGGAGATACAGTGAACTTTCTGTTTCCCTCAAATCCTCCCCTCTCTCATCCATTCTCCCTAAACCAGGGGTGTCAAACTCAAGGCCCGGGGGCAGGATGCGGCCCGTGAGGTGCTTAGATCTGGCCTGCGGGGCCTTCCTGGAAATGGTGAAGGACTGGTCCACGGGGCCTCTGTTAGCAAAAATGGAGCTCAGGGAGGCTGTGCAAGGCCCACCTGGGCTCCATTTTTGGACACAACGGCCTCCTGAAGCCCTCTGCCAGTGTTGTGGCCTTTCAGCAGCCTGTGTGGATCGTGGCTGATCCTGACGATGAGGAGGCTGGTGTGGTGTTGTGCCAGCAGCCTGCACAGCCTGCGCTCGCGTCGGACAGCGAGGAGGCCGAAGAGGATATGATGCCAGAGGCAGAGATTCAGCCAGGGCCTTCAGAACCTCCAGAGGCTCCTTCCAGTGGAGAGAGCGAAGTGGAGGAGCCTCTCCTCAATGCTTGGGCACACAGGGCTGCCAAAAGGCAGGAGTGGTTACTCAGGAAGAGAAGGTCTACTCGAGAGTAGGGCTTGAGGATAATTGGCCACTCCCTTAGCCTATTTAAGTCACACGCAGCTAATGCTTTCTTGCTAGAAACAACGTCTCATTACTACAGAGCATCTTGGAGAGCGAGCGATTTCTCATATCTGGTTTTCTGGGCTGGTTGCCAACCTTTGTCAGACTTTGTTCTTAATAACTTTGATAAGGACCCTTTGCACGGGAAGCCTACATTCTTGAAAGAGGTTTGTTTGGAATTAAACAGTGTTTGCGAAGCTTGGTGTGTGTCACATTCTCTGGGAATCCGAAGCTGGGGCAGAACAGCCAGTGAAAAGGGAGACTGTGCACTCTATTTTCGCTGGCAGAGGGCTGCAGGAGGCCATCACGGTCAAAAAAAGAGCCTTGAGAAGTAACATTCTTTTGGCTATGCCACCCTGGCCACACCCCCTGGCCACATGCCCCTCCCACCCAAGATAAACACAACCCTGATGCAGCCCTCAATGAAATAGATTTTGACACCCCTGTGCTAGAATTATGGCAGACTGGCACCAAGTGGAAGCAAAGGGCAAACGTGAGGTCACAACTGACATATACAGAAGTCATCACATTTTCAGAAATAGGCTGCAGTTGTTTGACACCTGCATTTTGCATCCAGTATGTGAAACAGGGCTCTTGCGCTCTAGGTACTGAACCTACAAGATAAATCATTGCGTAATATTTGGCATTTTCATTTTAATCGTAGTCCTCACCTGGACTACGGCAATGCTCTCTACATGGGGTTCCCCTTGAAGAGCACCCGGAGGCTCCAACTGGTCCAGAATGCGGCCGCACGGGTAGTTACGGGAGCTGCATGGCGCTCCCACATAACACCTCTCCTGCGTGAGCTGCACTGGCTCCCAGTGGTCTTCTAGGTGCGCTTCAAGGTGTTGGTTATCACCTTTAAAGCGCTCCATGGCATAGGACCTGGATATCTTCGAGACCGCCTGCTGCTACCAATGGCCTCCCACTGACTTGTATGCTCCCACAGAGAGGGCCTCCTCAGGGTGCCATCGGCCAAACAATGTAGACTGGTGGCCCCCAGGGGGAGGGCCTTTTCTGTGGGGGCACCTGCCCTCTGGAATCAGCTGCCCCCAGAGATACGAAGAATCCAAGACCTCAGTGCCTTCCGCCGTGCCCTGAAGACCTTTCTTTTTCAGCAAACCGGGCTGGCTTAACACATTTTTAAATGTTTTTAATAGGTTTGTTATTGTTTTTTAATTATGGGGCCAATTGCATATATATCTTTTTAACTGTATTTTAATGTTTGTATTTATGTTTTTACTTTGGCTGTGCACCACCCTGAGCCCTCCAGGAGAAGGGCAGTATATAAATCTGATAATAAATAAATAAATAAATAAATAAATAAATAAATAAATAAATAAATAAATAAATAATCAAGACCCAAATGTTCTTTAGAGAAAACCCCTCACTGGACTGGAGAATACAGGGGGAATCAGGATCAGCAAGAACATGGTTTAAGTGATTCAATGACAGCCTTTGGATATCTCTGTTAGGCTTAGATAGTAGATATACAGTAGTGGCCAAAATTGTGGAAACCTTTTGGGAAAAGTGCATTTTTGAGGTTTGATAGCTAATAACACCACTTTTTTTTTTGGGGGGGGGAGTTTCAAGATAATCCTATTCCACTGCTGGAATGGCCTGGGAACAGCCCAGACCTTAACCCAATTGAAAATCTATGGAGCCGACTAAAGAAACTTGTTAGTCAGAAGCCACCCAGCAATAAAACCCAGTTTATAGAAGCAATCATTCCATCTTGGTTTCACATCATAACAGCTGCAGATTTAAAAGACTTGGTTCACTCCACGGGAACAGTGTAAGGCTGTAATTCATGCTAAAGGTTACCCAACTAAGTACGAACTGACATGGTGATAATTTTTGTATATCTCATTTTTTCTATGGTGATAATTTTTGTATATCTCGTTGTTTCTACGTGTTTCCCTTTTCTTCTTTATACTGTAACTGCTATTCTAATAGCAAATCTTTCATAAAAGTTATTGCATTACATTCTTGATTAAAGGAGCCTTGGTGGCGCAGTGGACTAAGTGCTGTTAAAGTAGTACTTAGCTGCCAGCTGCCTGCAATTACTGCAAGTTCAAATCTCACCAGGCTCAAGGTTGACTCAGCCTTCCATCCTTTCGAGGCAGGTAAAATGAGGACCCGGATTGTGAGGGCAATAAGATGACTTTGTATAAAAAAAGAACACCACTTGGGGGGTGGGGGGGGCGAAAGCCCTACTAAGCAGGTATATACAAAAGTATGAAGGCTATTGCTTAATGCATTGTAAGCCGCCCTGAGTCTCCAGAAAAGGGCGACATATAAAATCGAACTAATAAATAATAAATTATCTTTCCATTGATATATAATGTTATGGTACTACTCCCCCCCAAAGAAAGAAAATAGAAAATACACTTTCCCCAAAAAGTTTTCACAATTTTGGCCACTACTGTAATATAGCACTAACAATAGTACTTAGACATATCTACTGCTTGACAGTGCTTTATAGCACCCTCTAAGCAGTTTACAGAGTCAGCATATTGCCCCCAACAATCTGGGTCCTCATTTTACTAACCTAGGAAGAATGGAAGGCTGAGTCAACCATGAGCCAGTCAGGATCGAACTGCTGGCTGTAGGCAGAGTTAACCTGCAATGCTGCATTCTATTCACTAGGCCACCATGCAACTCGTATATGATATAGTGTAATAGTATTATGATATAATATTATCATAAGGGCAAGCATTGTCTGGAAACATCTCTGCCTCTTCCTATTATTCATAAAATAAATATTATGAACCACATGGAGAAAGGAGAGTCCTTTGCGAACCCAAAGAGTTGCACCTGATTGAAGACTCTGTGCCACAAAATCATGTTCTCATTAATTCTGAATTCTTCTCCACCGGGTGCATCTGGCTCTACCCATCCAACTTTCACTCTTTCAAAAGACCTGTTTGGAAAAGTCACCATGTTCACAATGTCAAATCCGCCTCTTATTTCCTTTCGCTCATTAAAGGACACCATGTCGTTCGCTGAATTGTTGAAGGAAACCCTTTTCAGATATGGGTGGAGCTGATTGAAAAACCAAGAGTAAGAAAACATGTATTATTTAGAAAGAGGTAAAGAAAAGAAGTTAACGATGAATTAAAGATTTCATTTATTTGTTAACAGAATAACAGAATTGGAAGGGACTTTGGAGTTCTTCTAATCCAACATTTGCTCAAGCAGGAGACTCCATACCATTCCAGACAAATGACCATCCAGTCTCTTTTTAAAAACCTCCAATCATGGACTACCCACAACTGCTGGAGGCAAGCCATTCCACTGATTAATTGTTCTCACTGTCAGGAAATTTCTTCTTAATTCTAGGTTGCTTCTCGCCTTGATTAGTTTCCAGCCGTTGTTTCTTCTCTTGCCATCTGGTGCTTTGAAGAATGGGCTCATCCCCCTCTTCTTTGTGACATCCACTCATATTGGAATACTGCTATCATATCAACCCTAGTCCTTCTGTTTACTAGACTAGACCTGCCCAACTTCTGCAACCATTCTTCATATATTTTAGTCTCTAGCTCCCTAATCTATTTGGTTGCTGTTCTCTGCACTCTTTCCAGAATTTGTTTTAAGTTATGGTGACACTAATTCCAATGATTAAGTTCTATCAAGAAATATTAGGACCTTACAGAACTCAAATGAGTTTTGGGATAAGTTTTCTTCTATCCACCCTTGCAGTCCTTGCCCATAATAATTCAAAGAACTAAGATATTTTTGAAGAAGAGTTGTTACATTTTCCATAGCTAAGCTTCTAGGAACCTCATTTGAGTCTGTCATCTGCACCTCTATAACTGTCTGGTTTGGCTCTGTAACCCAACAAGACAGACAGAGACTTCAACGGATAATTAGAACTGCAGAAAAAACAATTGCTACCAATCTGCCTTCCACTGAGGACCTATATACTGAACGAGTAAAAAAGAGGGCTGTGAAAATATCTACAGACCCCTCACATCCTGGACATAAATTGTTTCAACTTCTACCCTCAAAACGACGCTATAGGGAACTGCACACCAGAACAACAAGACACAAGGAGAGTTTTTCCCCCGAATGCCATCACTCTGCTAAACAACCAATTCCCACAACACTGTCAAATTAACTACTATGACTGTATTACTATTCTTCTTCTCATCCTTACTAGTATTTATCTCTTCCCACTTACGGCTATATCCATGTTGCTTGTATCTTTACAACTTATATTGTTTTTATTGTTTCCTAGTACAATTTGATTGCATCTTAGCATCCTATGACTATTACTAAGTGTTGTATCTTATGATTCTTGACGAATATATATATTTTTTTTCTTTATGTACACTGAGAGCATATGCACCAAAGATGAATTCCTTGTGCGTCTAGTCACCCTTGGCCAAAAAAAAGAATTCTATTCTATTCTATTCTATTCTATTCTATTCTATTCTATTCTATTCTATTCTATTCTATTCTATTCTATTCTATTCTATTCTATTCTATTCTATTTCACTGTCATGTGTTTTAACTCTGATAGAGAAAATAGCCACATTGTTTGATTTTGCAGAATATGTTTAAGACACCAAATCTATGAAATTGTATAGATTCATCAAGTACCCATGGAAAGGACATGTATGACTGTTCATAAATTTTCAGCTAGAGATAAAGTTCAGGAAAAGTTCAATCAGTCATTGTAACAAAAACAATCCTGTTTTAGGTGCCATTATTACCAGCCACGGCTGAAGTTCTACAAGATCAACAGAGCCGGCCCTCTTGGTAGATCTCTGGAAGGATTGAGATGAGAACATGGCATGCAAAGCATGAACTGTTGCATAAACACCATTATAGATACTGTAGCTATGTCCAATGGTATGCATTTCAAACAGGTGTCCAGGCAGATCTTCCAAATTTTCTTTCCCACTACACATTTCATCATCCTTTAATGACATATCAGGATTTGGGAGAAAACAGTCAAATGCTTGCTCCCAAAAGTCCTTAAAGAAACCATCTTCTCGGGCCCAGGAAGGTTCTACCATCTGGAGAAAAGTTTTGAATCCCTGAAGTTCTCTTAAGTGAACCATAAAAGAAATGGCTCCTTGGAATAAATCAAGATCCCAACCTCTCTGAATTCCTGGGAGTATGAAATTAATCCCACTTGTCATGATCCAGACCTTTCTGAATGAGTCCTGTTCTTTATTTGCAGGGTCTTGCACGAATACAATGGCCCTCAGCCGTGCTATTGTCACCGATTCTCCATAAATGATGAATGTATTAGCTTTATGATCAGTCAATGGAACGTGGATATGTGATGCTTTATCAATAATGGGTTCCAAGTTATCCAAACTAATTTCATGCGGGATTCGTTCTGTGTAAGCTGTGCATATTCCATGCTGGAAAAGCAATAATTCCATGGTCTGCAAGAATTTCTCTCCATTGTTATTATCAAGGGCCATGAGCCCTATCCATGTCCACCCAAAATATTGGAGCAACTGGATGATTCCAGAGTATTGGTGAGCTTCATTTGGGACCATGGAATAAAATGAAGGGACTTGGATGTCATAAAGCTTCTGAGGGACCAATGATCCATATGTGAGCTAAACCAGAATATAACAAGGGGAAAAAAAACAATAAGATAAAACAGTGGTGGAATATTTATCTCTACAGAGATAATGCTTAAGCAGTTTGTTCATGTACAGAGAGCTAAAGTGAATGAGTTTTTGAGGAATATTTTAAAGGCATTAGAGCATAATGCAGCATACTCCAAAGCACCTGAAGGCAGGAAAAGAAGCATTGGATGGAACCTAATCAAGGAGACAACCAGCCTAGAACTAAGGAGAATTTTTTTTGACAGTTAGAACAATTAATCAATGGAATGACTTGCCTCCAACATTGGAGGTTTTTAAGAAGAAATTAGACAGTGATTTGTCTAATCACTGTCTAATTTCCTGCTTGAGCCGAGGGTTGGACTAGAAGACTTCCAAAGTCCCTTCCAACTCTACTATTCTCTCATTCAGTTTCAACTGTTTTTATTTTTTTAGTCCAGTCCTGTCCTTTGATTGCTTTTTGCCTACTGCAAGCAAAATCCTACCTGTGGTAACTTGTAGAGATCCAGAATGTCCGCCATATGAAAAGAGGTATCAGAACCAAGTCCTCCAATGATGGCTATCAGATTCCTTTGCCTGGCACATTTGTAGTTGGGAAGAAAGCTAATTGATTTGAAGAGCAGATCCAAGGTGGTGCGATAAGTCATCCTTGCATCATAGTAGCTGTCGTAGATATGGAACCCAAGAGTAATATTAAGCAAGATCTGGGCATTCTCATTGATCTCCTTCACAGCAAAGGCCAGGGCAAGGGCGTGCTGATGGAACTTTGTGACTACACTGCAAAATAAAAATAATAAAAATAAAAATAAGGTTCAACTTTTTTCATTAAGCCAGAGAGAACAAATGCATTCATAATTTACAAACTTACTCTCCAAACAAATCAATCAATAACAACTTCACTGTAATGATACTCTTTTTCTCCCTGTGTTTTCTAAAAGCTGTGATATACCACTTCTCAAATCCTCACCCCCCAAAAAAATATTGATGATGAAGTACCATGTCTGGATTAGAAAGACAGCTACATGAACTGGTAGAAATTGTATTATTTATTTATTTCAAAAGAAAAATGTTCATCTTCTGAATCTGTGGTCAACATTCCAGGCATTTCTTATGTCAATTGTAATTTAGAACATACAGTAGAGAATGGAACAATATTCACCTTCTTCTTATTTTATGATCAGAAATATGGACTTTTATTCAATTTTATTTTCTTTCTTTCCATCATTTATATTGACTGTTTCCCTAGGAACTATCATTAAGTGCTGTACCTTATGATTCTTGACGAATGTATCTTTTCTTTTATGTACACTGGGAGCATATGCACCAAGACAAATTCCTTGTGTGTTCAATCACACTTGGCCAATAAAGAATTCTATTCTATTCTATTCTATTCTATTCTATTCTATTCTATTCTATTCTATTCTATTCTATTCTATTCTATTCTATTCTACTCTACTCTACTCTATTCTATTCTATTATCTATCTTTGTGTCTGTACTGAAGAAAATTGGAAGACAATTCTTTTTTTAATCATTTTTAAGCCTTCCCCCTTTTGATGCTATCTCCCCTAATTTTTACTTTTCTATTGTTTGCTATTTTATCTTTTTGGTTTTTAATTTAATACAGTTAAAATGTAGTTACTGTCCTTTCTCTGCTAACCCCCTGCTTAGGCAGGAAACCCTACACCACTTCAGACAAATGGTTATCCAACATCTGCTTAAAAATCTCCAGTGTTGGAGCATTCACAACTTCTGGAGGCAAGTTGTTCCATTGATTAATTGTTCTAACTTTCAGGAAATTTATCCTTAGTTCTAAGTTGCTCCTCTCCTTGATTAGTTTCCATCCATTGCTCCTTGTCCTGCCCTCAGGTGCTTTGGAGAATAGTTTGACTCCCTCTTCTTCATGGCAGCCCCCTTAGATATTGGAACACTGCTCTCATGTCACTCCTAGTCCTTCTTTTCATTAAACTAGACATACCCAGTTCCTGCAACCGTTCTTCATATGTTTTAGCCTCCAGTCCCCTAATCATCTTTGTTGCTCTTCTCTGCGCTCTTTCTAGAGTCTCCACATCTTTTTTACATTGTGGCGACCAAAACTATATGCAGGATTCCAAGTGTGGCCTTACCAAGGCCTTATAAAGTGGTATTAACACTTCATCTGATCTTGATTCTATCCCTCTGTTTAAGCAGCCTAGAACTGTGTTGGCTTTTTTGGAAGCTGCTGCAGACTGCTGGCTCACATTTAAATAGTTGTCCACTAGGACTCCAAGATCCCTCTCACAGTTATTACTATTGAGCAAGGTACTATATATCTGTACATTGCACAAGTCAAAAAGAGGGCTGTGAAAATATCTAGAGACCCTCACATCCTGGACATAAATTGTTTCAATTTCTACCCTCAAAATGATGCTATAAAGCACTGCACACCAAAACAACTAGACACAATTTTTTCCCCGAATGCCATCACTCTGCTTAACAATTAATTTCCACAACACTGTCAAATAATTTACTAAGACTGTATTACTATTATTCTTCTCTTCTTTACTAGTATCTATCTCTTTCCACTTATTACTATAACCAGCATCGACTTCCCATCGCCCGATGCGTTCCAACAGAGAGGGCCTACTCAGGGTGCCGTCGGCTAGACAATGTCAGCTGGCGACCCCCAGGTGTAGAGCCTTCTCTGTGGCCGCGCCCACCCTTTGGAATCAACTTCCCGTGGGTCTTCGGCTGGCCCCCGACCTTCGTACCTTCCGCCATGATCTTAAGACCTGGCAGTTTAAACGCCCCAGCCAGAACTGATGGGGTCTACTGTTTTAAATTGGTTTTTAGTCTGTTTTTAGTATGTTTTAAATTGTATTTATTGGGATTGTTTCGTTTGATGTGAGCCGCCCTGAGTCCTCTGGAGAGAGGGCGGCATATAAATCCAATAAATAATAATAATAATAATAATAATAATAATAATAATAATAATAATAATAATAATAATAATAATAATATTACAACAACCATGTTTCTTGTACCTTTCAATTTATATTGTTTTTATTTGTTTCTTAGTACGATTTGATATCTTATTAGTAACCTTGACTATCACTAAGTGTTGTATCTTTTTATTCTTGATGAATGTATTTTATTCTCCTTATGTACACTGAGAGCATACGCACCAAAGACAAATTCCTTGTGTGTCCAATCACACTTGGCCAATAAAGAATTCTATTCTATTCTATTCTATTCTATTCTATTCTATTCTATTCTATTCTATTCTATTCTATTCTATTCTATCATATAAGAACAGAGGAGATGCATCATAAATTATTTCTTAATTGGGGGAACTTGCTTTCTTTTCTCAGAAAACTGAGTCAGTATTGCAAAATGAAAACTGTGTTTACCCGATGGTGTCATGCTCTGGCTAATTAATTACTACCCAGTTTGATATTCTAAAAATCAATAAAACAACCCAGTCTATCATTGACTTGTCTTAAACATTCCATAACTTGTTCCCTTCACATACATAATCATGATAAGTTGCCTCGTTCTTGACAGCCTGCCTAATGCCAGCCGATGCAGAGGGACAGAGAAATGTTTCTTACTCTGAAAATTCAAATTGGCGTTGAGAAGGCTCATCATCAAATGACAATTCTCTGAATCCATAGATGATCTGAGAAATCAGCCCACCGATGAGGAAGTCACCTGGCTGGTACCATTCATGAGGAACATGAAGAACATTACTTAAGCAACATTTCAGACCACCTGTTCTTCCCACCGTGATAAGAACAAAGCCCCAAAGTATTGACTGTGTCTCCATCTCATAGCAAAGGTTGCCTTTCTAGATGATTTCAACTGCCAGCTTCAGTGGTTCCTAATTTTGGCCACCAAACAAGGAAACATACAAATGCATGAATACCAATGGAGGGTGTCAGCATTTCCTTTACAGATAGGTGTTTAAAGGGTGGTGGAATTTTATAGATCAAATCCTATGAACCCTGCCTCCTGTTGGCTCCTGCTCCCACTGTCAAACAGCAGTGTAGACAAGTTCAGACTTACTTCTTATTTTTCTACTGAGAGATTGGTGAAGAATTTGGCTGGATGAAATTACAGTGTCTTGGTGAATTCCAGGGAGAGAACTACTTCTTCAGTATTTGAATACTAAATAACAATTTTGGTAACAAATATGCATCACAAGAATCTTCTGCTACATGGGGCAGAAGAAAAAATGTAATTCCCCAAGAGAGCAAAGTACAATAACTTTGAGTAAACAGCACAAGAAGAAATTCTGTCCTATCAAATGATTGGACATCCAGTTGTTGTTGATTAAACCATCAACTCTGAAACTATAAATTACTTTGTGCACATAACTATTATTAAATAGTTAATAGTTAGGAGCCTGAGTGGCGTAGGAGGCTAATGCCTCCTACTAAGGCAGCATTTAACATCCAGCTGCTTGCAATTACTGCAAGTTCAATTCTCACCAGGCTCAAGGTCGACTCAGCCTTCCATCCTTTCTAAGGTGGGTAAAATGAGGACCCAATAAGCTGACTTTGTATAAATATACAAAAGTATGAAGGCTATTGCTTAACGCATTGTAAGCCGCCCTGAGTCTCTGGAGAAAGGCGGCATATAAAAATAAATAAATAAATAAATAAATAAATAAATAAATAAATAAATAAGTATTTTGTAAACTAATACTAAAAAAGATGAACTTAGTCACAGTGCCAGAGAACGCCAAAGGTGATTTTTCAAGAGGCAACTGGACTTACTTTCTTTGAAGACATTTCCCTTCTCATCCAGGAAGCTTCTTCAGCTCTGACTGGATGGTGGGGAATGGAAGGCTTTATACTCCTTGCAGGAGTATAAATTTGCTGTCAGAGTCCCAGCACTGACATATATATAAAGAGAGGAGAAGCTTGAACTTTTGCCTACTAAATCCCTTTGAAGATTCTGTCTCCTCGGAGATGGGAGGGGGGGGAGACATTCCTGTGATCTGACGAAGAAGAGATCAGGAAAGTGACTTGGAAGATAGCCAATGAGAAGCAGAGAATTGGGGATCAGAAAAGGAGGGATTGGGGGGCAAAGGTCAGTACTGACCGCAAAAGAGCCAGGATCAGATCGTTGTGCTCAAATAAAGAGAAAATTTCCTTAAAGATCGGCAGTTGGAAATTCATTTATTTTGAGATAGCATCGAAACCTGACATTTGCATTATTTCATTTGGTCATTTGCATTATTTTAGAAAGTCATTGAGGCTACCTGGGGGTGTATCTGTACCATCAGAGTCACCTTAGCAGTGCAAATGGATGCAGAACTTTCTTGGAACTGTTGAGATGAGCTGCTAAAGAAATTGAATACATAAAGTAAGGTGAGAAAAGTAAGGTTCTACATATAGGAAAGACAAACCAAATACACAGATGTAGAATAGGTGGTACCTGGCTCAATAGTAGTAACCGTGATAAGAATCTTGTGCATAATTGCTTAAATATGAGCCAACAGTGTGCTGCAACTGCCAAAAAAGGCAACACAGTCTTGGGATGCATTAACAGAGGGATAGAATCAAGATCACATGAAGTTTTTCTTTTTTTTTGTAAAAAGTTTTTTTTTATTCTTTACACAAACACACAAACAAACATACAATGCATTTTTTTCTGAACAGAGTTAGCTGGGTCACAAATTTATACAATTTTTAGTCCTCTCCAATACAATTTATATATTCACTTTTTGCCATAGTGTTTATTCTCTCTAATCTTTACAAACTAATATTGCCCTTCATCTTAATCTCTAATCTTAATAAAATTCAATTTTTCCCTTTTCGTCTCTAAGTTAAACCCCTTAAATTTAAAATCTCACAACATAATGTAATTCCCAATATTTCCTTAAATTCCCTTATTATAATCACAAATATTTTTCTTTATCAACTTTTCATTTATCATTTCTTTTCTATTATTATGTTTATGTTTATGTTTATGTTTTATTAAATTTGTATACCGCCCTACTTCCGAAGGACTCAGGGCGGTGAACAGGCACAGAATAAAATATATAAATACAAAAGTTAGAAACAATTTAAAACCAAATTAAATAATTTAGCCCAAAATAATTAAAAATCCCAATAATTTAAAACAAATTAAAATTTCAGTTTAAAAAATTAAAAAGAAAGGGGAGAAAATTAGGCCAGGCTGGCTTGCTGGAATAGGAGGATCTTAAGAGCGCGGAGGAAAGTGCGCAGATCCGGGATCCTCCATATCTCAGGGGGGAGCTCGTTCCAGATAGTGGGTGACCTCACAGAGAAGGCCCTCCCCCTGGGGGCCGCCAGTTGACACTGCTTGGCTGACGGCACCCAGAGGAGCCCCTCTCTGTGAGAGCATACCGGCCAGTGGGAGGCTGTTTGTGATAGTAGGCAGTCTCGTAAATAACCAGTTCCTAAGCCATGGAGCACTCTAAAGGTGGTAACCAAAACCTTGAAGCGCACCCGGAAGACCACCGGGAGCCAGTGCAGCTCGCGCAGGAGAGGTGTCACACGGGAGCGTCATGTTGCTCCCATAACCACCTGTGCGGCCGCACTCTGCGCCAGTTGGAGCCTCCGAGTGCTCCTCAAGGGGAGCCCCATGTAGAGAGCGTTACAATAGTCCAGGCGGGAGGCGACAAGGGCATGAGTGACTGTGTGTAGGGAGTCCCGATCCAGAAAGGGACACAACTGGCGAATCAGGCAAACCTGATGAAAAATCAGGTTCAGGATTATAATCTCTTCTTTATTATAGTACCACTTTATAATAACTTGGTAAAATCGGAGGTGGTATTTAGCCAGCCGTAGAGGAAATCACAGGTGGTAGATTAATCCACTCTTCCCAAGCAACTTTTATTAAAGAAAAAGAAATATTGAATATAGATGTTTCAAAATCATAGGTATTGAATTATTGTGTTTTTGTGCTCTTCCGCACTCCCGTGGATGTTGGAGAATGCAATTCTGTGAAGCATGAGATTGAAGGCCCACTTTAGAAACGAGGTCTGTGAATCCTTATTCTTCTCTTTCAAAATTGGGGTGACTTTTAGATTCTGTAAAGAGAAGACTTGAAGTCTTGCTTCTTCAAAGTTGTTAAATAGGTCAAAAAAAATCCCCATTTATTTATTGTCACAAGATGGCAGTAGAGGTCCAACTCAAAAGACATCAAGAAAAAAACAAGGCCACCAGATACTTTGGAATTGTGGCTTCTACTCCAAGGGTGAGTGATTCTTCAGCTTTTACCACAAAACCAACTGTGAAAAGATGCCTGAAGACCTACACTAGTGGCCAAAATTGTGGAAACCTTTTGGGAAAAGTGTATTTTCTAACCAATAACACAACTTTTTTTTTTCAAGTAGTAGTAGTACCATAAAATTATATATCAATGGAAAGATAATTTAATCAAGAATGTAATGCGATAGCTTTTAGGAAGGATTTGCTATTAGAACAGCAGTTACAGTATAAAGAAGAAAACAGAAACACGTAGAAAAAACGATATATACAAAAATGATAACCGTAGACAAAACGAGATATACAAAAATGATCACCATATCAGTTAATACTTAGTTGGGTCACCTTTAGCGTGAATTACAGCCTTACAACGTCTTCCCGTGGAGCGAACCAAGTCTTTTAGTTCTGTTATCATGTGAAACCAAGATTGAATGATGGCTTCTGTTAACTGGATTTTATTGCTGGGTCGCTTTCTGACTAACAGGTTTCTTTAGTCGGCTTCATAGATTTTCAATTGGGTGAAGGTCTGGGCTATTCCCAGGCCATTCCAGCAGTGGAATAGGATGATCTTAAAACTTCCCCCCAAAAAGTGGTGTTATTAGCCATCAAACATCAAGAATACACTTTTCCCAAAAGGTTTCCACAATTTTGGCCACTACTGTAGATGGAGAGAATACCAGAGAATGTTTAGGTTAATCCTTCACTCGTTTCCCCGCTTCCTTTCATTCATCCTTCAAGAGTTATAGTAAGTTTGTTGTCAAAACTGGGTCTTCCATGAACTAGAACAATGTATTAATATATGAAAGCATCCCAGTACAGGCTAGAAAATTAACATGTTGGACTAGGACTGGAAAATCTCTGGTACAGTACAGTACAATAACCTACAGTACAGATAGTCCTTGACTTAACAATAGTTCATTTGGTGACTGTTTGAAGTTACAACAACACTGAAAAAAGTGACTTATGACCATCCACATGGTCATATGATCAAAATTCAGATCCTCCTGAGCTTTTCTAATATTCTTGCAATTTATAGAATGACAATGTTGTTTATTGTTCTCTTCATGGTCTGTTATGGAGGAGCTCCTGTAGGATCTTTTTTGAGATTTGATGAAGGCTCACTTGAGATAGCCAGATGTTCTGAGAGCTTCCTTGGTGTGTTTTAGTTCTGTGAAAACTGTATTTTTGAGGTTTGATGGCTAATAACACCACTTTTTTTTTTTTTTTGGATTTCAAGATAATAATATTCCACTGCTGGAATGGCCTGGGAATAGCCCAGACCTTAACCCAATTGAAAATCTATGGAGCCGACTAAAAAAACTTTGTTAGTCAGGAAGTGACCCAGCAATAAAACCCAGTTAACAGAAGCCATCATTCAATCTTAGTTTCACATTATAACAGCTGCAGAACTAAAAGACTTAGTTCACTCCATGGGAAGATGTTGTAAAGCTGTAATTCATGCTAAAGGTTACCCAACTAAGTATTAACTGACATGATAATTTTTGTATATCTTGTTTTTTCTACGTGTTTCACTTTTCTTCTTTATACTGTAACTGCTGTTCTAATAGCAAAACCTTCATAAAAGTTATTGGATTACATTCTTGATTAAATTATCTTGCCATTGATATATAACTTTATGGTACTACTCCAAAGAAAAGTGGTGCTATTAGCTAGTTTTAGAAAATACACTTTTTCCAAAAGGTTTCCACAATTTTGGCCACTAGTGTAATGCCACCAAATACCAGCAAGGACAAAAGCCACCAGCAAAGGCAAAATGCTACACAGCTCAGAGTCAATGAAAAGAACAATAGACACACAACCAATAAAAAAGTCACACATCAATAAAACAATATTGTTTTTAGTTCTTCCTCTTTGTCAGCTGTTCTTTGCTGTTCAACTCTGGTTTGATCAGAATAATATAACATTTGGGTACAAAGATGCAACCGAGTAAACCAGCACTGGAGGCCAAGATGGAGAAGATCTCCACCGCTAGCTTCTCTTTCCCTTTGGTGCTGAGGTAGGCTGGAAGGAAAGCTAACCAAATGCTGCAAAACACCAGTATGCTGAAGGTGATGAACTTGGCTTCATTGAAACTCTCTGGAAGGTTCCTAGCTAAGAAGGCCACAATGAAGCTGATGATGGACAGAAGCACCATATACCCCAAGACAAGGAAAAACATCACAATGGGCTCCTCATTACATTCTGCAATGATATGTTTGGTGAATGAATGTTTGTCCAGATCTGGGAAAGGGGGAAAGATTGTCATCCACACAACACAAAGAACTGCTTGAATGAAGAAACAGGAGACTACAATGGAGTTGGCCAATCTTTTCCCCACCCACTTCCTCATATTGGACCCTGGTCTTGTTGCCATGAAAGCCACCACCACTGTGATGGTTTTGGCCAAGACACAAGAAATGGCCATTGAGAAAGTCATACCAAAAGTGGGCTGTCGCAGAAGACAGGTGATCCTCCTTGGTGGACCAAGAAAAAGCAAAGAGCAGAGGAAACAAAGCAGAAGGGAGATAAGGAGAATGTAGGAGAGATCTCGGTTGTTGGCTTTGACAATTGGAGTGTCTCTGTGCTTAATGAATATGTCAAGCACAAAGAGCGTGGTGAAAGAGAAAACGAGAGCAGCAGAAGCTAAGCTGATTCCAAAAGGTTCTTCATAGGAGAGAAAAGTTATGACTTTTGGGATGCATTGAGTGTGGTTTTCATTTGGATACTGTTCTTCTGAGCATTTGAAACAGTCATTCATGTCTGAAAAAAAATAACCAAATTCCAGTTCAATTCTGACACACTGAGATTTTTTTTGTACATATTTCTTCCTGAAGGATGTTAACATGCCACCACCTTCTACTGAAATATAGGTAGTGTTAACTTGAAAAGCTTTCAAGTTACTATGAGCAGGAGGGAGGGAGAACTGATAGAGCTGATTGATTTCCCTAACTGAAGCTACATTCCATAGATGCTTTCTTACCGCAATCAGTAGGAGAGTGTTGGGTTTCACAGCCAGCCAAAGTGGTTAATTGGAGAATGTGATTTATGACATGGCCAGGGAGGAGGGGAGAGACAGGGTCACAGGAGAATGTAAATCTATGTGGGATTAGTTCTAACTGTATCTGAATATTGTCAAAATGGTGCTCCTAATAAATGACTGTATTTCTTTTGAAGTTTGGCTCATGAATTAATTAGGGCATCTTTCAGAAACTTCACAGGTAGCTAATGATCATTCTATTTGTTATATAATTCACATCTGAACCCATGTACACATTCTGATTGTGCTTGATTTGAAGGAAACACTGCATTTTTATCAGAATAACATTCTCCAATACATGATGGTCTCTCTGTGTGGAATATGTTGTCTATACAACATCATTTACCTTTCTTGTCCGAAATCTTTTCTTCTGGGCAAGGAGCACAATCATAGCAACAAAATTTCTTCCCTTCCTTCTTCTTCTTCTGATAACCTGGTTGGCAATACTCATTACACACCGAATGAGGAGCCACCTATCCAGAAAGATGAAAATAATTGAGATGTTCTGAAAACAATAGTATCTGAAGGTACTAGGAATTCAATTGCTTCTTATATTATTAAGCATTGGTTTCTACAAATTGTGGAAGTGTTCCCAGAACATGAGTTCACACATGAAAGGAGATGGATAATACAAACATTAAGACCATCTTTCATTCTCAAGACACACTATTATTTCCACTTGAAATGATGTAAGATGATATTTGGGGAAGTGCTTGGTGTCTACTACTTTTTCAGCTTTGTTTTTGGCCATCTCATGTCATTAACAGATTATACATATTAGTAAATGTATTATGTTGGTCATGAACTCTTCTTTCATTCAGTGTTTACATTCACTTAAACAAGACAACAAAAGCCAAATAAATATCTAAAATACTTACCATATTTTTCAGAGTATAAGACACACCTTTTTTCCCTTAAAAGTGGGTGAAAATTTAGGTGTGTCTTATAGACCGAATAAGGGGATGCAGTGGCACAGTAGCTAAGATGCTGAGCTTGTCGATCGAAAGGTCGGCAGTTCAGCGGTTTGAATCCCTAGTGCTGCATAACGGGGTGAGCTCCCATTATTGTCCGAGTTCTGCCAACCTAGCAGTTCGAAAGCACGTCAAAAATGCAAGTAGAAAAATAGGGACCACCTTTGGTGGGAAGGTAACAGTGTTCCATGAGCCTTTGCCATTTAGTCATGCTGGCCACATGACCACGGAGACGTCTTCGGACAGTGCTGGCTCTTCGGCTTTGAAACAAAGATGAGCACTGCCCCCTAGAGTTGGGAACGACTAGCACATATCTGCGAGGGGAACCTTTACCTTTACAGACCAAATACGGACATTTTTGGGCTCCCAAGCCCTCTGTGCATTGTGTTTTCACCGTCCCAGGCCCTCAAAAGCACTCTGCAGTGCTCCGCATGGACCGTTTTTGCCAAAAACGGGTCCATTTTTGGCCTGCAGAGTGCTTCTGGGGCCTGGGAGGGCAAAAATGTGATGCACAGAGGGCTTGGGAGCCCAAAAATGGGCATATTTTTGGCAAAAACAGGCCATGCGGAGCACTGCAGAGTGCTTCTGGGGGCCAGGGAGGGCAAATATGTGAGGCGTGGAGGCCAAAAACTATTTTTTCTTGTTTTCCTCCTGTAAATTTAGGTGCTTCTTATAGTCTGGCATCTTATAGTCTGAAATATACAGTAATAAAGAATATAATAGATGAATATTCCTATGAAGTTGTGGGATCTTAATCTTCTGAATTTGAGACCGGACAGCTACTTTCCATGGTAGTTTCAATGACAATCTGATGCATGGCAGAGGACTGGAAGAGATGATCTTTGTGGTCCTTTCCAATTGTTCAATGTTGTACTTATATGTACAATGTTCTTCGTGTCTGATTTTAAAATAAAATAAAATAAATGAAACTAGGGTCCTACATTGTACACCTGGTTAAAAGCTTTATGCCACACTATCATATCCTGGTTAAGGGAGATTTGTTTTCCTTCTGCAGACTTGGGATCAAGCTTTCCAACTTTCACCCTCTGGAAAGTATGATTGGGGAAGGTGATCAGGTTGCTGATATCAAGTTGACTTTCTACTTCTCCTTCCGCATTGAAGGACACCATTTCTCCTGCTGAGTTATTGAACGAAATGTCCTGAAGAATGCTGTGGAGCTGATAAAACAGAAATACATAAACAAAGAAAAAAAGAAATAGTTTATCTATATATATATAAGCCAAATACCACTCACTCATCACAAAATCTTCAGAACGGTAAAGCCTACAAACTTGAAATCTGGCACATACAGTGTATTCCTGGTTGAACCAATTCCTATTGGTTCTAGGTGCTCGCTAAGAAAAGATTTTTCGAAATGACCATCAGATCATTAGTATTTCATATACAGTATTATATTAATACACTCTGATGCTAAGGAGTTAGACGTTCTACTCCTCCTCCCCACCTGAAAGGAACTCTGTCCCAACTGCCAGTTGCCTTATATTAACATGCTCTGATGCTACCCATTTGCTAAACCAGGCGTGGCCATGGCTAGCAGGTGACTCATCCGGCCTGCAGGCTGAGACATTCTATTTCCCCTCCCCCTCTGTTCCAATTGCCAGTTGCCTTATATTAACACACTCTGATGCTACGGAGTTACACATTCTACACTAAGTTTCAGGCTTTCAGTGTCATTTTTATCACATCTGATCACATAATTTCATAGTGAAGCACGGGTGTCCAGCTAGTTATTTATATTCATGGTATTATAAAAAGCTTAATGTGGAAAACATGGGGGAAGCATTACCTGCCAAGGCTGAAGCCTTTTTCTATCCAGCATTGCCCTAGAACTGGCTCGAGCTGAACTTACAGACTGCAAAGCATGGGCCACAGCATGAACTCCATTGTAGATACTGTAGCTGTGCCCACTCACGGTCACTTCAAAATGTGATACAGGGATGGATTCCAAGCTCTCCTCCCTGGTACACTTTTTCTTTCCCACTTGCTCCGAAGTTGCAAAGAGACATTTGAGTGCTTGATTCCAAAAATATTCCAGATTATTAACCTTTGGGTTTTGGTCAGGTCTGAGGAGGTAGAGAAAAGTCTGGAATTCCTTAATCTCACTGGAATGAAGCATGAAGGAAAGAGCTCCTTGGAATATTTGAATTTTAGCATCAGGCCGTTTAGTCATTAACGAGAAATCTATCTGGTCTGTCATAATCCACACCTTTCCCCCACATGCCTTTTCATTGCATCTATCATATATGTCAACTAGTAAAGAAGCCAGGTACAATATGGTTGAGGTATCTCCGTAAATGATGAAGGTACTTGCTCTGCCCTCTGTAAAATGGAGGTTCAGTTTTTCAACCAGCTCAGCAAGTTTTTTCCAACTGTTTACGCTATTTAAATGCTGCTGTGGAATTATTTGGGTAAAAGCGGAGCAGATTCTATTCTGAGAGAACAGGGCCTCCAGGGAGAGCAGGAAACATTCTGCACTGTCGCCATCCTGAGTGAAGAGGCCAATCCATGTCCATCCAAAGTTCTTTAGCAGATAAATTATACCTTGAACCTGGTGATCTTCACCAAGGGCCATACGGAAGAAGGAAGGGTTGACTCCATTTCTCCTTTCAGAAGCAAAGGATCCATAGGCCAACTAAGAGGAGAGGAGACATTTCAGAAATTAGTTAGAAGAATGTTCTCCTAGTCTGTGTGAGATATTTTAGAAATAGAAATAGAATAATAGAATTGGAAGGGTCCTTGGAGGTCTTCTAGTCCAGGGGTCACCAACCCCTAAGGAGCCTTGGTGGTGCAGCGGACTAAAGTATGTTAAGTAGCACTTAGCTGCCAGCTGCCTGCAATTACTGTGAGGTCAAATCTCACCAGGCTCAAGGTTGACTCAGCCTTCCATCCTTCCAAGGTAGGTAAAATGAGGACCCGGTTTGTGGGGGCAATAAACTGACTTTGTATAAAAAAGAACACCACTTGGGGGGGGGGGCGAAAGCCCTACTAAGCAGGTATATACAAAAGTATGAAGGCTATTGCTTAATGCATTGTAAGCCACCCTGAGTCTCTGGAGAAGGGCGGCATATAAATCAAACCAATAAATAAATAAATAAATAAACCTTTCGGATGCCAGGAACCACTAAATTCATAATTTTAAATCCAGCAGACCACTAATATGATCTGCCTAATGAATGTCTGGGTGGGTGTGGCAAGGTGGTCATGTGACTGGGTGGGCGTGACCAACTTGATGTCACTCACGTCGAGGGGCGCCTTGCCAGCCTCTACTCACCACTCTTCGCCTGCCCAACCAGGCTCCTTAGGGCCTCAACAGGAAGCAGTTGCTGGAGCTAAGCAGCCACCACGAGAAAGAATTGCCAAAACAGCTGGCTCAGTTCAAATTGGATCTGACCGAGAAGGAGGCTCAGCAGAAGCACCTCACAGAGGATACGAGCATAGGCTTTCCAAGCAGAGGAAAGACCTGCAGGAGTGCAAGGCCAGGTGCCAGCGCCTGGAGGCTCAGCAGGCTGAGATGGTCAGCCAGTTCCAGACCATGATGCAGTCCCACTGGAACAAGGCCCTCCGGCTCTTCGCCACCAGTAGTGCTTCCCTCCAGCCTTGGCCAATGCTCCACACCAGGAGGCTGAAGCAAACGCCAAGTCGGAATTTCTGCCCCCCTCTGATCCACACAAAATGACCTAGAAGGAGGAGACTCTCTGCAGCAACACAAACATTCATTAAACATATCCGGCCCAGGGGCAGTAGTTTGAGGACCGCTAATTTAGTGCAATATAAAAAATGCAAATATTTTTTCTGCAGACCACCAAAATTTTCTTGTGGACCACCAGTTGGTGACCGCTGTTCTAGTCCAATCCCCTGCTTAGGCAGGAAACCCTATGTCACTTCAGACAAATGGTTATCCAACTTCTGCTTAAAAACTTCCAGTGTTGGAGCATTCACAACTTCTGGAGGCAAGTTGTTCCACTGATTAATTGTTCTAACTGTCAAGAAATTTCTCCTTAGTTCTAAGTTGCTTCTCTCCTTGAATAGTTTCCACCCATTGCTTCTTGTCCTGCCCTCAGGTGCTTTGGAGAATAGCTTGACTCCCTCTTCTTTGTGGCAGATATTGGAACACTGCTATCATTTTATTTATTTATTTTATTTTATTTTTCAGATTTCTATACCGCCCTTCTCCTTTCGGACTCAGGGCGGTGAACAGCCAAGATAAAACATTTGTACACAAAAGTTAAAATAGATTTAAAATAATTAAATAAAATTTGGCCCATAATTTAAAATATTTCACTTAAAATCAATATCAATTTTAAAAACCAACCATAAAATCCGGACAGCCCGGCTAACTGAAAAAGATAGGTTTTAAGGGCCCGACGAAAAGTCCGGAGGTCTGGGATCACTCGTATCTCTTGGGGGTAGATTGTTCCAGAGGTAGGTGCCGCCACAGAGAAGGCTCTCCCCCTGGGGGTCACCAGCCGACATTGTCTGGCCGACGGCACCCTGAGGAGGCCCTCTCTGTGGGAGCGAACTGGCCGGAGGGAGGCAATTGGTGGCAGAAGGCGGTCCCGTAAGTACCCCGGGCCCTAAGCCATGGAGCGCTTTAAAGGTGATCACCAACACCTTGAAGCGCACCCGGAAGTCCACCGGAAGCCAATGCAGCTCCTGCAGGAGAGGAGTCATATGGGAGCGCTGTCATCATGTCTCCTCTAGTACTTCTTTTCATCAGACTAGACATACTCAGTTCCACCAAACCTTTCTTTATATGTTTTAGCCTCCAGTCCCCTAATCATCTTTATTGCTCTTCTCTGCATTCTTTCTAGAGTTTTTCATGAAGCCTGCTTTGTAAAGGTACCTATTTGTACCTTGGTCGACTTTAGTGGTCTTTAGCAGGGACTGACTTAAAGTTACTGCTGATGAGACACAATAGCGAGCTCTACCATCAAGAGAATAAGAGGTGTATGTGTATTTGTGTGTGTGTGAAAAAAATAATTACTGAGGTTGTACAGTTAATGCTCAATAACCATAAATAAGAAATAGCAAGTCGACTACATTGTTTTCATGATATTAAAAGAAAAGAAATATTTATTGTGGTGTAGGGTTTCCTGCCTAAGCAAGGAATTGGACTAGAGGACCTCCAAGGTCCCTTCCAACTCTGTTATTTTATAATTCTAATTCTAGAATGAGATGACTCACAGCCACCACATGGGCATGGCTGGGTGGGCATGGCTGGGTGATTCACTACAACTAGGTGGGCATAGATGAGTGTCATGGCCAGGTGGGCACACCAACTAGCTTGATGCACACATCTTCCTTCCAAGCTTGAAGGAAGGAAGAAAATACAATTATTAGCAAAAAAAAGTTGTTTAGGATTCCAATCAGACTTGGCCAATAAAGAATTCTATTCTATTCTATTCTATTCTATTCTATTCTATTCTATTCTATTCTATTCTATTCTATTCTATTCTATTCTATTCTATTCTATTCTACCCTACCCTACCCTACCCTACCCTACCCTACCCTACCCTACCCTATTCTAAATTTGAATATGATCGAGTTTAATAGCAAAATCTCCAGTATGTTTATCATTGAATTTAATTCATTATCTATGATGCATTGTATGTAGTTTCACCGTTATTGGGTGTTTTGCAAATGTAGGTTTCTCATCACAGAGCAACACATTTCCATACATAAGCATGTGTCTTAATAAATAAAGTGTATATTATTATGCTTTGGAATTCTATGTAAAAAATTTTGTTTGATTGCAAACTGGATCCCTTAAATTCTCTGGATAGTTTGTGCATTTCTTTCCTTTTTGGAGTCTTGGGGTTGCATTTCCACCACGTATGTCAGAAGTTTCCTTCTGTCTTGTGCCCTCTTCGGCACTTTGTCTATATGATTTGTCTCTTTTGGCAATTATTGATTGCGTTGTACCATGTTTCCCCAAAAATAAGACCCTGTCTTATTTTTTTATTTTTATTTTTAACCCTGAAATAAGCACTTGGCCTTATTGCCATGCGCTCAAAAGCCTGATTGGTCTTATTATAAGGGGATGTCTTATTTTGGGGAAAACAGGGTATATCATCTGTAAAACATTTATATACAGTTCTCTCTCAGACAGTGGTGGTATCCAGCTGGTTCAGACCAGTTTGGGCGAACTGGTAGTGTCAAACTGCTGGTCCACCCGCTGCGGCCCTATGCCGTCTTATTTAGCTATGTTTTCTAAGCCGTGTGCATGCATGCAAGCCTCAAGCACGAGTAAAGTGCTCACATTTTTGGTGTGCAGCGAACGGGTGGTAAAATTATGTGAAACCCACCTCTGCTCTCCGACTATACTACTATAGTCTACTCAGACTATATTGTATACTATTTGTACTTTAGAATCAGTTTCAGATTGCTGGACAATTGCCTGAACAATTCGTGTGGAGAGTGACAAGCCTGTGGTCACACAATTGATTTTGTGCCTAAAGCAGGGCTAGATCTCACTGGCGTCTAAACTACTACACCAAACTGACTCTCCAATAATAGCATGGAATAAATGCTATAAGCTTGTTCCATAGTTTTTCACATGTGGCATTGTAATTGTTCTGTGAAATTTTGCATGCACATTTTTATTTCTCCTCTCTCCACTTCAGATCTAAGTAGAACTTAATATACACAGTATACTTAATAGGGGATCTTTGTTCTTTGTAAGCATTTCAAATTCTGTCTTTATTTATTTATTTTTTTAATGTTCCTTCCTATTTCTAAGGTTGGATTTTATTCTTCCAATGATTTGCAAATACATCATTCTTGCTGTATCTATTCATGAGATCTGGGTATTCCGTATTTGCCTATGTAATTTCTTTTTTTTTTTTCCTGTAGTTATCTCCAATATAAAAAGCTATTTGAGACATTATTGGACTTACTGTTTGTGGTGCAATCAGAACAATCTTGAACTAAATACACTCGAAACCGTAGAAATGGTGGTGGATTTTAGAAGAAAACCTCCTATACTACCACCTCTTATAATACTAGACAACACAATATCAACAGTAGAGTCCTTCAAGTTTCTAGGTTCTATCATATCTCAAGACTTAAAATGGACACCTAACATCAAAAACGTCATCAAAAAAGCACAACAAAGAATGTTCTTTTTCCGCCAACTCAGAAAGCTCAAACTGCCCAAGGAGCTGCTGATTCAGTTCTACAGAGGAATTACAGAGTCTGTCATCTGCACCTCCATAAGTGTCTGGTTTGTCTCTGCAACTAAACAAGACAGACACAGACTTCAGAGGATAATTAGAATTGCAGAAAAAACCATTGCAACCAACCTGCATTCCATTGAGGACTTGCATATTGCACGAGTCAAAAAGAGAGCTGTGAAAATATCCACAGACCCCTCACATCTTGGACATAAATTGTTTCAATTTCTACCCTCAAAAAAAAAAAACACTATAGAGCACTGCACACCAGAACAACTAGACACAAGGACGTTTTTTTCCCAAATGCCACCACTCTGCTAAACATCTAAACAACACTGTCAAATTAACTACTAAGCCTGTATTACTATTCTTCTCATCCTTACTAGTACCTCTCTCTTCTCAATTATAGCTATATCCATGTTGCTTGTTGCTTGTATCTTTACAACTTATATTGTTTTATTGTTTTTTAGTATGATTTGATTGCTTATTAATATCCTATGACTATCACTATCACTATCACTATCACTGTTGTATCTTATGATTCTTGATGAATATATTTTATTTTTTCTTTATATACGCTGAGAGTATATGCACCAAGGACAAATTCCTTGTGTGTCCAATCACACTTGGCCAATAAAGAATTCTATTCTATTCTATTCTATTCTATTCTATTCTATTCTATTCTATTCTATTCTATTCTATTCTATTCTATTCTATTCTATTCTATGGCTATTTTCTCGTATTCTAAATCTCCTTCCCCAATGTGTAGAAAGTCTCTCCCCAGGTATGCAGATGTTCTTGGAACTCATATGACTTTTATTTTCTCATTATTTAATAAAACACAATCCTGAAAAGCAAACTGTTAAAAAAAAAACAAATCCCAAAGATATATCAAAGAAAAATGATTCCTGTCTAGAGACCTCACCTGTGGAATTTTGTAAAGAGTTAAGATGTCTGCCACTTGGAAGGAGATATCAGAATTTAATCCTGCAATCGTGGCTATCACATTCTTCTTGGAGTCACAATTGTAATTGAAGACTGTGTTTTGCTGTGATTTGAAGAGAAGCTGCAAAATACTGTGATAGAAAATTTTTTTGTGGTTGTAACTGTCCACAATGTAGAATCCAAGGGTGATATTGGACAAGATCTCCGGATTCCCATTGATCTCATTTAGGGCAAATGTCAAGGCTAAATTATGCTGGTAAAAATTTCTGTTTATTCTGAAAATAGAGATATATCGTTATTTTTCATGAAATCACCAACAGGATCAAAGTGCACAATTTAACAACATCCTCCCCCATTTTGAAAGACTGTGCAAGATTCTCAGCTTAAGTTTAGCTAACCACAAATGACAGATAACATCTGGGTTGCTAAGAAATGGCAAGTAGATATCGATGGAAGCTCCAGGGGTTGCATTTGACTAGAAGGAACTGTTAAATAAAGCCAACCTTCATTGATCTGATGGTTGGACTTGATTAATTACCAAGAAATCCTAGAAGTGTAAGCTAGACTGGCAGGAAAAGTCCCAGAACTAAAAGGGAAGTCAGTGCTACAAATTAATATAATTGAGCGAGTCTAGAGGTATTTCACAAGAAGAGTCCTCCACTCCTCTGCTCACAACAGAATACCTTATGCTTGAAATTTTGGGCTTAGACAATTTAGAACTATGCTGACTTCGGTCTGACCTAAGTGTAATACACAAAATTATCTGCTACAACGTCCTACCTATCAATGACTACTTCAGCTTTAACCACAATAATACACGAGTACACAATAGATACAAACTCGATTGCAGAAAATAGGACTTCAGCAACAGAGTGGTCAATGCCTGGAATGCACTACCTGTCTCTGTGGTTATTTCCCCAAACCCCCAAAACTTTAATCTTAAACTGTCTACCGTGGACCTCACCCCATTCCTAAGAGGTCTGTAAGGGGTGTGCATAAGCGCACCATCGTACCTACTATCCCTGTCCTAATGTCCCCATTTATTCATATCCATTTCCTGTATTCATAATCATCTCTATACTTATATCTGTAATCTTATACATGCTTGACAAATAAATAAATAAAATAAAATAAATAAATTTGCCAATTAGAATGCATATTAACTTAACTGATAAGCCAAATTGACTTAATTATTATTTATTGCTTCTATTCACATTTTTATATATATGTTTATTTTGACTGTTCACTGCCCTGAGTCCTTCGGGAGAAGGGCAGTATAAAAAATTAAATAAATAAATAAATAAATAAATATTCATGAGATCATTAGAATTCAGTGTTGATTTAAGTTGGAGCAAATGGCTGTTTAATCATTAGAAAGATTCTGAGTGAGATGTGCAATTAAGAAATATGAACTGCAAACAAACAAGCAAACAATTTAAATAAAGGTTACAAGCCATTCTAACCCTAACCTGATACTCCATCACTTCAACAATTGTGATGGATTTTGAACTGCTAAGTAGCATCAGAACTATCTAGTTCTAAACAGAGGGAGAGAATCAAGATTGCATGATGTGTTAATACCACTTTATAAAGCCTTGGTAAGGCCACACTTGGAATGCTGCATCCAGTTTTGGTTGCCATGATGTAAAAAAGAGGTTGAGACTCTAGAAAGAGTGCAGAGAAGAGCAACAAAGATGTTTAAAACATATGAAGAACAGTTGCTGGAACTGGATATGTCTAGTGTGATAAAAAGAAAGACTAGGGATGACATGATAGCAGTGTTCCAATATCTCAGGGGCTGCCACAAAGAAGAGGGAGTCAAGCTATTCTCCAAAGCACCTGAGGGCAGGAGAAGAAGCAATGGGTGGAAACTAATCAAGGAGAGAAGCAACTTAGAACTAAGGAGAAATTTCCTGACACTGAGAACCATTAATCAGTGGAACAACTTGCCTGCAGAAGTTGTGAATGCTCCAACACTGGAAGTTTTTAAGAAGATGTTGGATAACCATTTGTCTGAAGTGGTGTAGGGTTCCCTGCCTAAGCAGGGGGTTGGACTAGAAGACCTCCAAGGTCCCTTCCAACTCTGTTATTCTATTCTATTCTATTCTATTCTATTCTATTCTATTCTATTCTATTCTATTCTATTCTATTCTATTCTATTCTATTCTAAGAAATATGAACTGCAAACACGCAAGCAAGCAAACAAACAAACAAATAAACAAATAAGTAAAGGTTTCAGACATTCTAATCCTAACCTGATACTCCATCACTGCAACCATTGTGATGGATTTTGAACTGCTGAGTAGCATCAGAACTGTCTAGTTATTTGGATGAGAGATAACCAAGAAAAACAGCAGCTACAGGTTGGACTTTGAGTTTTAAAGAGGAAAAGAAAAATGTCCGTTAAAAAAACTCCCATTGTGTTGTTTGAAACAAAATTGCATGCATGTTTCTATTTCATCGTGCAAAGGCATTAAAACAATCATTTTTAAAAATAACTTGTATTTTCTCACACTGACATTTCAAAATAGAAAGATAGAGATTCTCAAATATCGCAAGGATGGGACATACAAATTTCAGGATGTATTTAACAGTAACTTATTCAGTGACAAGCAAATTTCCTACCCTCGGATATCCCTATGTTCTGAAAAAGGAGATCTCTGGAAAGAATGCAAGGAAAAAATCGAAGAGATTTGGGATGTGATCCCACCAATGACATAATCTCCAGGCAAATAAAACTCATGTGAAAGATGTCTGGGCTCAGTCCATCCCATTTCTTTGCTCACTAAATGAGGAAACATAAGTAGGAATATCATGTGCTGCACCGTTTGAACACTCCTTCCTCTCTTTAGGCACATTTCTGGAATCATATAATATTTGCTGACTTCTAACAAGGCTTCAAGGGACGCGGTTTCTCAGTGGCTAAGACGCTGAGCTTGTTGATCGAAAGGTCGGCAGTTCAGCAGTTCGAATCCCTAGTGCCGTGTAATGAGGTGAGCTCCCGTTTCTTGTCCCAGCTTCTGCCAACCCAGCAGTTTGAATGCCCGTAAAAAATGCAAGTGGAAAAATAGGGACCCCCTTTGGTGGGAAGGTAACAGCGTTCCATGCACCTTTGGCGTTGAGTCATGCCAGCCACATGACCATGGAGATGTCTTCAGACAGCGCTGGCCCTTCGGCTTTGAAATGGAGATAAGCACCGCCTCCTAGAGTCAGGAACGACTGGTACATATGTGCGAGGGGAACCTTTACCTTTACCTAACAAGGCTTCAGATGAAGTAGTGAATTCTTCTTTGCTAGAGGCCTTTCAAGAGAAGATAGCTGATGATTTGCAAGAGAGGTGTAAAACATACTGCCTGTGAAGTGAGTTGGGTTAGATGACTTCAAAGCTTCTCTCTGACTTTGAGAGTCATTTACTTTAAGTGGAGATCATCAAGAGGAAAATTTCTCTCTTGATTTACCAGAGAGAAATGTGGAAACCAGGAAGTGCTGTTTAACCTATCTGAGTAGGAACTTTGCTCCACTCTTACACATCAGCACTGAAGGGGCTTTCTAAATTACATATAGTCAATGTACACATAATCATTATTTCATGGGCTTCAGAAATCTCCTAACATAACCAAGAAAAAGCAAATGATAATGATTTCAGTAATGACAGGAAAGATAACTAGCATCAACCAAGGTCAAGTTGGAGTAATGGCTTTGGTTGTAAACATGTTCTCTACTCCCACCCACCCTCCTCTTCCAGTTGAGTTAATAATAATGTTTTTCTTTAAACATGGGGGGGGGTCATCTTGTCTCCATAGAAAAGAAATGCAAGCTTTTAAAAGAAATATTTGAAGGCTAGTCTAGAAAAGATTGAGGGCATACAAAAAAAGATTGTAAAAATGAGGAGGCAGAGGACAATTATTTATGGATTAAAATGTTGATACTTGAATATTCATAAACGCACAATACTGATAGTAATTTGATCATGTCTTATTCTCTACCCATGTCTAAAATATAATAATGTGACCAAAAATGAACTTGAAATAAGCTATAAGATAACTTTATTGTCATTTTGTTTTTACTGTGAGCACACTGGCCCCCGTTAAAAATGAAATTCTATTGTCTGCTCTCAAGAGAAAGTATACATCTACCCAAACATCTACATAAACACACATATACACTGACCAATTCCAATGAATGTACCCATTACAAGTGAAATTCCGAGGCATTGCAATTCCTCAAAGAACAAATTTCTTTAGATACATCATCTTGGCACTTCTGGTGAAAAGCCAGTACTGAAGTTCCCATGCTTTTCACCCAATATAAGTATTAGTTTCTCAATTTTCCAAAACAAACTGTCACATTGTCCAACCAAGATGGGAGGTGGTTGCTTGGTGACTTTTCTCCTCCTCCGGTCAGCCAGCAGTTGGAATGTGCTTTTTTTTTTTTTTTTTTTTTTTTAATTTATTTTTTTATTGAAAAGTTTTAAAAAGTTTTACAAACATTTCCCCTTCCCCCGCCCTCCTCCCCTTCCAACCCTCCCCTCCCCTCCCTCCCCCCCCCCCGCTTCAAATACAGGGTATAACATTTGACAATCATAAGCTAACATAAGCTAATTATCTATAGCCTCCTATCCCCCTCTTGAACTTTTAACTCCCCTTTTACTAAACTAAATTTAAGTACTTTATAAAATCTCTTTGATCATTCATAAGCTATTTGAAATTTTTTAGACCAATATTTGCCTTGAATATAATCAATCCATCTTCTCCATTCTAACATATATTTCTCATTTGAATGGTCCTTTAGATATGCTGAAATTTTCACCATTTCTGCTAAATTTACTACTTTTAATGTCCATTCTTGAATAGTAGGTAAATCTTCCTTCTTCCAGTACTGCGCCACCAAGAGTCTTGCTGCAGTTATTAGGTTCAAAATCAAATTAGTCTCTATAGCCATACAATCTGTAATTATACCTAACAAAAGCAACTGTGGAGTAAACTTTATCCTTTTTTAAAAAATATTTTGAATAATCCACCATATTTTTATCCAAAATGCTTTAACTTTTTTACAAGTCCACCAAACATGAAAATAGGTAGCATCAACACAATCACATCTCCAACATTTGGGTTGTAGGTTTGGGTACATACAAGCTAACTTTTTGGAATCCAAATGCCATCTATAAAACATTTTATAAAAATTTTCTCTCAAATGTTGAGCTTGTGTAAATTTTACATTTCTTACCCAGATCCTTTCCCATGTTTCCATCATTATTGGTTCCTCAAAATTTTGTGCCCATTTTATCATACAATCTTTAACTAACTCTGTCTCCGAGTCTATTTCTATCAAAATATTATACAACCTTTTTATGTGCATTCTACCCTGGTCCCTAATTTGTTTTATCAAATTTTCTTCACTTTGTGTAATACCAATTTTCTGTTCTTTTTTCCATCTATTCTGCAGCTGTACGTACTGAAACCAGGTTTGAATTGCCCTTTCCTGTCTTAATACATTCAAAGACTTTAACTGTAGTACATTTCTTTCTGTAATCAGAAGTTCTTTATAAGTAATTACATCCTGTCTTTGTTCTATACCGTTGGAATGTGCTTGACTCATCAGCTAGCTATGTTGTTTTGGCTGAAGGTTCTCTAGATATACCTACACCCTGTACACATATATACTGTTACGATATTTTCAGGATCAGACTCAATAAATAATTTGAGAATTGGAAATTCAAATATATCTCTGTTTATTTACATAAGGCATTCTATATTCACTGAATATTCACAGATAGAAGCACAGAATGGACGTATGCAGCTCCTTATATATACAATGGGTGGAGCTAAGTATGGGAGTGGTAAAGTATGAATACATTAAGAAGTGAAGAATAAGTTAACCCCTGACACACACTATCCATGTACTATTTACATAATGGAGAATAAGGCATTTACTTGTGACAAATCCCCCTCTAAATGCCGATTCGATATATTACAACAATTACATTCAGATTCAGAACAATATAAGACATGTAACTTAGAAGTCAAGTATTTATGTTGCTTTTCCTTTTGAGAACACAATGTTAATGTCAGAATCTCTGCTTAGTTTTATGGCACTAAGTATGTTATGAGGAATTTCAGGTATTAGTAATACCCCCTCTATTTTTCCTAGGCCAGGTAAGGTTACATTCCCTCTACCTATCATTTGAACCTTTTCTTGATTAGCTACTTTGATTACAAATTTATCTTCTACAAATGAAGATAATATATTTTTATTATTTGTAGTGTGATTAGTTGCTCCAGAATCAATAAGCCAATTATTGTTCTCTGGTTGTTGTATGTTAATGTTGTCATGTTTGTTTAGCCCATTCAGTGAGCCAGATTTTCTATCCTTTGAATTATCTCTGCCCCCTCTATGTTCTCTATAGTTGGGTGGACTTCTATACCTATGTCTATCAATGGAAGACTGTCTGTTGATGTACCTATTTCTATATTCTGATCTATGTCTTTCTTTTAGAATTTTAGGACAATCCCTCCTATTATGCTCTTTGGACCCACAATTGTGGCATCTAAATGTTTCATGATATCTTTCTTGAAATGCTACCTTTTTATATTGTTTGTGCTCTATGTGGTTGTTATAACGACTTCTCCTTGAATTGTCTTCAGCTATTAACTTATTGGATAGACTTTCTATGGATAAGTATCCTAGATTGATTGTGTCTAAGTGTGACATATAATTATCCCATGATGGGTCAAGTGAGTTGATGATAACACTTTTCATCGTTTGATCTGAAATCACCTCCCCCCTTAAGTGCAGTTCTGCTCTAATCTTGTTTAAAGATATTAAATGTTCACTTATGGTAACCCCTGGCTTTATCCTAGAAGAGAAGAAATCTTTAGACATTCTTGTGGTAGTGGCTACACTTTCACTGTGAAACAAATTAAACATGCATTGAATAATTTCTGAGACAGTCAGATTTTGCTTAATACTGTGATACATGGCAGGAGACACACTAGAAATTAATAAGAAAAATGCTCTGTGGTGTAGGCAATCTAACTTTAGAGTCCAAGGTCTTTTTGGGGGGGTTAGTAATAAAAAACAGTAAGTTTTCTTTCATAAAGACAACCTGAAGCTGCTGATACCATTCTTGTAAATTAATGTCATCTATTCTCAGCTTTGGGAAGTCACTGGGTAAATTCCCAACATTGTTGGGTCCATTACTTACAACCGGTGGTAGTCCGTGGTCTTGTAAATGTTTAAAGTTGCAAAACGGCGTGGGGATGCTCGCTACAAGTCTGCATGATTCTCTCCGCATTCCATGTCTTCCTGGGTTGTCTGCGTAGTCCTGCGCATGCGCGTTGTTCATTTCATTCCTGGAGTCATTGAGAGAGGTTCTCGCTGCTGCAGCTCCCTCGCTTTGTTCTTCTTCTGATGAATCAGTCTCCGGCTCGATCTTGGGAGTCCTGGTGATAGCGGGCGCTCGTTTTCTTTTGCTGAAGGCGCTGGTCCTTGGATTAGTCTGCGGCGTGGGGTGGTATCTGCAAGGCTCTCTGGGTTCAGGTGTCGGTGCTCTCGCCGTCTGGATAGAAGCGGGTAGATTTTGAGGCGTTGGTTCGCTTGCTTGCTTTTTTGTTGATTTTTTAGTAATCTTCAGTTTCGGTCCAAATGCAGCAAAAAGCGTTTTCATTGCTGACTTTACTTGCATGTCTACTGAATCTTCTTCATTCTCTGTTTCTGATTCTTCTGAGGTATATATTTTTTCTCTTTCATTTTTTGTATCGAGTAAGGCTTTTCGCGCCAGACATTTTGAATCCTGCTTTCTGATTGGCTCTGCTTTGCTCATCTTAGGGGTCTGTTGGAACCAAGATGGCTGCCATTCGAAATTTTGCGCAGGATTATTGGTTTTCTTCTTCGCTGCATTTTTATCTGTAAGCATATCACTTACTATTTTTGAGTCTTTTGATTTTTCAGTAGCGATGTGCTTCTCTCTCGCTGCTCCGTTGTTTTTTAGTATATCTTGGAGGTTCGTGACAAGACTTTCATCGCTCTTTTGGCTTTTTAAAAGTTTTAGTATCTCTGACCTGAGTTCGTTGTTTTCTATTTCGTTTTCTTCTTGGTCATCATCTTCATTTATTATTTCTTCGTCTTCTGTGGTGTATTCTTCAGATTCTCTCGAAATTGCATTCGTGGACTCATCTATTATTTCTTGATCCGCTTCCATTTCTTTGCTGTATGCCCTGGTGTTGGGCCTATCTCTTTTAGACATGTTTAAGTTTTTATTGAGTCAATTTAACCATCCTCTGCTACCAGATTGTTACGATATTTTCAGGATCAGACTCAATAAATAATTTGAGAATTGGAAATTCAAATATATCTCTGTTTATTTACATAAGGCATTCTATATTCACTGAATATTCACAGATAGAAGCACAGAATGGACGTATGCAGCTCCTTATATATACAATGGGTGGAGCTAAGTATGGGAGTGGTAAAGTATGAATACATTAAGAAGTGAAGAATAAGTTAACCCCTGACACACACTGTCCATGTACTATTTACATAATGGAGAATAAGGCATTTACTTGTGACATATACTGTACATATACAAACACATACATACATTATATCTATATATGCATATATATGTGTGTGTGTATTCATGAGGTTGATGCTAAATGGAACTAAATTGCGACTGAATCTAGATCAGGGGTGTCAAATTCAATTTCATTGAAGGCCACATCAGAGTTGTATTTGTCCTAGGGGACCAGGGTGGGCATGGTCAGCTTGACGTCACTTGTGTCAGAGGTGCCTGTGGCGGCCCAAGTGCTCTGCCAGCAAAAAAAAACAGGCCCCAAAGCTCTGTTTTTGGCTGCAATGGTCTCATGCAACCCTCTACTAGCAAAAATGGAACTCAGGAGGGTCGTCTGCAGACCTCCTGAGCTCCATTTTTGCTGGCAGAGGCACCACAGGCTGTTCCTTTGCTGTTTCAGGGGGGCCACCCATGGGCCAGATCTAATCACCCCATGGGCCAGATCTAAGCCCCAGGGCCTTGAGTTTGACATCCCAATCTAGATGTTCTGCCTCAGTTACCACAAAGTCTCCTCCCAGAAGGTAACAAGGAAAACAAGTCATGAAGAGGATGTGTCGTGTCCCAGACAATCCTGAGGACCCTGGGCAAGCATCACTTATGTCCTGGATAGAAGGAAGTGAACTGCCAATGATGTTTTCTCAAGCTCAAGACAACACAGTGGAAGACTATGAACACCATTTAAAATCAGTTTCCCCTTCTGGTAAACTTAAGGAAGAAAGTTATGAGCCTCACAAGCAACATCACAATGGCCAGGGAGAAGGAGCAGGGCTTGAATGAGAATACTGGTGTCATCCATCTGCTCCCCCATCATATATGCAGAAACACTTACTACACTGGATGTACTGGATTTTTCTCCTAGTTGGTGTTGAAACATAAAGACAGTTTTCTGGTCAAATACCACTATATGTATTTGGGACGAGTATAAGATCTCCCACACAATGGTAGTTAAAATAGAAGACTGGTTTTAGTTCATATAATTTCTAGCAGATGTGAAAAGCATGTCGAACAATGTTTTCTCTTTAGATTCAACTGCAACCCTTGGATTTAGGTTCCAGAGTCTTCCACCAAATTGCATATAATTATAAAATTTAAAAATGAGAACGAACAAAAGAGACCAGGTGCAGGAATCTAAGATTGATTTACTCATTTCAGTCACTTTTTTTCAGGACTATAGTTACTTCAAAGTTGCTACCTTGTTTTCCCCAAAATAAGACATTCCCAGATAATAAGCCCAATCGGGCTTTTGAGTGCATGGCAATAAGGCCAAATGCTTATTTCAGGGTTCAACAAAAATACAAGACAGAGTCTTATTTTTGGAGAAACACGATAAATGTATGGTTATAGGACGAGTACTACCTGTAATTCAACACAGCCAGCTATTTCTATAAAAGTTGTTAACTTAGGAAATAATAGTTCATACTTTGAATTACACTCAATATCCTGTATGTCAACTCATTCAAATAAAAACTTTATTATTGTAAACTTCCAAAATTTGGTACAAAGCATAAATTTGAATCCTAATAACTATAGGAATAAGGGACCTGGTGGCTCAGTGGCTAAGACACTGAGCTTGTTGATCAAAAGGTTGGCAGTTCAGCGGTTCGAATCCCTAGTGCCAGGGTGAGCTCCTGTTACTTGTTCCAGCTTCTGCCAACCTAGCAGTTCGAAAGCACGTAAAAAATGCAAGTAGAAAAATAGGGACCACTCTTGGTGGGAAGGTAACAGTATTCCGTGGACCTTTGGCATTGAGTCATGCCGACCACATGATCATGGAGACATCTTTGGACAGCACTGGCTCTTTGGCTTTGAAATGGAGATGAGCACCGCCCCCTAGAGTCAGGAACGACTAGCACATATGTGCAAGGGGAACCTTTACCTTTAACTATATGAAGGTGAACATGCATAGTCGATTGGATGAATGAGAAATTTAATATAAATTATTATAGATCCACCAAGTATAAATAAAGTAAAATAAGGAGCACATATCAAAAGGAAAATATAGTAAAAAAATGAGAAAAATGTACTATTCTAATAGTCTTACCAATAACCATATCAATTTTACTTGACCCACAATTAATTTCCATTTAGTAAAACATAGGTTTAACAGGCTCATAATCCAAACCTAGCATCAACTTGTGTTAAAGTCCATCAGATGGACATTTATATATATATTCAATTAAACCGAGAAGCGTAGATGCTTTCCAGCCTTTAATATAAACACATCATAAAAGAAAGACGTTGTTCTATAAATTAAAAATTCAATAAAAGCGGAACAAATATATGCAGATTCAGAGGGCAGAGTTTTGATGGTGGAGATAATTGATAATAATATGAAGATTCTCTTAGTTGCATATGCACCAAATAATAACCAGAGTGATTTCTATCGAAATTTACATACGGAAATAATTGAAATGGACTATGATAATATATGTATGATGGGAGATTTTAATGGAATAGTAGATGAAAAACTGGATTATAAAACAACAAAAATAGAAAGATATAATAGAAAAACACTGCTGAATTCTTTTTTTAAAATGATAGAGGAAACAAATCTGAAAGATATATGGAGAGTCAGAAATGGGGAGAATAGACAATACACTTTTTACTCAAACAGGCATTCATCTTGGTCCAGGTTAGATATGATATGGACAACAATGGACTTGATTTCAAAAATTGAGCAGGTGGAAATAGACACTAATCTATTGGCTGATCATAATCCAGTGATAGTAACCTGGAAAGGCCAAAAAAGGAAAGCTAGATGGACTTTGAATAATACAATCTTAAAAGAAAAAGAATTTGTACAGAAAATGCAAAGAGAGCTGGAGTTTTTTTTTAAGGAGAATAAAAAGGAAGATACATCGATACAAAACCGTTGGGATACAATGAAGGCTTACATTAGAGGCATAATAATAGATTATACAAAGAAAAGGAATGTGAAAAAAAGACAAACTTTTATAATATTAAAGGATGAATATAAGAGATTTGAAAAGGAACTCCAGAAAGATCCACATAAGAAAGATGTAAAAATGAAAATGGACATGTTGAAACATAAAATGGAGTTACTGGAGAAGGAAGAGCTAGCCCAAAAAATAAGAAGTGCTAAACAGAATTATTTTGAAAATGTGAATAAACCAGGAAGATGGCTAGCATATAAATTGAAAAAAAGAAAGGAAAAAAAATATATAATGCAACTGATTGATGATCAAGGACACAGTAGATCTGGAAATAAAGAGATGGGAAAAATAATACAAGAATATTATAGGCAACTTTATAAAAGAGAGTTGGTTGGAGAGGGGAAAGTTAAAAAATATCTACAGAATGCAAAATTACCTTTGATCCCCAAGGACATTGAAGTAATGCTAGATGGGCGTATAACAATGATGGAATTAACAGAAGCACTTAAGAAACAAAATAATGGAAAGACACCATTATGTCTTGCCTGTTGAATACTATAAGACATTACAAGAATCTTTATGCCTTCCGCTTTTAGATGTTATGAATGAAGTAATGATAAATAAAACAATACCCCAATCATGGACTGAGGCTTATATCACACTGATTCACAAAGAAGACACAGACCCACAGCAAATTAAAAACTATAGGCCTATATCCCTGCTAAACTCGGACTATAACATTTTTGCTTCAATACTAGCAGAAAGACTTAAGAGATACTTGAATAACTTTATACACTCAGATCAAAATGGATTTCTTCCAAAAAGACAAATTAGAGACAATATAAGAATAATTTTGAGTACCTTAGAATATTATGAAGCACACCCTGAAAAACAAATGGCTTTGATATTCCTAGACTCACAAAAAGCATTTGATAATGTGAATTGGCGATTTATGACACTACAAATGGAAGAGATGGGCTTCGGAAGGAAATTTATTCAGGCAATTGAAGCTATATATTCGAAACAGACGGCAAAGGTAATGATTAATGGAGAATTGACTGATGCTATTGAAATAGAAAAAGGTACTCGACAAGGATGTCCTCTATCCCCATTGCTATTTATCTTGACTTTGGAACTGTTGAATAGAAATGTCAGAGAAGGAAAAGAAATAAAAGGAATGAAAATTAGAAAGGAAAAATATAAATTACAAGCTTTTGCTAATGACCTGGTCTTTATTATTGAAGAACCATTAACATCAATAAATAAATTGACAGAAAAAATAGGTGAATTTGGGGAGGTTGCTGGTTTGAAAATTAATAAAGAAAAGATGAACATAATGACCAAAAATATGTTAAAAAAAACAAAAAGAAGAACTGAGGGAGATTTCAAAGATGCAGGTCACAAATAAGGTAAAGTACTTGGGGATTCAACTAACAACAAGATGTAGTTCTCTTAAAGAAAATAATTATAATAAGCTTAAGCAACAGATAGGACAAGATTTGGTGAATTGGGGAAATTTGCAGTTATCTTTGATTGGTAGAATTGCAACTATTAAGATGAATATCTTACCTAGAATCGTATATCTTTTTCAGACAATTCCTATAAAGCTGGGTAAGGAATTCTTTGCAGATTTAAATAAAATGGTTTTGAAATATGTTTGGCAGGGAAAGAAGGCAAGGATAAAACTCAAACTGTTACAAGATGCTAAGACAAGGGGTGGTTTTGGTTTACTGAATTTTGAATTATATTATCAAGCGGTTTGTTTAATGTGGATTAAAGAATGGGTAACATGGAAAAACACTAGATTATTAAATTTGGAGGGACATGATTTGTTGATGGGATGGCACGCTTTGGGAAGCTCTGTTTTTGACATGGGAGAGGATTAAAAAATACCATTATTTGAAGATTCCAGTCTGGGTATCTACAATTGAAGCTTTTTCTTATCCAGTGGTATTTAGAGGGGAACAATTCACTAGATATAGTGAATTATTGGATAAAAAGGGTGAACTTAAATTAAAACAAGATTTAGAAGACCAGGGAATTAAGATGGATTGGTTCTCATACATGCAAATACTTTCCAGATATCGAGAAGACTTTTAACAAGAAGATATTTATAGTGTTTTGACTGGTTTAGACAAGATATTAATGGGTTCTGATGACCATGTAATTAAAAAGCTATATAGATATTTACTTGAAGTAAAATTGGAAGAAGAACAAGTTAAAGAATCAATGATAGCATGGGGGAAAAATTTTGGTTATAGTATTGATTTAGAGAAATTGTGGTCACATAACTATAAAATGACAATCTCGACATCATATAAAGAGAATTTGTATAAGATGTTTTACAGGTGGCATTTACCCCCGATGAGAAGTGTCATCAAACTCTAGGATCTTATTACCATATGTGGTGTATATGCGTGGAAGCAAGGAGATTTTGGACTAAGATATATACATGGTTAGAAAAAATGACAAAGAGACATATTGACTTTAAACCAAAGATATTTTTATTAGGGATTTTACCAGAGACATTTAATAAAGAATTACAATATTTAATTGTGAATATTTTAACAGTGGCCAGAATTGTATTTGACAAAAACTGGAAAGGAGAGAAGATAATTACTGATAAAGAAATTATTAAGAAAATATTGGATTGTGCTGAAATGAGTAGATTGACATTTGAAATAAGAGAACAGGAAGATAAATGATATTATTTGATATGGGAGATATTTTATCAATGGTTTGACAAAAAAGTATGGAGATGAGATAGCATATATGAAATGAAACTTTGATGAAATGTTTAAATATTTACCTTCTGTTCAAGTAAAGAATAATTGTTATAAGATGAGACTTGGAAAATTGTAAGCACGAAATGATTTTAACCGATTGAGATGCTGTCTATAATTGTTTGTAAGGATGATATTTTTAAGTTGTTTTTTATTTTAATTTAAAATAAAACTTTTTTTCAAAAAAAATATATAAACACATCATGTAACATTAAATAAATAATGACCACAAGGATAAGAGAGAGCAAAGCTATGATCATTCAACAATATATCAGTTCCTTAATTCTTTCTCTTTGTCAGCTGTTCTTTGCTGTTCAGCTCTGGTTTGATCAGAATAATATAACATTTGGGTACAAAGATGCAACCGAGTAAACCAGCACTGGAGGCCAAGATGGAGAAGATCTCCACCGCTAGCTTCTCTTTCCCTTTGGTGCTGAGGTAGGCTGGAAGGAAAGCTAACCAAATGCTGCAAAACACCAGTATGCTGAAGGTGATGAACTTGGCTTCATTGAAACTCTCTGGAAGGTTCCTAGCTAGGAAGGCCACAATGAAGCTGATGATGGACAGAAGCGCCATATACCCCAAGACAAGGAAAAACATCACAATGGGCTCCTCATTACATTCTGCAATGATATGTTTGGTGAATGACTGTTTGTCCAGATCTGGGAAAGGGGGAAAGATTGTCATCCACACAACACAAATAATTGCTTGAATGAGGAAACAGCAGAGAACAATGGAGTTGGCTAGTCTTTTCCCAATCCACTTCCTCATGTTAGATCCTGGTCTTGTTGCTACGAAAGCCACCATCACAGTGATGGTTTTGGCCAAGATACAAGAAATGGCCATTGTGAAAGTGATGCCAAAAGTGGGCTGTCGCAAAAGACAGGTGACTCTCCTTGGCTGGCCAAGAAAGAGCAAAGAGCAGAGGAAACAGAGCAGAAGAGAGACGAGGAGAATGTAGGAGAGTTCCTGGTTGTTCGCTTTGACAATCGGAGTATCTCTGTGCTTAAAGAATGTTCCAAGAACAAACACTGTGGTCAGGGAGAAAACCAGAGAAGCAGAAGCTAAGCTGATTCCTAAAGGTTCCTCATAAGAGAGAAAAATTATGACTTTGGGCATGCATTGAGTGTGGCCTTTATTTGCATATTGATCTTCTGAACAACTGAAACACTCATTCATATCTGGAAGAAAAAGACCAGATATCAGAAAATGACCACATTCAATTCTGATACATTGACAATTTTTGTTCTCAAAGGCTGATACAATCTTCTACTGAAACATAAACATATGTGCTAGTCATTCCCGACTCTAGGGGGTGGTGCTCATCTCCGTTGCAAAGCCGAAGTGCCAGCGCTATCGGAAGACGTCTCGGTGGTCATGTGGCTGGCATGACTAAATGCCAAAGGCGCACGGAACACTGTTACCTTCCCACCAAAGGTAGTCCCTATTTTTCAACAATTCAACTTCAATTTTTATGTGCTTTTGAACTGCTAGGTTGGCAGAAGCTGGGACAAATAATGGGAGCTCACCCCATTACGCGGCACTAGGGATTCAAACCGCTGAACTGCCGACCTTTCGATCAACAAGCTCAGTGTCTTAGCCACTGAGCCGTAGCTTGTATGCAATGGACATCCTAGCTTGTATACTATTCACACCTGAACCTGATATCTGAAGTGACCATTCTAAATGAAGTAGACATTACATTTTTATCTGAATAACATTCTCTGATTAACGATGTTCCCTCTCTTTGGAATACTGGCTATACAGCTTCACTTACCCTTCTGGTCTGAAATCTTCCCATCTGGACATGGGGCACAGTCATAACAACAAAATTTATATCCTTCTCTCTTCTTCTTCTGATAGCCTGGTTGGCAATATTCATTGCATACAGAATGGGGTATCACCTATTCAGAATAAAGATAATTTAGAATCAAAATATATCTATCAATATCGTGTTTCCCTAAAAATAAGACCCTGCCTTATATTTTTTTGAACCCTGAAATAAGTGATTGGCCTTATTGCCATGCGCTCAAAAGCCCGATTGGGCTTATTATCAGGGGATGTCTTATTTTTGGGGGAAACAGAGTGTATCCATCAATCCATCCCTATGCCTCCAGGTTTAAAATTTTGTGCTTGGATAATTTGGAACTGCGCCACCTGCGGTCCAATTTAAGCATAGTACACAAAATTGTCTGCTACAATGTCTTGCCTGTCAACAACTTCTTCAGTTTCAACCACAATAATACACAGGCAAACAATCAATACAAACTGAAGGCAAACTGCTTCAAACTCGATTGCAGAAAATACAACTTCAGCAACAGAGTGGTCAATGCCTGGAATGCTCTACCTGACTCCATTGTTACAACCTCAAACCCCTCACAGCTTCAATCTCAAACTGTCTACCGTGGACCTCACCCCATTCTTAAGAGGTCCGTAAAGGGGGCGTGCATAAGCGCACTAGTTTGCCTACCGTCCCTGTCTTACTGTCCCTATTTATCTCTATTTACTTCCTTTGTTCATGTTCATGTTCATACCTATACTTGTTATCTTGTACACGTTTGACAAACAAATAAAATAAAATAAATAAATAAATAAAATATTCAAGAGATAAGCTTTTCTGTTTTATAATGGACTCAGAATTAAGAAGGGAACATGAGCCAGCTAATAAAATCCTTGGTTATATAAACAGAGGCATAGAATAAAAATCATGTGAAGCAGGGGTGAAATCCAGCAGGTTCTGACAGATTCTGGAGAACCAGTAGCGGAAATTTTGAGCAGTTCAGAGAACGGGCAAATACCACCTCTGGCTAGCCCCAGAGTGGGGTGGAAATGGAGATTGCAGTAACCTTTCCCTGCCATGCCCACCAAGCCACGCCCACAGAACCGGTAGTAAAAAAAATGGATTTCACCACTGATGTGAAGTATTAGTACCACTTTATAAAACCTTAGTAAGACCACAGCTGGAATACTGCATCCAGTTTTAGTCACCACATTACAAAAAATATGATGCGGCTTTGGAAAAAGAGCAGAGAAGACCAACTAAGATGATTAAAGGCCTGGAGACTAAAACATATGAAGAACAGTTGCAGGAACTAGGTATGGCTAGACTGGAGAAAAGGACTAGGGGAGACATGACAGCAGTGTTCCAGTACTTGAGGGGCTGCCACAAAGAAGAGGGGGGTCAACTTATTTTCCAAAGCATCAGAAGGCAAGACAAGAAACAATGGATGGAAACTGATCAAGGAGAGAAGCAACCTGGAATTAAGGAGAAACTTGCTAACAGTGAGAACAATTAACCAGTGGAACAGCTGGCCTTCAGAAGTTGTGGATGCTTCAACACTGGAGATTTTTAAGAAGAGACTGGACAGTCACTTGTTTGAAATGGTATAGGTTCTCCTACTTGAGCAGGGGGTTGGACTAGAAGATCTCCAAGGTCCCTTCCAATATTCTATTCTATTCTATTCTATTCTATTCTATTCTATTCTATTCTATTCTATTCTATTCTATTCTATTCTATTCTATTCTATTCTATTCTATTCTATTCTATTCTATTCTATTCTATTCTATCCCATCCCATCCCATCCCATCCCATCCCATCCCATCCCATCCCATCCCACCCTATCCTATCCAGCTCTATTCTGATTGATTGATTGATTGATTGATGAATTCTATCTTTTATGATCTGCACTAATTTATTTTATTTATTTATTTATTTTATTTGATTTCTATACCGCCCTACTCCCGAAGGACTCAGGGCGGTGCACAGCCAAACAATAAATCACATATCTACAAAATTTAAAAATAGAATTAAAATCAAATTAAATAATTTTGGCCCGGACAAATTAAAACCCCAAACTATTTAAAACCAATTTTAAAATTAAATATATAAAATACTAGAAAATATTTAAAAATTAAAAATCTTTTATAAAAGAGGGAGAAAATTAGGCCAGGCCCGCCTGGTGAAATAATAAAGTCTTTAAAGTGCGGCAGAAGGTGCGCAGATCCGGGATCCTCCATATCTCTGGGGGGAGCTCGTTCCAGATAGTAGGTGCCCCCACAGAGAAGGGTCTCCCCCTGGGGGCCACCAGTCGGCATTGTTTGGCCGACGGCACCCGGAGGAGCCCCTCTCTATGGGAGCGTACCGGCCGATGGGAGGCTATTGGTGGTAGTAGGCGGTCCCGCAAGTACCCAGGTCCTAAGCCATGGAGCGCTTTAAAGGTGGTAACTAAAACCTTGAAGCGCACCCGGAAGACCACTGGGAGCCAGTGCAGCTCGCGCAGGAGGGGTGTTACATGGGAACGCCATGTCGCTCCCATTACCAATGAGTTTGTAATTAAAAAAATAAAACAAAACTAGGATCCTATGTTGTGCACCTGGTTAAAAGCTGTATGCCACACTATCGCATCCTTATTAAGGGAGATTGGATTTCCTTCCATAGTCTTGGGATCAAGCTTTCCAACTTTCAGCCTCTGGAAAGTATGATTGGGGAAGGTGAGCAGATTGGTGATGTCAAATTGGCTTTCCACTTCCCCTTCCGTGTTGAAGGACACAGTTTCTCCTGCTGAGTTGTTAAAGGAAATGCCTTGGAGAAAGAAGTGGAGCTGATGGAAAAGGAAATAGATAGCTTGGTAGGTAGACAGGCAGAGAGGCAGATATCTTTCTCTGAAACTCTTGGGGTATATTATGTAAATCATTACATAATTTAAATTATCATGGCAGACATTTGGCCCAAGTAATGTTTGCAAGTGTCTTAAAGGTAAAGATAAAGGTAAAGGTAAAGATTCCCCCGCACATATGTGCTAGTCGTTCCTGACTCTAGGGGGTGGTGCTCATCTCCATTTCTAAGCTGAAGAGCCAGTGCTGCCTAAAGACCTCTCCGTGGTCATGTGGCTGGCATGACTCAATGGCAAAGGCACACGGAACACTGTTACTTTTCCCACCAAAGGTGGTCCCAATTTTTCTACTTGCATTTGTTATGTGCTTTCCAACTGCTAGGTTGGCAGAAGCTGGGACAAGTAACGGGAGCTCACTCCGCTATGTGGCGCTAGGGATTCGACTCGCCGACCTGCCGACCTGTCTGATCAACAAGCTCAACAAGCGTCTTAGCCACTGACCCACCGCGTCCCTCTTTGCAAGTGTCTTACATGTATCTTATTTATTTTTATCTCAAATCTGGTAAAACATAGATTCCATTGCTGACAATAGAGGAGGAGCCTTGGTGGTGCAGCGGACTAAGTGCTGTTATGTAGCACTTAGCTGCCAGCTGCCTGCAATTAGTGGGAATTCAAATCTCACCAGGCTCAAGGTTGACTCAGCCTTCCATCCTTCCGAGGTAGGTAAATTGAGGACCTGGATTGTGGGGGCAATAAGCTGACTTTGTAGAAATACTGGTTATGGGGGGCCAAAAGCCCTAATAAGCAGGTATATACAAAACAATGAGGGCTATTGCTATAAGTGTATTGTAAGCCACCCTGAGTCTTCGGAGGAGCGCGACATATAAATTGAACTAATAAATAAATAAACAAACAAACAAACAAACAAACAAACAAACAAACAAATAAACAAATAAATAAATAAATAAATAAATAAATAAATAGCAAATGTCAATTTTCAATATTTTGGAAAACAGCTTTTTATTCCTTCTTGATGTTCTACCACCCATTATTGAATCAAATTTATAGATTCCTACTTTTCTATACAGAGACTGTGTATGTGTAAACGATTCAGACCATTCTCTCATAATTAAGTGATTTTATTCACTAATGGGGTTGTTGTGGACTCACAGCTTCTGCTGGAAAAGCAGGTGGAAACTGTGGCTTAGAGGAACTTCATTTCAACATGAAAGAGGGGGACAGGGTAAGGGGTGGGTTCTAATTTTTTTTTACTACCGGTTCTGTGGGCGTGGCTTATTTTGTGGGTGTGGCTTGGAGGTCATGTGACTAGGTGGGCATGGATAGCTGGTCAGAGTCATTTCTGGAAGGTCCTCGCACTTACGACCAGTCCTCACACTTACAACCCGACTCATTTGTTTGCTTTTAACACTGATCAGCTGTAGGACAGCCCTTTGAAGCCCCACGACAAGAGTTTAAACAGTTTTTTTTTCCCTCTAGTCATCAGCTGGGAGTCAGGAGGCAGCAATAGATTGGGGGTGGGACCAAATCTATTGGAGAACTGGTTCGGTGATGTCATATCGTCACTGCTATCGGCTCGGCCGAACCGGACCGAACCGGGAGGAACCCACCCACTGGACAGGGAGTTCATTCAATGTTTTCCCAGCTTCTCCTATATTTTAAGCCAGATAAAAACATTGGAATAAAAATTATGAAATGGTGAATGTTGCAGTAGGTAAGTGTTGGACTAGGTCAGGGGTTTCAAACTCAAGGCCCGGGGCTGGATCTGGTCTGTGTGGTACTTAGATCTGGCCTGTGGAGCTGCCCTGGAAACAGCAAAGGACCAGCCCGCATGGCCTCTGCCAGAAAAAACGGAGCTTGGGAGAGCTGCGGATGGCCATTCCAAGCTCTGTTTTTGCTGGCAGAGGGTTGCAGGAGGCCGTCACAGCTGAAAATGGAGCATGGGAGCCCATTTTCACCAGCAGACTGCTCGGGCCACCTATGGCCAACACAAGTGATGTCAAACTGGCCATGACTACTCTAGCCCCCCAAGGTCAAACACAACTCTGATGCTGCCCTCAATGAAATCGAGTTTGACACCCCTGGACTAGGTTATTACCAAGCTCCCTTCCAACTTCCATGAACATCTCCCCACTGATTTTCAACTCCCCACCCACACAAGTTTCTATGTTATTATTCATCCTTCTACATGGAAAATTGCAGGGGTGAAATTCAGCAGGTTCTGACAGGTTCTGGAGAAACAGTAGCAGAAATTTTGAGTTGTTTATAGAACCAGCAAATACCACCACTGGCTGGCCCCAGAGTGGGGTGGGAATGGAGATTTTGCAATATCCTTCCCCCAGGAATGGGGATTTTGCAGTATCCTTCCCCTGGAGTGGGGAGGGAATGGAGATTTTGCAGTATCCTTCCTCTGCCATGCCCACCAAGCCACACCCTCAGAACTGGTAGTAAAAAAAAATTGAATTCCACCACGGGAAAATTGTATTAATAATATTATCATATTATGCAATGGTTCACCTGGAAAATATAAATTGAAATGTTACCTGCCATGGCTGAAGTCTTTTGCTGCCCAATGTTCCCCTGGAAACAGCTTGAGATGAGGCTGCAGAATGCAAAGCGTGGGCCACAGCATGAACTGCATTGTAGATACTGTAGCTCTGCCCACTCATGGCCATTTCAAAAGTTGTGGCAGGAAGGATGTCCAAGCTCTCCTTCCCAGTACATGATTTCGCCCCCAATTTCTCTGAATTTGGAAAATGGCATTTAAAAGCTTTCTCCCAAAAACCTTTAAGAATCCTGTCTTGTGGGCTGTGGCCAGGTTTGAAGTGCTTGAGAAAATTTTGGTACCCTGTAATCTCTATAGAATGAAGCATGAAGGAAAGAGACCCTTGAAACAAGTCCAATGAAGTTCCTACCTGTTGACTCATTAATGCAACATCTATCTGGGCTGTCATAAACCACACTTTTCCATCACATGCTTTTTCACTGCATCTATCATTTTCTTCAGATAGTAAATTGTCCAGCCATATCAGGGTCCGTGTATCTCCATAAACAACCAGTATGCTTGCTCTGCTTTGTGTAAAATGGAGACGAATTCTTCCCATCAGGTCGCTGATCTTATGCCAATCAGTCACACTCTGTTTCTCCCTCTGGGGCACTCTTTGAGTGAAAGCTGAACAGATTCCATGCTGAGAGAACAGAGCCTCCAGGGTTAGCAGAAAACTCTCTCCATGGTCACCATCCTCAGCAAAGAGGCCAATCCAGGTCCATCCAAAATACTTGAGCAGGGAAATGATGCCTTGGACCTGGGGGTCTTCACTGAGGGCCATACGGAAGAAGGAAGGATCCAGCCCATTTCTCTCTTCAGAGGGAAAGGATCCATATGCCAGCTAAGTAGAGAGGAGATGTTTCAGAAATAAGTGAGAAGATAGCAAAGAGTCAGGATGTCAACTCGCAAAGCATCCCTGGCCTGCTCTCAAGTTGCCATAGGCCAGGGGGATGGGAAACGGCAGGGCAGCCAAAGACAGATGCACATTCCAGACATATCTCTTTCAAAGCTGTATCCCAGGGTTACCCTCAGCGGCTGGAGGGGAGTGACCTCTACAACCCGCGAAATTGCTCCGTTGGCGAATGTGATTGATAACACACCCTGGGGGAAGGGGGGAAAACAGGGTCATAACTGAGGTGTAAATTACGTAGGGTCAGAGCTGGCTTCACTTGGGAACGTGCTGACATGAAGCACCTAATAAATAACTGGATTTCTTTTGAAGCTTGGCTCGAGGCTCATGATGTAATTAGGGCATCCATCAGGACCCTGACACAGGATACATGAGGGTTTACATGACAGAACATACTGATTTTGGAAGACAATACAAAACTTCAATTCTATAGCTTAAATTCAGGGAACTAATAGAGAGATGAAAACGGTTAAGAAAAAAACATATAGGAAAAATTATGAAACTTTGAGAAATTGTCTCAGGAGCAACCATCCAGTCAGGAATATATACCCCTCCATGTAATACACACACACTAGAACATCTATATACATAAAAAATACTTTTACACAGAGTGTGTGAGACACAGACAGACAGACAGACAGACAGACAGACAGACAGACAGACAGACAGACAGATCACCTGAACAGAACAGAACAAATAAGAGGAGCAAAGCTCCTGTCCAACAAGAAGGATGCATGAACAAGAGGTAGATAAGCTCTACTCCACCAATTGTTCTGCCCAAGCTACGGACCCCAAAGAACGCAGTACACACAAAATTCATTCAAACCATAGTTTACTAATTAAACCAGGCTTTTACAACAATGGCTGTTAATTAACTACATTAACAGCCGTGAAGAATTCAAAGAATAATAACTGAAAGCTTATTGTGGTTGGCAGAATGCCCAGAAGCAATTTGCAGGAAGCTGATAAGATGAGCAAGATTTTTTATTTTATTTGATTTGATTTGATTTTTTATACCGCTCTTCTCCAACAGTACTCAGGGCGGTGAACAGCCAAGATAAAACATAACATATAAAATTTAAAAAAACAGTTTAAAAGACATTAATTAATTTCGGCCCTCAATTTAAAACAACCCAGTTAAAACCAATTTCAAATTAAAACTGAAAGGATGGGATCAAGCCAGCCCGGCTAGATGAAATAAATGAGTTTTCAGGGCCCGACGAAAATTCCGGAGGTCTGGTATCGTGCGTATCTCTGGGGGTAGATCATTCCAGAGGGCAGGTGCCGCCCCCTGGGGGTCACCAGCTGACATTGTCTGGCCGACGGCACCCTGAGGAGGCCCTCTCTGTGCGAGCGAACTGGCCGGTGGGAGGCTATTGGCGGCAGAAGGCGGTCTCATAGATATCCTGGCCCTAAGCCATGGAGTGCTTTAAAGGTGGTCACCAACACCTTGAAGCACACCTGGAAGACCACCAGAAGCCAGTGCAGCTTGCGCAGGAGAGGTGTCACATGGAAGTGCCCCATTGCTCCCATAATCCCCCACGCAGCTGCATTCTGGACCAACTGGAACCTCCGGGTGCACCCCAAGGGGAGCCCCATGTAGAGAGCATTGCAGTAGTCCAGGCAGGAAGTGACGAGTGCCTGAGTGACCATGCATAGGGAGTCCCAATCCAGAAAGGGACGCAACTGGCGTATCAGGCGAACCTGGTAAAAAGCCCCCCTGGCTACGGCCGTCATATGCTCTTCTAAAGACAGCCATGCATCCAGGACACCCAAGTTGCGAGCCCTCTCCGCCAATAACCAGAGATGGCACCAGCTGGCTATATCGGGATGCCGGAAGCCACAGCCACTCGGTCTTGGAAGGGTTGAGTCGGAGCCTGTTTCTCCCCATCCAGGCCCGCACGACCTCCAGGCACCGGGACATCACTTCAAGGGCATCGTTGGGGTAGCCTGGGGTGGAGATGTACAGCTGAGTGTCATCAGCATACTGATGGAACTCCACCCCAAAGCCACGGATGATCTCACCCAGCGGCTTTACATAAATGTTGAACAGAAGGGGCGAGAGGACTGACCCTTGTGGCACACCACAAACAAGGCGCCTCGGGGTTGACCGCTGCCCCTCTGACAACACAGATTGCAACAGGTCAGAGAGGTAGGAGGAGAACCACCACAAAACGGTGCCCCCCATCCCCAACCCCTTCAACCGGTGCAACATGATACCATGGTCGATGGTATCAAAAGTCTCTGAGAGATCTAACAGGACCAGGATAGAGGAACAACCCCTATCCCGAGCCCTCCAGAAATCATCCACCAAAGCGACCAATGCCGTTTCCGTGCTGTACCCAGGTCTGAAGCCGGACTGGAGCGGATCTAGATAGACAGCTTCATCCAGGTACTGTGGAAGCTGCCACGCCACCACATGCTCACCAACCTTTGCAATAAAACGAAGGTTGGAGACTGGATGATAGTTAGCCAAAACAGCCGGATCCAGAGAGGGGTTCTTGTGGAGGGGCCTCACCACCGCTTCTTTCAAGGCGGCCAGCAGGACACCCTCGCTCAAAGAAGCGTTAATAATCCTCTGGAGCCAGCCTCGTGTAACCTCCCGGGAAGCCACCACCAACCAGGAGGGACACGGGTCCAATAAACATGTGGTCGCGTTCAGCTGTCCCAGAATCCTGTCCACGTCCTTGGGAGCCACAGGATCAAACTCCTCCCAGATAACACTCTCAAGACCTGCCTCAATCATCCAGTCTGGACTTACCCAGTCAGAGGCCAGGCCTTCCCAAATCCGAGCAATCTTATCATACAGATACTGCACAAAATCCTCAGCTTGACCCTGCAAGGGATCATCCCATGCTCCCAGATGGAGGAGGGAGCGGGCCACCCTAAACAGGGTGGCTGGGCGATTATCTGATGACACAATAAGGGTGGCAAAATAGCTAGATATTGCTGCTTTTATCGCCACTAGGTAGATCTTAATATGAGACCTTACCAGTGTTCAGTCGGATTCAGAACGGCTGGTCCTCCAACCGCTCTCCAGGCGTCTTTTCCGGTGCTTCATGTCCCTCAGCTCCTCAGAGAACCAAGGAGCTAGGTGAGTTTGGTGCTGGATCAGAGGCCGCAAAGGCACGACATGGTCCAAAGCCCCGGCGGCCGCACTATCTCAGGCGGCCACCAGGTCTTCAGCCGAGTCATGAGCCAGAGTCTCAGGAAATGGCCCAAGCTCCATCTGGAACCTATCAGGATCCATCAGACGCCTGGGGCGGAACCACCTAGTCGGTCCCGCCTCCCTGCGGCAGGGTGTAGCGGTTAGAAAGTCAAGTCGAAGGAACGAGTGGTCAGACCATGACAAGGGTTCAATGACTATATCCCCTGTATCAAGGCCACTTGACTACTGACCAGAGATAAAAGCTAAGTCCAGAGTGTGCCCACCTGTGTGAGTAGGGCCATGAATTAACTGAGTCAGGTCCATGGCCGTCATGGAAGCCATGAACTCCCAAGCCACCTCAGACATTTCACCGATGAATGGCAGGTTGAAATCCCCCATGACCAAAAGTCTGGGGGTATCAACCGCCACCTCAGCTATGACATTGAGCAGCTCAGGCAGGGCCATTGCCACGTGGCAGGGAGCCAGGTACATGATCAACAAGCCCATCTGCACTCCACGGCCCCACTTCACAAGAAGGGACTCACATCCGGCTATCTGTGGAACAGTGGTCTCCCTCAGATCAAGACCTTCCTTTATAATAACTGCCACCCCCCATCCCTGCCCGAGCTCTCGGCTGGTGGAATGCACGGAAGCCTGGTGGGCACATATCTACGAGGAGAACTCCCCCCTCCTGGCCCAACCAGGTCTCCGTAATACCTGCCAGGTCCGCTCCCCCCTCCTGAATAAGATCGCAAATGAGGGGGGTTTTATTTACCATGGACCTGGCATTGCACAACAACAGCCGAAGGCTCGGGCCCTGAGAGTCTGAACAGCCTGGGGAACGAGAAGGGCTATGGGGCCCAGGGCATGCCACCGCTCGAAGATAGCGAGTGTGTGCCCCCACCACATGATATGGCCCCCTGCTCCCACCATATCTGCCCCTCCCACTCAGCGTATTGATAGAAAACCCTCAGCAGAATGAACTCTAATGCCCCCCTTACCCCCGGAATCCGCACCCTCTGTGGCCCGACTGGCAGCTGGGCCAGACCCCTCCCCCCGTGGGTTAACCCCCAAACCCACACAACCCTCCCGCCCCCTAGAACCCCTTAAAAATCTATCTAAAAATTTCCCCAGAAAACCCCTCAATCCCCTTTTTGCGACATGCCACCTCTCGGGGTGCCAAAGCCCATCATAAAGGTAGGCCCTCGATAGAGTGGAGGGCCACACCTGCGAGAGGGGGGAATCTCGCAGAGTAAGAAGCTCTGCTGGCGAATACATCTAAATAATCGGGGGAAGCCCACGGCCAGGGGGTTAATCAAGTTGGTCCAAATTCCGGAAAAGGGGTATCCAGTCAGGTCCAAGTCAATAAACTCCACTGCTCTCTCACAGCAGTGGATGGAGTCTTAAGCCATTTCGGGGCCAGATGTCGACACCAGCCTCCCTCTCACGAAAGCTGGGAAGGGCCAAGAACCGCAGTCATCATCTGACTCCATACCAGACTTGAAATTCAGGGTATATCCCTCTACAATTGGGAAGCATTGATGACAACCACCAATCTGCAGGACCACAGGCCAGGAAGAGACCCTGGTGGCTGCACCTTAGGTGAATCAGGAGGCCATAAAAAAGTCCATGGGAGGCAGATGTCACATTGTTCAGAGGCCACCTCCAGATGATAAATAGCCTCACAGAGGCTAATAGACCACACAAGGCACAGAAGACCGGGCCAGCGATCTTTCACGGCCAATGGGATCAACAATGCCTCTAGCTCACCCCCATCCACATGAGGGAGGGGGAAGAGCCTCTGGAATGACCAGGGGTGGGCCCTCTCCAAGTGGATCATCCCCCCCATGGCTGCAACAGGCAGTCTCATAAACAAACGTTAGTAGCATAGTTGGTATAATGGTCAGAGTGCCCCTCGCTCTCCCAATGCAGGCCTCCTGTCCCTCTTCGGCCTCTCTGATGTCATCCTCCGCAGCTGCTCGTCCCAGCCAGTGCCAACATTGACATTGCCAGCCCTCCGAAGTCACCTCCATCCACTGCTGGGTCTCGCAGGAAACTACTGCCGTTCCCACAGATTCCCCTGGAGCACCAACAAGGGGCAGCATCGCCAATGCCATCACTGCCATTCCGCCAGCCCGGCGGCCACGGGGAGACGCCGAGGCTGCTCTCACCCAGCTGCAAAGCCGCAGCATAGCTGCCTCGGCCCTTGTCCTGGCTGTCGCGTCCTGGAGAGCAACGAGCTGTCAAGATGTCAGAAGAGATCGGTGGGAAGCTTCCCTCACCAGGCATGGGGCATAACTAGCTGGTTATAAGACACGAAGGTATGTGAATGAAGTTGTTCCCTGCAAATTGCTTCAGTCGGCGTTCCTCGTTAAATAGGCTAAGGGAGTGGCCAATTAGCCATTTAGTTTTACTAAATAAACCAGTTTTTTACAACAACGGCTGTTAATTAACTGCATTAACAGCCGCCAAGAATTCAAAGAATAATATTGAAAGCTTATTGTGGTTGGCAGAATGCCCAGAAGCAATTTGCAGGAAGCTGATAAGATAAGCAAGATAAGACACGAAGGTATGTGAACGAAGTTGTTCCCTGCAAATTGCTTCAGTCGGTGTTCCTCGTTAAATAGGCTAAGGGAGTGTCCAATTAGCCCCAAGCCTTACTCTCGAGGAGACCTCCTCCTGAGGAGCCACTCCTGCCTTTTGGCAGCTCTGCACACCTGTGCATCGAGAAGAGACTCCTCCTCTTTGTCCTCTTCACTTAAGGGAGCTTCTGGAGGTTCTGAAGGCCCTGGCTGAATCCCCGCCTCTGGTACCACATCTTCTCCAGCCTCCTCATTGTCCGACTCAAGTGCCAGCTACACAGGCTGCTGGCGCAGCACCACACCAGCTTCCTCGCTGTCTGAATCAGCTACTAGCTGCACAGGCCACGTACGGGCCACAACACTTAGCTGCCCTGAGTCTTCAGAGAGGGGCGGCATATAAATTGAATTAATTAAATTAAATTAAACACCAATCGATACACAATAGAGAAGCTACCATACGTATAACACATGGAAAGAAGGGGTCACCCATAAGTCATGACTCAAAATATTAATGGAACATCATGACTTCTGCTCCCATTGCCCACTATATTTTACTCTTAAAACAATCCAAGCAAAATGTTTAGTTGAAATTTCACCTCTTCTGAGTTGGCTTGATGAAGTTGCTTTAAGAGTGATGGCTTCCCTCTTGGTGAAGATTAGAGCTTGGTTCCAAGCATTAAGAAAAGTCAAGTCAGCATGGACAAGATATAGACATGAATGCCCCAGCAAAGAGTATACCTTTATTATCCATTTATTTAGCTCAACTCCAGCTATCCTATGCATATGTTTTAGATGAGAAGTGAATATTATTGTGCTTAAAACAATTATTATTATTATTATTATTATTATTATTATTATTATTATTATTATTATTATTATTTATTCAATTTATATACCGCCCTTCTCCTAGTGGACTCAGGGCAGTGCACAGCCAGAACTAAAATACATAACAATACAAACTTTAAAATTAATTAAAAGAAATATATACTTTGGCCCGAATTAAAACAATGCGAATTAAAACCCATTAACAGATTAAAACTAAACAATTAATAACAATTAAAAACTAAAAAATACAGTAGTGGCCAAAATTGTGGAAACCTTTTGGGGGAAAGTGTATTTTCTAAAACTAGCTAATAACACCACTTTTTTTTTTTTGAAGTAGTGCCATAAAATTATATATCAATGGAAAGATAATTTAATCAAGAATGTAATGCAATAACTTTGATGAAGGATTTGCTATTAGAATAGCAGTTACAGTATAAAGAAGAAAAGGGAAACACGTAGAAAAAAAGAGATGTACAAAAATTATCGCCATAGAAAAAATGAGACATACAAAAATGATCACCATGTCAGTTAATACTTATTTGGGTAACCTTTAGCATGAATTACAGCCTTACAACATCTTCCCATGGAGTGAACCAAATCTTTTAGTTCTGCAGCTGTTATCATGTGAAACCAAGATTGAATGATGGCTTCTATTAACTGGGCTTTATTACTGGCTCGCTTCTGACTAACAAGTTTCTTTAGTCGGCTCCATAGATTTTCAATTGGGTGAAGGTCTGGGCTATTCCCAGGCCATTCCAGCAATGGAATAGGATGATCTTAAAACTCTTTTTTAAAAAAGTGGTGTTATTAGCCAACAGACCTCAAAAATACACTTTTCCCAAAATTTATTTATTTATTTGTTTGTTCAACTTGTATGCCGCCTTTCTCCGAAGACTCAAGGCGGCTTACAATCCATTTAAAAACCATATATAAAACATTAAAAGTTTTATATATGGTTTCCACAATTTTGGCCACTACTGTATATTTGTGTAACTGTCAAGAATATGATCTGACTTTTGTTGGAACACCACACAGAGACAAAGCACATAAAAACAGCAGAAGAAATGTGTAAATATCTCAAACCAAAGCACTTCAAGGGGTCCCCAATCTACAGAGGCCTGACCTGTGGGATCTTGTACATCCTTAAAATGTCTGCTGCCTGGAAGGAAATATCAGACGTTAATCCTGCAATCACAGCTATCACATTCTTTTGGGAGTCACATTTATAGTTGAGGACAACTCTATGTGACTTGAGGAGAAGCTGCAGAAGGCTGTGATAGAACAGATTTTCCTGGCAGTAGCTGTCCACGATGTAGAATCCAAGGGTGATGTTGGGCAAGATCTTCAGATTCCCATTGATCTCATTGATAGCAAATTGGATGGCTAAGTTGTGCTGGTAAAAAACTGGGATCATTCTGAAAGTAAAAGGATACACATAATTCATATGAAAACACCACAAGGGGCAAACACCTTGCACGTTCTTCAAGGAAACCCATGATTCCCAGCCAAGAATAACTATCTGATGTTTATGCCCAATTCATGGCTGGGCTGTGATAAAATAGAAATGGAGAAGATCAAAAGAAGGTCCAAGAGTTGAGTTTTACAGGACCTTCAATATGGACTATGACAATTTGCCATGGCCAACTCACCACGGCCAACTCACCATGGCTAACTTGCCACAGTCAACTTGCCACAGTCAACAGGACAAGAGTTAAACTAATATCAAAGAATGAGTGGAATTGAACCATTAACAAAAAGGATGAAAAAGGAGGGACAGAATGACGTGTGAATGGCAAAAATTCAAATATTTTTTATTTATTTTTAATAGAATTGTTAAAATTATCCCACGGTGAGTTTTCCCATGGTGAGTTGGCCATCGCAAGTTGTCCTGCAGTGAATTGGCCATGACGGGTTGGCTGTTGTGAGTCGGCTGTGGCAACCTGGCCATGATGAGTTGGCCGCAGGAAGTTGGCTGTGTTGGCAAGTTGTCCCATTCCCCTTCAGTGAAGCCAGCCTTGGACAAACTGCATGATTACCTGCCTTCATTACATTGCCTTCATTACATTTTCACTTCACAGGAGCTAGGGGGAGGAGCAACTGTCTGTGAGGGGGGAGTCTGAGAGTGAGTACAGAGGAGAAAGGAGCTAGGGGGAGGAGCAACTGTCTGTGAGGGGGGAGTCTGAGAGTGAGTACAGAGGAGAAAGGAGCTAGGGGGAGGAGCAACTGTCTGTGAGGGGGGAGTCTGAGAGTGAGTACAGAGGAGAAAGGAGCTAGGGGGAGGAGCAACTGTCTGTGAGGGGGGAGTCTGAGAGTGAGTACAGAGGAGAAAGGAGCTAGGGGGAGGAGCAACTGTCTGTGAGGGAGGAGTCTGAGAGTGAGTACAGAGGAGAAAGGTAGTGACCTGTGCGCCTAACGGCATGCGAATCATATAACTATAAACCAAAAATAGCAATAATATATTCAGGATTAGTGCACTTGAGATTGTGATTTTGTTCTATTTCAAAATGACCAGTTTAGTTCAGTGTAATACTTGTTTTGCAGCTGTCTTTCACAGTACTCTTTTCAAATTTGGGTACTGTCCTCTTTGTAAACAAATTAGTAGTTTACATAAACAGATTACCTATCTAGAATCACTAATCTGTGCTGTACTAATCTGCTCTCCAAGCAGAAATTAGGTGCCCAATTCAGCCATTCCACTCTATTGAGCTGCCACGCCATCAGTCCCCTCTACCACAAAGATCCTGCAGGAGAAGGGCAGTATGGACAACCGTGGGATCTGGCAGGGTGAGAGCTGTGAACCAAAAACACAAAGCTTTTGCTGTGTCCCAGCATAACAGATATAGTGCCCTTGCTGACCTTAATAGGGACACTAAAGTGACAGGTCAAGGTACTTGTGATACTGATAACTCAAATAAGCAGGGGATCATGGTCCGAGATGAAGAACTTACTTTGGAAAGGGGAAAGTGTGAACCAGGTATTACATATCGGTCACACACAAGAAGAGCATGGTATCCAAAAAGAGGAGCCACCTTCTGGTTGGTGATTCAATGGTAAGGGATGTAAATTTAGGAAAAGATACGGAGGTTTTGAAAGAGGTCAGGTGTCTGCCAGGTGCTACTGCCAGCAGAGACAAGAGGTGTATTCTTAAGATAGTCAAGAATGCCAGTAAGGACTGTGATGTTGATGATATTATACATCTTGGCACAAATGATCTGTCCCAAAAGGATGTACTTTCTGTGCAGAATGATTTCCAGAGCTTGGGGTATGAACTCAGTAGCATAGGTTGTAGGCTTATCTTTTCAGAGGTTTAACCAGTATACCAGTTTTACCAGTAAGGAACAAAAAGGGAAAGGCGAGCATGTAGTGGAGTTTAATGTGTGGCTAAAGGAGTGGTGTAGAAGGAAGGCTTTGGTTTTATTAGTCATGATGTCTGCAACTGGTCCAATGAAGAACTGTACAAAAGAGATGGGTTGCATCCATCAAAGAAAGGGACTGAGTTACTTAGCAATAAATTCACAGGTTTCTGGATAAACATTTAAACTGAACAGTGGGGACAGAGAATTAATTGATGCAGAACATTTCTGTCCCCAGCATTCCAAAATTAATAGGGCTATCAGTGCATGTAACATAGATGTCTGTGCGAGTAAGATTATCACCCCTGCTGTCAACCAAAACCAAGCATTTAATAGTGAGTGCCATACCATGTGCACTAATCAAAGAGGTGGCAAGAAAGTAGGAGCAGTCAGGCACAACACAGGTTATGTAGAGAGTAAACACAGGGTCAATCAAAATGGACTCAAATGTCTATACACCAATGCACAGAGTATGAGGAATAAACAGGGTGAATTAGAAATTCAAGTAAATGAGTGCAGATATGATATTGTTGCCATTACGGAAACTTGGTGGGATGAAACCCACAAATGGAACATAGAGCTAGAGGGATATAAATTATTTAAAAGAAATAGATCAAATAAAAGAGGAGGTGGAGTTGCACTATATATAAGAAATAACTACAAGAAATTCTGTAGAAATAGAGCACAACAATGATGAAAATTATCTTGAACGCATTTGGGTCAATATTAAACGGGGGGGGGGGGGAATGACATTGCCATAGTTCTATACTATAGGCCAAACAACCAAACAGAGGAAGTAGATGAACTTTTTGCTAGTCAGCTAACTAAGGTATGTAGGAAGCACATCACAATAGTAATGGGGGATTTTAACTACCCTGACATCAACTGGGAGACAGGTTCCTAAGAAACCTAGCAGACAACTTTGTTTCCCAAAAAGTAGAAAAGGGAACAAGGGGATCAGCCATATTGGACTTAATTCTCACTAACGGAGATGAAATGATAGAAGGTGTTGAAGCTACAGGAACCTTGGGGGCAAGTGATCATGCAATATTGGAATTCAACATTATGCAAACAGTAGTAGTAGAACAAAGTCAAACTAGAGTCTTGGACTTTAAGAGAGCTAATTTCAATAAACTTAGAAAGAACTTGAGAAGGATTCCATGGATGAGAATCCTCAAAGGGAAAACAACTCAAGAAGCTTGGGAAATTTTGAAAAGTGAGATTATAAAAGCCCAGTCTAGCACAATACCAATGAAGAAGAAAAATAATAGATCTCAAAAGAAACCAGCATGGCTGCATAAAGAACTCTCTAACAAATTGAAAAACAAAAAGGACAAGTATAAAAAGTGGAAAGAGGGGCAAATAACTAAGGCAGAATATCAGCAAATAGCCCGAGCCTGTAAAGATGAAGTGAGGAAAGCTAAGGCTCACAATGAACAAAGGCTTGCGACTAAAGTAAAAAATAACAAAAAAAGCTTCTTCCAACATATTAAAAACAAGAAAAAAGTCAAGGAAACAATTGGCCCATTGCTCGGAGAAAGTGGCAAGAAGGTGGCAAGCAACAGGGAGAAAGCAGAACTACTTAACTCTTTACACAAAAGGAAAAAACAGTCCAACCTATCAAAAACAGCACCACAAAATACAGATTAGGAACACAAGTTAAAATAGGGAAGAAAATGGTAAGTGAACACCTGTCTACCCTAGACGAGTTCAAATCACCAGAACCAGATGGATTACACCCCAAGGTTCTGAAGGAACTGGCAGACAAGATCTCAGAACCACTGAACTATATCTTTTAAAAGATCCTGGAGCACAGGGGAACTGCCAGAGGACTGGAAAAGAGTTGATGTAGTTCCCATCTTCAAAAAAGGAAAAAAAAATAGATCCAGGAAACTAAAGACCTATCAGCCTGATCTCAATACCAGGGAAGATTCTGGAAAAGATAATCAAACAACGAATCACCAAACACCTAGAAGCAAACCAAGTAATAACCAAAAGCCAACATGGGTTTGTCAAAAACAGGTTATGCCAGACTAATCTTATTGCATTCTTTGACAAAGTGACAAAATTAGTGGACCAAAGGAATGCTGTTGATGTAATTTACTTGGACTTCAATTAAGCATTTGATAAAGTAGACCATAACCTACTACTAGATAAAGTAGAAAAATGTGAGTTAGACAGCATCACCACCAGATGGATTCGTAACTGGCTGACCAACTGCACTCAACATGTAGTCCTCAATGGAACTGCATCTACATGGATGGAAGTATGCAGTGGAGTACCCCAGGGCTCTGTTTTAGGCCCAGTGCTCTTCAACATCTTCATCAATGACTTGGACGAGGGGATAGATGGGGAACTCATCAGATTTGCAGATGACACCAGGCTGGCAGGAATAGCCAACACTCCAGAAGATAGGCTCAAGATACAGAAGGATCTTGACAGACTTGAACATTGGGCGCTATCTAACAAAATGAAATTCAACAGTGAAAAAAAGCAAAGTTCTACATTTAGGGAAGAAAAACAAAATGCACAGGTACCGTATATGTGATACCTTGCTCAATAGTAGTAACTGTGAGAGGGATCTTGGAATCCTAGTGGACAAGCATTTAGATATGAGCCAGCAGTGCGCAGCAGCTGCCAAAAAAACCAACACAGTTCTGGGCTGCATAAACAGAGGAATAGAATCAAGATGACATGAAGTGTTAATACCACTTTATAATGCCTTGGTAAAGCCACACTTGGAATATTGCATTCAGTTTTGGTTGCCACGATGTAAAAAAGATGTTGAGACTCTAGAAAGAGTGCAGAGAAGAGCAACAAAGATGATTAGGGGACTGGAGGTTAAAACATATGAAGAACGGTTGCAGGAACTGGGTATGTCTAGTTTAATGAAGAGAAGGACTAGGGGAGACATGATAGCAGTGTTCCAATATCTCAGGGGTTGCCACAAAGAAGAGGGAGTCAAACTATTCTTCAAAGCACTTGAGGGTAGAACAAGAAGCAATGGGTGGAAACTAATCAAGGAGAGAAGCAATTTAGAACTAAGGAGAAATTTCCTGACAGTTAGAACAATTAATAAGTGGAACAACTTGCCTGCAGAAGTTGAGAATGCTCCAACATTGGAAATTTTTAAGAAGATGTTGGATAACCATTTGTCTGAAGTGGTGTAGGGTTTCCTGCCTGGGTAGAGGGTTGGACTAGAAGACCTCCAAGGTCCCTTCCAACTCTGTTATTCTATTCTATTCTATTCTATTCTATTCTATTCTATTCTATTCTATTCTATTCTATTCTATTCTATTCTATTCTATTCTATTCTACTTAAGAGATCACTAAGAAATCCTATAACTCTAGTCTATACTTGGGGGCGGGGGTTGGGGAGTCCCAGAAGAAAATGAAGGTCATGGTTTTCCTGCGACTGGAATTACAAGTTAATGTGGTCATGAAAAATCACAGATAAGATGAAGTCAAGGTTGATCAAATTAGCTACCTTTCAAAGCTTATTGAAATTCTAATCCCCTCCCAAGATCATCGTGCAATTGTGACCATTTTAACATATTTCAAAGGTTACTGTTTGGATGGCATACAGCCAAGAAACCAGTGGTGGGATCCTTCCGATTTAACAACCGGTTCAGTGATTGCGCATTTTGCATGCACAGTTTGAAGAAATCTTCACTTCCGAGTTTCTTCAGAGGAGTAAAACAGCTGATTTGCACAGCAATCGGCACTGCCGTGCGAATCAGCTGAGAGATAAAGGTAGGAAAATAGTGCGGGCGGGCGGGTGGGCCCCTCTAATCGTCAGGGTGAACCGGTTCGCTCCCAGCTGATCATCAGAGCTATCGGTTTGCCTGAACTGGTCCAAACCAGTAGGATCCCACCACTGCACTTACAGCTACAACTTGTACTAGGGAGTTCAAAAATGAAAAAAAAAAAGTCTTCCCACTAAATTGTTTACAAGAAAAATTGCCTCAGTGTGTCCAAAGTCCTATGACGTACCATCAATGTATTTGAGTCCACATGCAGTTAGAGAAAAACATCTCCCATTTAGTCACACCAATACACGAAAATGGAAAGAAGGAGATTTCCAAACGTAACGTTAGAAGTCCGAGAGTATTTTAAAATAGTAAAACCTTTTGAAGGAATTTGAGAGGAATTGCCTTACCTGTTCCTCATCATATATTCTGACAAAGGAGACAACTTGAAATTATGCAAGAGACAGATTTGAATAACCTGAGATGTGATCGCACCAATGACATAATCCCCAGGCTGAAAGGACTCATGTGGAAAAGAAATGAGCTCAATCCTACCCATTACTTTGCATGCTAAGTGAGGCAACGTCAGTAGGAATATCATGTGCTGCACCATATGAACATTCCCTCTTCTCTTTAGGTACATTTCTGGAATCCTATGGTGTGTGTTGTGCTCTTAAAAAGGCTTCCACAGAAAGTCATGTATTCTCCTTCACTAGAGGTCTTAAGGGATGCAGTGGCTCAGTTGCTAAGATGCTGAGCTTGTCGATCGAAAGGTCGGCAGTTCAGCGGTTGAAATCCCTAGCCCCGCATCACAGGGTGAGCTCCCGTTACTTGTCCCAGCTTCTGCCAACCTAGCAGTTCGAAAGCACATTAAAAAATGCAAGTAGAAAAATAGGGACCACCTTTGGTGGGAAGGTAAAAGTGTTCTGTGCACCTTTGGCATTGAGTCATGCTGGCCACATGATCACGGAGACGTCTTCAGACAGCGCTGGCTCTCCGGCTTTGAAATGGAGATGAGCACCACCCGCTAGAGTCAGGAACGACTAGCACATATGTGTGAGATGGAACCTTTACCTTTGCCTTAGAGGTCTTAAGATGGATGATGGTCTAGAAGAAGAAGAAGATGCAAAAGTCCCTTCCCTTTGAAGTGGGTTGGATTACGTGAATTTTAACCTTCCCTCCAACTCTGCTATTCTTTTACTTTAAGTAGAGATCATCAGCAGGAAACAATCGTCTTTTGTCCCTCTCTCATCCAGGAAAGGGAACAGGAGGCTGATTAATTTATCCGAGTAGGACTTTGGCTCCCATCTTCAATACCAGCACTGAAGGGTTTTTTCTAAATCACCCTGCATATGTAGCCATTGTTTTATCAAGGTCTTTCAAAGTCATTGGAACATGGCCAAGAAAAATAAATGGTTTTCAGTAATTGCAGGAAAGATAACTGCATCAACCCAGGTCAAGTGAAAATCATGGCTTTGCTTGTAAACATGCTCTCCAGTCCCACCCATATTCCCTTTCCAGGTTGAACTAATAATATTGTTTCCTCTAAATATAGAGTAATCTGGTCTCCATAGAGAAATAATAACTTTTTTTAAAAAAAAAAGTGGAAGAGAGACTCAGGCTGGTCTGGTAAAGGCTGAGATCGTCTCCATAGGCATTGTGATGTTGCATATGTGGCCCATAACTTCCTTAATTTACCAGGACAGTGAAAAATCTGATTTTGCATGGTGTTCATAGTCCACATTGGTTTTACACTTCCACTGTGTTTTACATTATTTGGAGCAAACTAGGACTTATGCGGCTCTATACTTTGATGGTGGACTTGTCAGAATAGAATAGAATAGAATAGAATAGAATAGAATAGAATAGAATAGAATAGAATAGAACAGAACAGAACAGAACAGAACAGAACAGAACAGAATAGAATAGGAGATCATAGAAGATCATGGAATGGAATGGAATGGAATGGAATGGAATGGAATGGAATGGAATGGAATGGAATAGAATAGAATAGAATAGAATAGGAGTTCATAGGAGATCATAGGAGATAATGAATGGAATGGAATGGAATGGAATGGAATAGAATAGAATAGAATAGAATAGAATAGAATAGAATAGAATAGAATAGAATAGAATAGAATAGAATAGGAGATCATAGGAGAACATGGAATGGAATGGAATGGAATGGAATGGAATGGAATGGAATAGAATAGAATAGAATAGAATAGAATAGAATAGAATAGAACAGAACAGAACAGAACAGAACAGAACAGAACAGAACAGAATAGAATAGAATAGAATAGAATAGAATAGAATAGAATAAGATATAATAGGAGATAATAGAAGATAATAGGAGATCATGGAATGGAATGGAATGGAATGGAATGGAATGGAATGGAATGGAATGGAATCGAATCGAATCGAATCAAATCAAATCAAATCAAATCAAATCAAATCAAATCAAATCTGGAAGGGACCTTGGAGGTCTTCTAGTCAACCTCCTTCTTAGGCAGGAAACCTTATACCATTTCAGACAAATGGTTGCCCAATCTGTTCTTAAAAACCTCCGGCATTCACAACTTCTGGAGGCACGTTGTTCCACTGATTCATTGTTCTAACTGTCAGGAAATTCCTTCTTAGTTCTAGGTTGCTTCTCTCCTTGATTAGTTTTCATCCATTGCCTCTTGTCCTGCCCTCAGGTGCCTTGACTCCCTCTTCTTTGTGGCACTCCCTGACATATTGGAACACTGTTATCATGTCACCCCAATCCTTCTTTTCATTAAACTAGACATACCCAATTCCCGCAACCGTTCTTTATATATTTCAGCCTCTTCTTTGTTGCTCTTCTCTGCATTCTTTTGAGAATATAAACATCTTTTTTACATCATGGTGACCAAAACTGGTTGCAGTTATATATTTTTATATTTTATATATTTTCCCCCTTTTATCGTCAAATTTAAGCTAATACATAACATACTTCTTTATCTTTGTAGAAATTTACATTGCTTCTTGCATGTCAAGTATATAAATTAATTCCTCCTAAACAGTTACATCTATACTCAGTATAATCATATCTTACATACAGATTTAACATACATTGACATGCCCATTTCTAGACATTCACTACACCTTCATCTTGGCATTCCTCCTCCTGTCCAACCGTTCATAAAATTTAGTCCAGATTTTGTAGTACATTGATTCAGTTTTATCCTTGAGCTCCAAGGTAAGTCTGTCCATTTCTGCACAATTGAGGATTTTGATTAGCACTTCTTCTTCCAAGGGGATTTCTTTATTCTTCCATTTTTGGGCAAAGGCTATTCTTGCTGCTGTTAATATGTGTAATATTAGGTAGGTTGTGTTCTTGTTATATTTACCCTCTATAATACCTAATAGGAAGAATTCCAGTCTAACCTCTATTTTTAATATTACAATCTCTTCTAGCCAACACCTTATTTGATGCCAAAATTATTTGGCCTTTGAGCATTCCCACCACATGTGGTAGAAGGTCCCTGAGATCACCACACATTTCCAACACATTGGAGAGTAATTTTTATTTATTCTTGCTAGTCTTGTGGGTGGGAGATGTTAAACCATGTCCATTGTTTTTTTAACTTGAATTACTAATTAAAAACTTTTTTAAAAAATTATATATTTTTATGGTTACATGCCAAATACTTCTCTAGAAAACAAAACACCAACCCTTTATGAAATAAGCATTTGGAAAGGCCCAAATAAAAGTCAAACCTACTTCATTGCTACAATTTATTTTTCTTGGTGTTTCAGGCTAAGATGGTAGACAAGGCAATGAAGCACTGCAAAACATCAGCATGATGAAAGGATTACTAAACAGGAATATAAATCCTAACTGAATAACAGAATAACAGAAATGGAAGGAACCTTGAAGGTCTTCTAATCCAACCCCCTGCTCAAACAGGAAACTCTATACCATTTTAGACAATTTCTTCTTAAAAACCTCCAGTGTTGGAGCATCTACAACATCTGGAGGCAAGTTATTCCACTGATTAATTGCTCTAACTGTCAGGAAATTTCTCCTTAGTTCTAGATTGGTTCTCTTATTGATTATTTCCATCCATTGCTTTTTGTTCTGCCTTCGGGTGCTTTGGAAAATAGGTGGACCCCTCTTCTTTGTGACAGTTTGTTAGGTATTGCAGCACTGCTATCATGTCATGCCTAGTTCTTCTTTTCATTAAACTAGACATACCCAAATCCTGCCTCCAGTCCCTTAATCATCTTTATTGCTCTTCTCTGCACTCTTTCTAGAGTCTCAACATCTTTTTATATCATGGTGACTAAAACTGGATACAATATTCCAAGTGTGGCCTTACCAAGGCATTATAAAGTGGTATTAACCACATGATCTTGATTCTATCCCTCTATTAATGCAGCCAAGGATTGCATTGGCTTTTTTGGCAGCTGCAGCACATGGCTGGCTCATGTTTAAGTGATTGTCCACTAGGGCTCTAAGATCCCTCTTGCAGTCACTACTTTTAAGTCAGGTACCACCTATTCTGTACCTGTGCATTGGTTTTCATTGTCTAAATGTAGAACCCTACTTTTCTCACCATTACATTTCATTTTGTTAGATAGAGCCCAGTCTTCAAGTCTGTCAAGATCCTTCTGTATCTTCAGCCTATCTTTTGGAGTGTTAGCTATTCCTGCCAGATTGCTGTCATCTCCAGATTTGATGAGTTCCCCTTCTATAAAAGGTAAAGGTAAAGGTTCCCCTCACACATATGTGCTAGTCATTCCCAACTCTAAGGGGCAGTGCTCATCTCTGTTTCAAAACCAAGGAGCCAGTGCTGTCCAAAGACGTCTCCGTGGCCATGTGGTTGACATAACTAAATGCCAAAGGTGCATGGAATTCTGTTACCTTCCCACCAAAGGTGGTCCCTTTTATTTCTACTTGCATTTTTACGTGCTTTCGAACTGCTAGGTTGGCAGATGCTGGGACATGTAACAGGATCTCACCCTGTTACGCTGCACTAGGGATTCAAACCGCTGAACTGCCGACCTTTCAATTGACAATCTCAGCATCTTAGCCACTGAACCACCGTGTCCCTTCTATACCCCTTCTACACCCTTGTCTAAATCATTGAAGAAGATATTGAAGAGTACTGGGCTTAAGGCAGAGCCTTGGGTACCTCATACTTCCCTCCATGTAGAAGCAGTTCCATTAAGGACTAATGTCAGCATTCCAGAACAACCCAACTCCGATCAAGAACTCTGAGACAGGTATAATCTCAAATCTTCCATTTATCAGTAGGTATACTGGCACATCTGGGAAAACCCGAATCTGAGAGTTCTAGGTTTTCCTTCAGTAAATCAAAATCCCAAATCCAGTCCCTGCTTCCTCACTGTCAACTACATGTTGAGTGCTGTTGATCAGACAGTTACAAATCTATCTGGTGGTGATGCTATCTAACTCATATTTTTCTTTTTTATCAAGTAGTAGATTGTGGCTTACTTTATCAAATGCCTATTTTATAAATGCAATTTATATCTGCAGCATTGCCTCAGCATTTTCACTAATTTTCCACTAATTTTATCACTAGTCAGCTCAAGACAACATGCAACAGACTGGAAGATTATTCATTGCATTTGACTATGCATCCAGAATCAGATTCATCACTCTCCTTCTGGTCAACTTAAGGAAAAAAGTAATGGGACATGAATACAACATTGCAATGCCTATGGGAAAAGCTCAGGCATTGAATGAAAATACTGCTGTCATTCATCTGCCTTCCTAAGACACATGCTCAAATATACACCACAATAGATGTATGGCATATTTCTCCTGAATTGTCTTCAAATATAAAGATTTTTTTATATATCTAAGACCATTTGGAACAACTATTACTTTTTCCCCAAACAATAGTAATTAAAATAGTAGATTGGGATTAGGTCACATAATTTCCAGCAGCGATGTTTTTTTCTCTAGATTGGGTACAAACTTTGGATGAAATTCCCCAAGTCCTCCCCCAAATGACCAGGTAATTCTAAAGTTTAGAATAGAATAGAATAGAATAGAATAGAATAGAATAGAATAGAATAGAATAGAATAGAATAGAATAGAATAGAATAGAATAGAATAGAATAGAATAGAATAACAGAGTTGGAAGGGACCTTGGAGGTCTTCTAGTCCAATCCCCTGCTTAGGCAGGAAACCCTACACCACTTCAGACAAATGGTTATCCAACATCTTCTTAAAAACTTCCAGTGTTGAAGCATTCAGAACTTCTAGAGGCAAGTTGTTCCACTGATTAATTGTTCTCAGTGTCAGGAAATTTCTCCTTAGTTCTAAGTTGCTTCTCTCCTTGCTTAGTTTCCACCCATTGCTTCTTGTCCTGCCCTCAGGTGCTTTGGAGAATAGTTTGACTCTCTCTTTTTTGTGGCAGCCCCTCAGATATTGGAACATGGCTATCATGTCTCCCCTAGTCCTTCTTTTCAACAAACTAGACATACCCCGTTCCTGCAACTGTTCTTCATATGTTTTAGCCTCCAGTCCCTTAATCCTCGTTGTTGCTCTTCTCTGCACTCTTTCTAGAGTCTCCACATCTTTTTTACATCGTAGCGACCAAAACTGAATGCAGTATTTCAAGTGTGGCCTTACCAAGTGTGGCATTATAAAGTGATATTAACATCTCACGTGATTAATGAGAAAGAAAGTAAGAGATCATATGAGAAATCTAAAGATTGGTTTAATGGGTATAGTCACATTTTTTCCCCCAGGATTGTTATAACTTCACACAGCCGCTAAACGAATGGTTATAAGTTGAGGATTACCTGTAACTCAACACACTACAGTATATATTTCTACAGAAGGAATTAAGCATATGGAATAATAGCAAATACTTTGAACTGCACTATTTCCTTCTGCACAGAATGTTTGATACTTCAGGCTAAGAGAAGTTCCGGCAGATAAAACAGGAGGAAGAGAATCTGTGGAAATAAACCTCATGAAGCTACCCCTTTGTGCCCTCAGGTGGCTCTAGAAGTAATTATATGGGTTGTTCCTCCATTCCTATTCCCTTCTGCTGAGAACCTTTGATGGTTTTGGCCTACTGTGGACTACTAAATCCACAGGTCTAGTGGATTTGCCACTGACCAGCAAATTAGTCTTATTAGTCAATAATAGGCAGGGTGGGCTGGAGGTAGATCTCTCACGTCACCATCAGGAGGCTGTGAGTTCAATCATTGGTAGCGGCAGTGTTGTGGACTGTCGGTTGCCGGCCCCTCCAGCAGCCGAATCAGAGGAGGGGGAGGCATGAGAGTCAGGGCCAGCATCAAGGCAACCTGGGAGTTCTGAGGGGAAAGAGGGAATGGAGCTGTCAGAGAGAGAGAGAGAGAGAGAGACAGAGGAGGAGCCTGGGCCGTCCGTCAGCCCTCAGATGGAGAGTGAACAGCCCCCAGGTCTGGAGGTGGTTGATGAGGAAGAGGAGGAACAGCTAAGTCCAGTGCCTGAGGCACGGATGCTCAGAAAGCAGAGGAGAGGAGAGTAGTGGAAATCTGTGGGCTGATCCTTGGGATGGAGGAGCTACCACTGCTAGTGAAGTGCCACCCTAGCTCTGGGAATAAAAGGCTGGGGGGCAGAGATGAATAGATGTGCCAGACAACTATTCATCTCCCTGCCGGACAGACTTGTTAGCTTGCGTTGATAGATAAACTTTTTGCCGGGGCTTCTGGTGCTCCTAATAAAGGAATCATTGATTTAAATACAGAACGTCTGTCGTCTTTGGGGAACTGGTTCAGAACATACAGATACTTCTCTCTCTGGGAACAAACAGAAAATATCTGCTGTATGCTCTGCATAGGCATCAGGAATAGCATCTGGCCAGTAAATGGTCAGCTCCATTAAGTGGCCTTGACTCCACCCCGATGCAAGGGATTACAGGGTTGTGAAAAAGAACAAAAGGAGATACCAGAATAGAAGAAAAGGAACTGGAGAAGACAGCAAAATACAAAGACATTAAAAATAGAAATAGAACGTCTGTGACAAAAGAAAGCAAAGGGAATAGTAGTAATAATAATATGTGCTTTGGGTGCAATCCCAAAGCACGTGAAGATTCGCTTAAACACCATCGGCATTGACAAATTCACCAGCAGTCAATTGCAAAAGACAATTTTATTCAGAAAAGCTTACAACATGCAATGATACATTTAAACACCACCAAACATCCACATCCGCCATTCCCAGATCCTTGGGAAGGATTTGATATAGGGAACAAATTGCCAAAGTCAGTTTGAACATCTAACCATGTGACAAACCATAATAATAATAATAATCCCCCATAAATCCTTTGGATTTAAACTACATGGTTCCTATAAAAAGCAAATGGTCCTTTAATCTTTTTGGTCAGCATTTTTTCTTAGCAAGAGATATCATATGAGGTCCTATTTTGTCTTTATGAGTTGATCCCTTTGGTTGAGGTCAGGACGCAAAACAATAATGTAGCATTTTGGGAGGAATATGCATCCCAGTAATGCAGCACTGGAGGACAAGATGGAGAAGACCTCCACAGCTGCCATGGCTTTTCCTTTTGTGCTCAGATAGGCTGGAAAGAAGGAGATCCACACACTGCAAAAGGCCAACATGCTGAAAGTGATGAACTTGGCTTCATTAAAGGTGTCTGGTAATTTACGAGCAAAAAAAGCCACAATAAAGCTGGCGATGGCCAAGATACCCATGTAGCCCAAGACACAGTAGAAGAAGAAAGCTGACCCCTCATTACACTGTAAAATCATTTCTTGGGACTGTGAATGCATGTCCAACTCAGGGAATGGAGGGAATGAGAACAACCAAATACTACAAATACATACTTGGAAGAGGGAGCAGAAAAAGACAATAGAAAAGGCCAATTTTTTCCCCACCCATCTCCTCATCTGAGATCCTGGTTTAGTGGCCATGAAAGCCACAACCACAGTGATGGTTTTGGCCAGTACACTAGAAATGGCCACTGAGAAGGTGATGCCAAAAGTTGATTGTCTGAGAAGGCAGGTCGCTTCGCCAGGTTGGCTGAGGAAGAGCAAAGAGGAGAGAAAACAGATTTGAAGAGAAACAAGGAGGGTGTAGGTGAGGGACCGGTTGTTGGCTTTCACAATGGGAGTATCTCTGTGCTTAATACAAATTCCAAGTACCCAAGATGTTAACAAGAAAAAACAAAGAGCTGCTGAGGCTAAACCAATTCCTAAGGTTTCTTCAAAAGTTAGAAAGACCAGCAGTTTCAGGATACATCCATTCTTTTCTTTATTTGGATAATGATCTTGAGAACATTCAAAACAGTCATCCATATCTGGAAGAAAAGATAAGAATTTGTCAGTTTTTGAATTGAATCACTGCCCATGGATTCGAGCGATAAGTACATGTGGGGTTTTCTGGTAAGACTAATGTTCTTTGCTCTTCTCTATTTCCAGCACAGTTTTTTCCCCCCTAATTCTCAAGCTACTGTACAAATTAGCTGGTGATCTCCCACTCAAATATTTATTAGGTCAGATATTATTTATCAGGGCTTACAATGATTAGACACTGATCGCAAGTTATCAAGATGACATCATAATAACAGTGGTGGGTTTCACATTATAGTACTACCAGTTCACCCTGCGCGCCTGCCTTTCGCCATGTCGTTTGCTCACATGTGCGCCTTCCGTTCATGCGCCCAGGCTCAAAAATGTGCCTAAATAGGATGGCATAGAGCTGGGGGGGGGGCACCTGCGATTTCCACTACCGGTTCAGGCAAACCAGTTCAAACCAGCTGAATATCACCTCTGCATCAAAATATAGGGAATACCAGGAAAGAATGCTTTTAAAAATGCGAAATATATCCTTACAATATTTTTTAACTGAGTGAACAATCTTAGGGAAAAGAACAGCAAATGCAAATGAGGTTGAACATCATGCAATCATAGAAGATCTATCACTCACTGCATACATAATTTGGGGCTGCATTCAGAAGGTTTTTCCTCTGCTGTATCATTTAGAATTTGTAAGTAAGGTGGGAAGGTCAATTATACATTGAACTCATTAAGGACCATTTTTGCTTTATTAATTTTTCCAAAGCACAGAGAAGAAAACTGTTATGATGGTAAAAGAAGTAGAAGTACTAACTCTGAAGTACAAATCAATATAATCTCGTTAACCTCTTCTAGATTTTAAACTCTAAAATGTGAGCAACTTAAAGAAACATCAGTCTTTTTATTTGAAAACGAGCTGATAACCCAGCATTGCACGGGTATTTAAGAACCAATTCCCCTTAACAGAGAGAGCCCCCTTATGGAGTACTGTGAAGCCGTTACCATGGCAACTCCACTGTGCTGTACAGTAGAAACCATTTTAAGGCACAACAGGCTGTATCTTAACAGAACTTGAATCCAAAATTCACGCTATCACTGTCACAAATGTTGTGATTTGACATTATTTTTTTCCAGAGAGTAAGTCATCTGTGTACCAAGTTTGGTTGAAATTGGTTGTGGCGTTCCAAAGTTATGCTGGAACATACACACATACACACACACACACACACACACACACACACACAGAGAGAGAGAGAGAGAGAGAGAGAGAGAGAGAGAGAGAGAGAGAGACATTTATATATATATATATATATATATATATATATATATATATATATATATATATATATATATATATATATATATATATATATATATATATGCATATTCTTTCTAGCCAGGTTTTACCTATGTAAACTTAGTTGTTCTTCAGCCCTAGGTTCTGTGAAATCTCATTCACAAGTTCTTGGGCCCTTTTTCTGCTGCCAAACTGCAACTCTGTGTTGCTTCCTGGGAGACCCAGATAGCTATTTCTACCTCTTAAGGCGTCATCAGTGGGCCACACCCACTTCCCAATTATCCTCCCTGTAAAAGGCATAATGTATCTTTTTTCTTTTTTCATAGGCTTTTATGTGCATATTCTTTCTAGCCAGGTTTTACCTATGTAAACTTAGTTGTTCTTCAGCCCTAGGTTCTGTGAAATCTCATTCACAAGTTCTTGGGCCCTTTTTCTGCTGCCAAACTGCAACTCTGTGTTGCTTCCTGGGAGACCCAGATAGCTATTTCTACCTCTTAAGGCGTCATCAGTGGGCCACACCCACTTCCCAATTATCCTCCCTGTAAAAGGCATAATGTATCTTTTTTCTTTTTTCATAGGCTTTTATGTGCATATTCTTTCTAGCCAGGTTTTACCTATGTAAACTTAGTTGTTCTTCAGCCCTAGGTTCTGTGAAATCTCATTCACAAGTTCTTGGGCCCTTTTTCTGCTGCCAAACTGCAACTCTGTGTTGCTTCCTGGGAGACCCAGATAGCTATTTCTACCTCTTAAGGCGTCATCAGTGGGCCACACCCACTTCCCAATTATCCTCCCTGTAAAAGGCATAATGTATCTTTTTTCTTTTTTCATAGGCTTTTATGTGCATATTCTTTCTAGCCAGGTTTTACCTATGTAAACTTAGTTGTTCTTCAGCCCTAGGTTCTGTGAAATCTCATTCACAAGTTCTTGGGCCCTTTTTCTGCTGCCAAACTGCAACTCTGTGTTGCTTCCTGGGAGACCCAGATAGCTATTTCTACCTCTTAAGGCGTCATCAGTGGGCCACACCCACTTCCCAATTATCCTCCCTGTAAAAGGCATAATGTATCTTTTTTCTTTTTTCATAGGCTTTTATGTGCATATTCTTTCTAGCCAGGTTTTACCTATGTAAACTTAGTTGTTCTTCAGCCCTAGGTTCTGTGAAATCTCATTCACAAGTTCTTGGGCCCTTTTTCTGCTGCCAAACTGCAACTCTGTGTTGCTTCCTGGGAGACCCAGATAGCTATTTCTACCTCTTAAGGCGTCATCAGTGGGCCACACCCACTTCCCAATTATCCTCCCTGTAAAAGGCATAATGTATCTTTTTTCTTTTTTCATAGGCTTTTATGTGCATATTCTTTCTAGCCAGGTTTTACCTATGTAAACTTAGTTGTTCTTCAGCCCTAGGTTCTGTGAAATCTCATTCACAAGTTCTTGGGCCCTTTTTCTGCTGCCAAACTGCAACTCTATCTGGGTCTCCCAGGAAGCAACACAGAGTTGCAGTTTGGCAGCAGAAAAAGGGCCCAAGAACTTGTGAATGAGATTTCACAGAACCTAGGGCTGAAGAACAACTAAGTTTACATAGGTAAAACCTGGCTAGAAAGAATATGCACATAAAAGCCTATGAAAAAAGAAAAAAGATACATTATGCCTTTTACAGGGAGGATAATTGGGAAGTGGGTGTGGCCCACTGATGACGCCTTAAGAGGTAGAAATAGCTATCTGGGTCTCCCAGGAAGCAACACAGAGTTGCAGTTTGGCAGCAGAAAAAGGGCCCAAGAACTTGTGAATGAGATTTCACAGAACCTAGGGCTGAAGAACAACTAAGTTTACATAGGTAAAACCTGGCTAGAAAGAATATGCACATAAAAGCCTATGAAAAAAGAAAAAAGATACATTATGCCTTTTACAGGGAGGATAATTGGGAAGTGGGTGTGGCCCACTGATGACGCCTTAAGAGGTAGAAATAGCTATCTGGGTCTCCCAGGAAGCAACACAGAGTTGCAGTTTGGCAGCAGAAAAAGGGCCCAAGAACTTGTGAATGAGATTTCACAGAACCTAGGGCTGAAGAACAACTAAGTTTACATAGGTAAAACCTGGCTAGAAAGAATATGCACATAAAAGCCTATGAAAAAAGAAAAAAGATACATTATGCCTTTTACAGGGAGGATAATTGGGAAGTGGGTGTGGCCCACTGATGACGCCTTAAGAGGTAGAAATAGCTATCTGGGTCTCCCAGGAAGCAACACAGAGTTGCAGTTTGGCAGCAGAAAAAGGGCCCAAGAACTTGTGAATGAGATTTCACAGAACCTAGGGCTGAAGAACAACTAAGTTTACATAGGTAAAACCTGGCTAGAAAGAATATGCACATAAAAGCCTATGAAAAAAGAAAAAAGATACATTATGCCTTTTACAGGGAGGATAATTGGGAAGTGGGTGTGGCCCACTGATGACGCCTTAAGAGGTAGAAATAGCTATCTGGGTCTCCCAGGAAGCAACACAGAGTTGCAGTTTGGCAGCAGAAAAAGGGCCCAAGAACTTGTGAATGAGATTTCACAGAACCTAGGGCTGAAGAACAACTAAGTTTACATAGGTAAAACCTGGCTAGAAAGAATATGCACATAAAAGCCTATGAAAAAAGAAAAAAGATACATTATGCCTTTTACAGGGAGGATAATTGGGAAGTGGGTGTGGCCCACTGATGACGCCTTAAGAGGTAGAAATAGCTATCTGGGTCTCCCAGGAAGCAACACAGAGTTGCAGTTTGGTCGAACGAACAAAATGAATTACCTACATTTACCATCAAGACAAGATATTAGCTTGAACTCTACACCAATCTTTAGTGTGCTTCTGCATTCTACAGCTTAATGGATATATAATTTGGGCCTGTATTTAGGAAGACTACCTCTTAGAATCTTACAGGCAAACTTTGATTCCTGAACAACAGACTGCAATCCATATGTAAAGAAATGTACGGTATATTCAGCCTGAACAACTTGTGAAACCATTAATTATACACATCCACACATCGTGCATTACAATTTGCTTAAATATAACTTTTAAAAAGTTGATGGATTGTCTCACTTACCCTTTTGATTTGAAATCTTCCCTTCTGGACATGGAACACAGTCGTAGCAACAGAATTGTTTTCCTTCCATTCCTTTCTTCCAGTATCCGGGGGAGCAACGGTCATTACACAGAGAAATTGGAAGTACCTGGTCATAAACACAAAAGCATTTGCAAAGGGAGGTTTTTAAAAGAGTTTCTAGTTCTTCTCCAATATGGAGAATGATTACACTGGGATTTACAGTGAAAAGATAAAAAAGAGAGAAAAAAGGTAGAAAACAACAGGAAATATAGGGCAAAATAGGAGAATCAAGGACTTTGAAATACAGAATGATAATACTGGGATAAACGGTGGAATAAATAGTGGTGAAATTAAAAAAAGAGAAAAGAGAGGGGGAACAATGGGAAATATAGGGCAAAACAGGAGAGATCAGGATTTTAAAGCACAAAAGGAAAAAAGGAGAAAGAAAAAGGTAAAAATAAAAATGAAAAGAGAGAAAAGGAGAAAAAAATGAAAGAGGAATATGATGCATATAACTAGAATTGAAATATGAATTGTAGTAAGAAATAATGGTAAATCATATGATGGTGAAAATGAATTGAATAATAATTGGAATATTATCATTTGTATTTCTGAAATTTAGATAATGATGAGGGGTTTTTTAGAAATATGAATAAGTTTAAATTGTAATAATTGAAATACTTTTAATGGTTTATGTTGGTGTTTGTAGAAATGATTAAGTAATGATTTGGAATAATACATAGGGAAAGCTATATGATTAGAGGATAACAGCTAGAATATTTTAAATTTAATTAAGAAAATTGTAATAAATGAAATACCTTGATTGCATATTGCGGTGAAAGTAGAAATGATTAATATCTACATTTATATTATTTTTATTTCCTGTTTGAATATATAAATGAAAAATATAGTTACATAATTAATTGATTTATATTAAAATGTTGGACTGTATTATTTAAGGAAATGTATGCTATAAAATAAGTGGGTTTACTATTCCTATAAGAATTGAACAACTGTAATACCACAAAATTAATTAATTTGAGGATGGATACAAAAACAGATGACAATGGGAAGGGGTTTAATATAGAATAGAAGGGAAAAATGGAATTTGGTTAAAATTAGAGATGAAAATGAAGGGTAATATTGGTAAAAAATAGATGAAAATAAATACTATGGCAAAAACGAGCTATAGAAATTGTAAATTTAGTTGAAAGGACTAAAAACTGTTTAAATTTGTTAACCGGCCAAATACTCTGTTCAGCAAAATTTCATTGTATGTTTGTGTGTGTGTGTGTGTGTGTGTGTGTGTGTTTGTGTAAAAAATAAAAAAAAAACTTTTTATAAAAAAAAAATGTGTCCATACCTGGTTAAAAGCTGGGTGCCAGACAATCACATCTTCATCAATAAACAATTCTTTCCCTTTTGGAGCACTGGGATCTAAGACTCCAACTGTAACTTTCTGAAAGGATCTGTTTGGAAAAGTGATCAAGTTGGTGATGTCGAATCCACCTGTTGCTTCTCCTTTCTCATTCAGGAACACTCTTTCCCCGGCTGCATTGTTGAAAGAAATGCCTTGAAGAAATGGATGGAGCTACTTCAAAGAGAATGAAAGAGAGGAGTTCGAAGGAGCTAATAATACTATTCAAATTTTATTTACTCATTCTTCCCATTCTTGCAATAATGCGCAAATAACTACATGGGGAAAATTGATAATCTATATTGCATGGAACTGTATAGATCTTCTCTATAAATGATTTTAAGGAAATATAGGGGGGAAATCATTCAATAAAAGCAAAATGAAAACAATCTATTTTGAATATGATATAGATCATTATTTAAACAATGAATCAAGCCTACACCATCCATAAACTTATTTTACCTATCATCTATCTATCTATCTATCTATCTATCTATCTATCTATCTATCTATCCATCCATCCATCCATCCATCCATCCTCGTCCGTCTATCTATCTATCTATCTATCTATCTATCTATCTATCTATCTATCTATCTCAATCTAGTTTGGTCTGATCTTTCATCAGAATAGAGCCGGAAGGGACCTTGGAGGTCTTCTAGTACCAGCCCTCTGCTCAAGCAGGAGGTCCTATACCATTGCAGACAAGTGACTGTCCAGTCTCTTCTTAGAAACCTCCAGTGATGGAGCACCCACAATTTCTAGTGGCAAGCTGTTCCACTGGTTAATTGTCCTCATTCTTAGGAAGTTTCTCCTTAATTCCAGGTTGCTTATCCAGATCTGATTTAATCTACTCTAATTTACATTAATATTTTCCGATACATAAATAAGACGTAAATGGTACTGCTATGGAGAATGTCTTTCAAAATATAGATTTTTGTTTAAACAATAACTTAAATTAAGAGTTAAATTAAATTTGAGTAAGATGTACAATGTAAATGTAGCATGTAGGCATCACCTGCCAAGCTTGAAATTCAAACCTTTGACTTTCTCTGTGTGTGGCTTTTGATCTCACTGCCTCATGCAATGAATGTGCCACTGCATAAACAGCATTGTAGATACTGTAGCTTTGGCCAATCATCTGCAATTCAAACAGAGCACCAGGAAGATTCTCTAAATTCTCTTCTCTGCTACAAGTTTCATTGATCATTGAGGGTGATTCTTCATTTGAAAGTGAACAGTCAAACAATTGCTCCCAAACTTCTTGAAGAAATCCATCTTTGTGGGTTGAAGGTTTGATGACTTGAAGAAATTCTTTGAACCCACGAACTTCTCGTGAATGCACCGTAAAGGAAAGAGCGCCATGGAACAACTGGAGATCCCAACTCCTTTGAAATCCTGTCAGTGTGAAATCAATTGGGAACATCAGGATCCAAACCTTCCTAAATGATGCACTCTCTTTATTTTCACAATCACGTAAAAAGACAATAGTTCTAAGCCACAGCATCGTGAATGGTTCGCCATAGACAAGGAAAACATTGGCTTTCTGATCTATCAGCTTATTAGAAATAGTTGAGATTAGTTCGAGAAATTCTGATAGGTCTTCAAATGGGGCTTGCTGTGGAATCTTTTGTGTAAAGGCTAAACAGATCCCATTTTGGGAAAGCAACGGATTCAGTTTCAGCAAGAAATGTTCTCCCTTATTCTTATCAAATGTAAAGACTCCAATCCACATCCATCCAAAATGGAGAAGCAGACGTATAATTCCACTGTATTGATGCTCCTCTTTTGGGACCAAGTAATAAAGTGAAGAGAACTTAGTAGCCTGGAGATCTTCTTGGGCAAAGGAGCCATAGGTCATCTTAATAAAGAAAGAGAGTCATTATTCATGACGATGGAGGGAAAAATATTAGAGGATGATCTCTAATGTTCATTACAAAAGAAGACCAATTTATCTCCTACTGCTCTCCCCAAATTACCTGTGGAATCTTGAAGAGATTTATACTTTCTGCCATACAGGAAGAAGTAGAAGCATCTAATCCCCCAATAATGGCCATGAGATTCTTCTGGTTATCGCATTTGTAGTTAGGAAAAAATCCCTTAGATTTGAAAAGCAGGTCCAGAGTGGTGCGGTAGGTCATCCTTGGGTTGTAGTAACTGTCATAGATGTGGAACCCAAGAGTGACATTAGGTAAGATCTGGGAGTCCTCATTGATCTCCTTCACAGCAAAGGCCAAGGCGAGGGCGTGTTGATAGAATTTGGTGACCACACTGCAGATAAGTTTTAAAAAATCCTATTGATTAATACATTTAAAAATTGTTATAATTTTGCATCATTTCCAAATGAATAATATGTGTTTTTGTATTTGATGGAAGTAGGACAATGAGAATTGCAAATCATAAAATACTGGAGTAATCTATAGAGTGTTTCCATGTATTTCCATGCCTTACAATAAATAAGCATTACAGCCAAGAGAATAATAAGCTATTTTCCAAGCGACTACTTTTATTTTCTTTCAGTTTAGCACAAACAGAATATGAACAAATTAAACAAATATCAGGCATTTACTGCTTGCATATTTTGCGAGGAGTCATAATGCAGATCTTAAAAAAAAAGTTCAGCTCACCAAATATTCTTTTTTAGAAAAACTTCTTTTGGCAAACATTTAATGTTTGAATGAAAAAGACTTTAAGACTTTAAAGCATTTTCACGAAACAGATATTAACTTAAAGAAAACATTTCTTCTTCATTCAGTTTTGGTTGCCACAATGTAAAAAAGATGTTGAGACTCTAGAAAGAGTGCAGAGAAGAGCAACAAAGATTATTAGGGGACCGGAGGCTAAAACAAATGAAGAACAATTGCAGGAACTGGGTATGTCTAGTTTAGGGGAGACATGATAGCAGTGTTCCAATATCTCAGGGGTTGCCACAAAGAAGAGGGAGTCAAACTATTCTTCAAAGCACCTGAGGGTAGGACAAGAAGCAATGAGTGGAAACTAATCAAGGAGAGAAGCAATTTAGAACTAAGGAGAAATTTCCTGACAGTTGGAATAATTAATAAGTGGAACAACTTGCCTGCAGAAGTTCTGAATGCTCCAACATTGGAAATTTTTAAGAAGAAGTTGGATAACTATTTGTCTGAAGTGGTGTAGGGTTTCCTGCCTGGGCAGGGGGTTGGACTAGAAGACCTTCAAGGTCCCTTCCAACTCTATTCTGTTCTGTTCTGTTCTGTTCTGTTCTATTCTATTCTATTCTATTCTATTCTATTCTATTCTATTCTATTCTATTCTATTCTATTCTATTCTATTCTATTCTATTCTTCCACAACCAGATATACTCAAAAGACAAAAGAAGATACAAAATCTGCATTATGCTCATAAAAACTTTTAATCATATAAGAAATATTTGGGGAGTTCAGGAAAATTGGGGAACACATCTGAAGGAAAAAAAATTACATTGGCAAGGGATAATGTTTTAGAGAAGGACGGTCCTTTAATTCAATTTCATAAAACTGGTAAAAAATGTGAGACACCATCCCACCAATGACAAGGTCACCAGGCTGGAACCACTCATGTGGAACAAGGAAAGCTTCACTTGCAGGGCATCTTAGAGTAGCTACTCTGTGCGTGGAGAACATCAAAAGGAACAACATCTTCATTCTATTGTGATGGAGAAAATGTCTGGGTCTGTCATTCAAAGAGAAATTCTGGCAGATAAAACAGGAGGAATGAATCTCACAAAGTCAGCATTATCCTTTTCTGCCTCCATGCGGCTCTAGTGACAGAGAATCTGTGCAAATAAACCTACGAAGCAATCCCTTTGTTCTCTCACGTGGCTCTAGAAGTAATTATATGGGTTGTTTCTCCATTTCTATTCCCTTTTGCTGAGAACCTTTGATAGTTTTGGCCTACTTCGATAACAGACTGATTTCAGTTATTTGCAAGGTATATAATTTACCTTTGAAACATTGGCAAGCTGGCCTTGTTTTCTTTGCATAGCTGACCAACATCTTTCTCTCTTTTGTTGGGTCACCTAATAATTGACTGATTGCTTTGAAAATACTTGAAGAAGTAGAATTTGGAAGATATTTTGGAGATATTCTTTTTCACTTTTCTATAGTTCATCAGATATATTCAGTAAAAAGTTATACATTCTTTTCTTGGATGTTTTAATTCCTACTTCTGGAGGCTTTAATTTTTACTAATATTTATTCACTTTTGCTCATGATATGCTATATTAGAGAATAACCTGGCAAAAATAAACCAGGCAAGATTCACCCTGCCTTCTTACTTCCTGTCTCCAATAAGGCAGCAGGGCCTCCCTAATCTTCAGCTTCCTCTTTAGCACAATATAGTCATCCATTTCAACATAATTACTTCACTTGTTTTAAATCACCTTCCAAATCCTCATCCTGTTGTCTTCTGAATTCTTTTTTTTAAAATAGCTAGTTGTGTTTCCATCCCAGTTAAACTTTCCACCCAGAAATGAAAATTGACAAATAGTAGGTGGTGCTCTGCAAGTTTTATTTATTTATTTTTATTTTATTATTGTGATTTATATGCCGCCATTCTCCCGAGGGACTCAGGGCGGCTTACAAAAACAATATCCAATACAAATCACAATTAAATTAAAATCAACAACCCAATTAAAACAATTTAAAATTATAACAATGTACACCCATAACGGATCAGTTAAGTATTAAATATTTGTTTTACAGGGAGGATACATGAGATGAGGGTGTGGCTAACCCACACTAATGATGAGACATGACCCCGGACCAGAAGCCAGACCACAGCTGCATCATTAGCCACTTTAAAACCCTCCAATCCATACATGAAGCAGACTGACACCCACCATGAAGAGTTGGCACAGCCACGAACACGAAGCCAAACAACAGCAACACAGCTTACCAGCTTACCAGCTTACCAGCTCAAATCCCCCTGCTACTCAGACTAACCCAAGTACAACCAAGCCCCCACCTAAACAGAACACACCCCCATCCAATCAGAGCACAGCCAACCCCTCATCCGATCAGAGCACAGCCAAACCCCCAACCAATCAGAACACACCTCCGCCCAATCAGAACACAGCCAAGCTCCCACCCAATCAGTTCACACCCCCACTGGCAGTTAAAAGGAAGAAACAGCTGCGATCACACACATTGCTCCTAGAAGCACGAAGCCAAGAACACCAGCCTGAAGATGACGAATGAGACTTTGTCGAAACGTCGCCAAGACACTTCCAATTTTACGTGGGAGAAGACCCGAATAACCAAAGACCTACATATATATATATATATATATATATATGTAAGTTTTCACGGGTTTATATATATATATATATTCTGTTCTTCTTCTTTTTTTTTTTTGTAGGTCTATATGTGCATTATTGTTTCAGCCAGGGTTTTTCCTACATAAATCAAGTTGTTTCTATAGCCATAGTTCAGTGAAATCCCTTTATCAGACATTCACAAGCATTTTGCTGTCTGTTGTAAGACTTAAGGGAGACTAAGATAGATCTATTTTGGCCTTATAAGGCCTCATCAGTTAGCTGAAATCGAGCGCTTTAGAGCGCTCCATGGCTTAGGACCTGGCTACTTACGGGACCGCCTACTACCAAAAATAGCCTCCCACCGGCCAGTATACACTCTCATAGAGAGGGGCTCCTCTGGGTGCCGTCAGCCAAACAGTGTCGACTGGAGGCCCCCAGGGGGAGGGCCTTCTCTGTGGGGGCACCCACCATCTGGAATGAGCTCCCCCTGGAGATACGGAGGATTCCGGATCTGCGCACTTTCCGCCGCGCTCTTAAGACCTTCCTATTCCAGCAAGTTGGCCTGGCCTAACCTTTTCCCCTTTTCTTTTAAATTGAAAATTTTAAATCTGTTTTTAAATTATTGGGATGTTTTAAATTTGTCTCGGGCTAAATTGTTTAATCTGGTTTTATTTCTGCTTTTAAATTTTGTATTTATGTATTTTATTTTGTGCCTGTTCACCGCCCTGAGTCCTTCGGGAGTAGGGTGGTATATAAATCTAATAAAACCAACCAACCAACCAACCAACCAACCAACAAACAAACAAACATTAACAGATAGCATGGTGGCCTAAAGGTGGACCTCACTCTTCACAATCAGGAGGCTGTGATTTTAATCCTAGGTAGCGGGAGATAGTTCTCTCTCTGGTGGGGACAGACAAAATATCTGCTGTGAGCTCCATATAGACGTCAGGAAGGGCATCCGGCCAGTAAATGCTCATCTCCATTAAGTTGTCTGAACTCCATCCAATGCAAATGATTACAGGATTGTTAAAAAGAAGGAAAAAAATGACTGGGGCAAAATAAAGCTAAGATAGTACCAACAGTAATAGGCACTTTGGGTGTTATCCCAAAACATCTGGAGATTCACTTAAACAACATCAGTATTGACAAATTCACCATGAGTCGATTGCACAAGATGCTTTATTCAGAACAGCTCACACCGTACAAAAAAATAAAACAACCCCCCCCCCCCCAAAAAAAATCCACATCTGCCAATCCCAGGTCCTTGGAAAGGATTTGATGTGTGAAGAAAACCTGTCAAATCCACTCTGAACACCTAACTTGCATGATAAACTGTAATAAAAATAAACCTCCATATATCCCCTTAGGCCAAAATCAAAACTACATGGTTTTTGTAAATAGCAAATGGTCCTTTTATTCTTTATTGTCAGCATTTTCTACTAGGAAGAAAGACAACATTGGGTACTAATTTCTCTTTATGAGTTGCTCCCTGTGGTTGAGTTCAGGCCGCAAAACAATGATGTAGCACTTTGGTAAGAATATGCATCCTAGTAATGCAGCGCTGGAGGCCAAGATGGAGAAGACCTCCACAGCTACCATAGCTTTTCCTTTTGTGCTCAGATAGGCTGGAAAGAAGGAGATCCACACACTGCAAAAGGCCAACATGCTGAAGGTGATGAACTTGGCTTCATTAAAGCTGTCAGGTAATTTACGGGCAAGGAAAGCCACAATAAAGCTGGCGATGGCCAAGATACCCATGTAGCCCAAAACACAGTAGAAGAAGAAAGCTGACCCCTCATTGCACTGTAAAATCATTTCTTGGACCTCTGAGTGTATGTTCAACTCAGGGAATGGCGGAGATGTTGACAACCAAATTATACAAATACATACTTGTAATAGAGAGCATGAAAGGACAATAGAAAAGGCCAATCTTTTCCCCACCCATTTCCTTATCTGAGATCCTGGTTTAGTGGCCATGAAAGCCACAACCACAGTGATGGTTTTGGCCAGGACACTGGAAATGGCCACTGAGAAGGTGATGCCAAATGTTGGTTGTCGGAGAAGGCAGGTCACCTTGTCAGGTTGACTGAGGAACAACAAAGAGGAGAGAAAACAGAGCAGAAGAGAGACAAGGAGGGTGTAGGTGAGGGACCGATTGTTGGCTTTGACAATGGGAGTCTCCCTGTGCTTAATAAATGTTCCAAATACCCAAGCTGTCAAGAAGAAGAAACAAAGAGCAGTTGAGGCCAAACCAATTCCTAAGGTTTCTTCAAAAGTTAGAAAGACCAGCAATTTCAGGATGCATCCTTTCTTTTCTTTATTTGGATAATGATCTTGTGGACATTCAAAACAGTCATCCATATCTGGAAGAAAAGTGAAGAATTTGTCATCTATGCCATCCATGTTTTTGAAAATCATAGTGGATGCCATTGTGATTCATCTTGACTTGTCTCCATTAAGCACCAGTGGGATCATTTGTCAATGAAAAGGCAGTTCTTCCTCTGCTCTATGCTTTAGAATTCACAAGTAAAGTGGGAAGGGCAATTATCCATTGAAATCATTAAGGACCATTATTACTTTATTAATTTTTCCAAAGCATAGATAAGAAAACTGTAATGATAGTAAGAGGAGCAGAGATACTAACTCTGAAGTAAAAAGGTAAAGGGTAGGTTCCCCTTGTACATATGTGCTAGTCGTTCCACATTGAGTCATGTGGCCAGCATGACTCAATGGAAAAGGCGCACGGAACACCGTTACCTTCCCACCAAAGGTGGTCCTTATTTTTCTACTTGCATTTTTTACATACTTTCGAACTGGTAGGTTGGCAGAAGTAACAGGAGCTCATCCTGTGATACGGCACTAGGGATTTGAACCGCTGAACTGCTGACATTTCAATCAACAAGCTCAGCATCTTAGCCACTAAGCCACCCCGTCCCTTAACTCTGAAGTACAATCAATATAATCTTTTTAACTTCTTCTAAATTTTAAACTCTAAAATGTGAGCAAGCTAATGAAAAATTAGTCTTTTTATTTGAGAATAAAAGGTTGGGTCGAACGAACAAAATAAATCACCTACATTTACCATTAAAACAAGATATTAGCCTGAACCTTTTGTGTGCTTCTGTGTTCTATATAGAAAGTATTAATTGGTTCTAAGAACATCCACACTATATCCCTTTGAGGTTGGATTAACTAATCCATTCATAAATCTTCATTTGTTTGCTGAAGCTCTTTTCTCTTACTTTCAGGTTTTTGTGGATGATAAGATGTAGAAAATGTCTTAGTTTTCTCATGGTTAAAATGGACCTCAGCCTATCAAAAGGTTTAGTTGCAGTTTTACACTATCATTTGTAAAAAAACAAAACAAAACTGTCATTGTTTATTTAAATTTGAAGTAGAGTCTTTGAAGAGTGGACATTAGTGGTCCTTCAATCATACTTTTAGGGGATGCGGTGGCTCAGTGGCTAAGAGATGAGCTTGTTGATCAGAAATGTCAGCAGTTCAGCAGTTCGAATCTCTTGTGCCGCATAACTCTGGCAGGTCGGCAGAATTAGCCTGCCATGCTAAATTCTAACCACTCCACTACCACAGCTCAGTCTCTCCTATCAATTTGCTAACAATCTTAGGGAAAAGAACAGCAAATGAGGTTGAAAATGTGAAAAGTAAATAAATAGATAAGAGATCACGTGATGATAGACAGTCTATGGCTGAATGGATATATACACTATTTTGGGCCTCCATTTGGAAAGACTACGTCTTAGAATCTTATAGGCAAACTTTGACTCCTGAACAACGGACTGTAATCCACAGTGCAGAAATATATTTCCAGCCTGAAGAATTTGTGAAAACTATTCTTTATATGCATCCCAATGTAGTGCATTACAATTTGCTTAAATCTATCTAATAAAACTTGATGGAATGTCTAACTTACCCTTTTGATTTGAAATCTTCCCTTCTGGACATGGAACACAGTCGTAGCAACAGAATTGCTTTCCTTCCATTCCTTTCTTCCAGTATCCGGGGGAGCAATGGTCATTACACAGAGAAATTGGAAGTATCTGGTCATAAACATGAAAGCTTTTGCAAAGGGAGGTTTTTAAAAGAGTTTCTAATTCTTCTCCAATATGGCAGGAAGCAACATTTGACTTCTTAATATGTTAGTGAATTTTATCAAATTTGATATACAATTTAAATAGATTCAACATCTGTACTACTTGGTAGTACAGTGGTTTAGAGCACCCTGTCATTAACACAGCTGCCTGCAATTACTGCAGGTTCGAACCTTACCAGGCTCAAGGTTGACTCAGCCTTCCATCCTTTCTAAGGTAGGTTAAATGAGGACCCAGTTTGTGGGGGCAATAAGCTGACTTTGTATAAATATACAAAAAAGTATGAAGGCTATTGCTTAACGCATTGTAAGCCGCCCTGAGTCTCCGGAGAAGGGCGGCATATAAATCAAATTAAAAAAAAAATGATAATTACAATCCAAATTTGAAATGTTTTCTCATTGTAATGTCAGTTTTGTAAATGGAGAGTTTTTTTTTTCAGAATATGCCTTTCTTCTTTCAAAAACAAAAAATAGGTTTATAAATTATATATATTTATATAGAGATGATATTCAATATGGCTTTACAGATGAAGGCATTTTCCTGGTATCATAATGGACTATAATACAATCCATTAAATGTGTCCATACCTGATTAAAAGCTGGGTGCCACACAATCATATCTTCATCAATGAATAATTCTTTCCCTTTTGGAGCACTGGGATCTACTTTTCCAACTCTAACTCTCTGAAAGGACCTGTTTGGAAAAGTGATCATGTTGGTGATGTCGAATCCACCTGTTGCTTCCCCTTTCTCATTTAGGAACACTCTGTCCCCAGCTGAATTGTTGAAAGAAATGCCTTGAAGAAATGAATGGAGCTACTTGAAATAGAATGAAAGAGAGAGGGAGCATAGAACAATATAATAGAGAAGAGACCATCATATTCAAGTTTCATTCACTCATTCTTCCCTTTCCTACCGTAATGCTCAAATAACTACATTGAGATTATTAATAGTCTATATTGCATGTAACTGTACAGATCTTCTCTATTAATGATTTTAAGGAAAGATAGGAAAAATTGTCAATCAATAAAAACAAAATGGAAACAATCTATTTCTAATATGATTCAGATTTATATTGACTATTTAAACAATGAATCAAATCAATGATCGTATACTCTACATATCCTTCTTCATTGGTACAAAGGTATTTGAAATCCTAGGATATAATAAATTTCCTTTAACCAGCTTTTAGTATCTGAGACTCAAGAGGTTCTTGGTAGACTTATATGGAGCAAAAGTATTCTCCCCCCTCACTTGTCTATGTGCCTGTCCATCCATCCGTTCAACCATCCATCCATCACCCCATCCATCCATCCATCTATCTTCTATCTATCTATCTATCTATCTATCTATCTATCTATCTATCTATCTATCCATCCATCCATCTACCTATCTCAATCTAATATGATCTGATCTGATCTAATCTTGAACTATACGTAAAACTAATAACCCCAAAACCAGGAAAAACAAATTACTCATAATTACCCATAAGGAAGCTTCAATTAAAAAAAAATATCTTTGGCGAAAAAACAAAACTGGCTACTGGCTTGAAATATGGAAGAAAAACTGTTGACTCACAAAGAAATATCCATAATTGTGATATGTGACTCTGTTTTGTTTTATTAATTAATGATTAAGAGTACTTTAAAGCACAAACTCAACAATTCTCTTGGTAGTTTATCCTGTCTCAAAACCAACATCCCTTCATGGAAATAATAAAGGTATAGTAGCAGAAGTCTTCATAAATTCTAAGTCCTCAGCCTAAAAGCCCTGACTTAACTAAATTGCAAAAAACAGTTAAGAAGAGTGAAATATTCACATTAACAATAAAAAAGAAAGAAAGAAAGAAAGAAAGAAAGAAAGAAAGAAAGAAAGAAAGAAAGAAAGAAAGAAAGAAAGAAAGAAAGAAAGAAAGAAAGAAAGATTGCTTTCAAAGATGTCCCCATTTAATTCTTCTTGGAACCAGGCTGAAAAAAATCTAAAAGAGAGGAAAAGTCTACATACAAATAAAATGGTTATTTATGGAATCAAGGATGATGTAAAACCACCATTGGCTAAACTGAAATTTGCAAAAGGCATGTTTTATTTTCATCTCTACCCCGCCAGGGATTATAGGGTCATTAAATGAAGATGGTGATGTTTTATTTTTATCTCCTTTTATTCTGTAACACAGAATGACCTCTTAAATTAATCAAAGTGTTTCTTTGATGACAGCAAAATGAAAACAATCTATTTTGAATATGATTTAGAGTCACTATTTAAACAATGAATCAAACCTACACCGTCCATAATCTTGTTCTTCAGATATCCTTATCTATCTATCTATCTATGTATCTATCTATGTATCTATATATCTATGTATCTATCTATCTATCTATCTATCTATCTATCTATCTATCTATCTATCTATCTATCTATCTATCTATCTATGTATCTAACTATGTATCTATCTATGTATCTATGTATCTATCTATCTATCTATCTATCTATCTATCTATCTATCTATCTATCTATGTATCTATCTATCTATCTATCTATCTATCTATGTATCTATCTATCTATCTATGTATCTATCTATCTATCTATCTATCTATCTATCTATCTATCTATCTTCTATCTATCTCAATCTAATCTTTCATCAGAATGGAGGTGGAAGGGTCCTTGGAGGTTTTCTAGTCCAACCCTCTGGGATTCGAACTGCCAAACTGCCCACCAGCTCAAGCAGGAGATCCTATACCAGTGACCATCCAGTCCCTTCTTAGAAACCTCCAGTGATGGAACGCCCACGATTTCTAGTGGCAAGCTGTTCCACTGGTTAATTATCCTTGCTGTTATGAAGTTTCTCCTTAATTCCAGGTTGCTTATCCAGATCTGATCTAAGCTTATCTAGATTAATATTTTCCGATACATAAATAAGACATTAATAGTACTGTTATGGAGAATGTTTTTCAAAATATTGATTTTTGTTTAAACAATAACTGAAATTAAGAGTTAAACTAAATTTGAGTAAGATGTACTCAATGTAAGTATATCATGTAAGCATCACCTGCCAAGGCTTCAGAGCTTGAAATTCAAACCTTTGTTTTTTTCTGTGTGGGGCTCTTGACCTCACTGCCTCATGCAAAGAATGTGCCACTGCATAAACAGCATTGTAGATACTGTAGCTTTGGCCAGTCATTTGCAACTCAAACAGAGTCGCAGGCACATTCTCCAAATTCTCTTCTCCACTACAAGTTTCATTGATCATTGAGGGTAATTTTTCATTTGAAAGTGAACAGTCGAATACTTGCTCCCAAACTTCTTGAAGAAATCCATCTTTGTGGGTTGAAGGTTTGATGACTTGAAGAAATTCTTTGAAGCCTTGAATGTCTCTTGAATGAACAGTAAAGGAAAGAGCCCCATGGTACAACTGGAGATCCCAACTCTTTTGAAGTCCTGTCAGTGTGAAATCAATTGGAAACATCAGGATCCAAACCCTCCTAAATGATGCACTCTCTTTATTTTCATAATCACGTAAAAACACAACAATTCTGAGCCACAGAATCGTGAATGGTTCGCCATAGACAAGGAAAACATTGGCTTTCTGATCTATCAGTCTATTAAAAATAGTTGAGATTAGATCAAGATATTCTGATAGGTTCTGAAATAGGGCTTGCTGTGGAATCTTTTGTGTGAAGGCTAAACAGATCCCATTTTGGGAAAGCAATGGATTCAGTTTCTGCAAGAAATGTTCTCCCTTCTTCTTATCAAAAGTGAAGATTCCAATCCACGTCCATCCAAAATAGTGGAGAAGCTGTATAATTCCATTGTATTGATGTTCTTCTTTTGGGACCATGCAATAAAGTGAAGATAACTTAGTAGCCTGGTACTCTTCTTGGGCAAAGGAACCATAGGTCAGCTGAACAAAAAACAAAGAGAGAGAGTCATTATTTAGGACAAGTATTATTATTGGTTAATCTTTAGTGAGATTCACAGCCTTTGAGGCTGGTTAATAGCTCAGCAGCTCGAGTCCTAACCAAGGACCTAGGAACTGTTAAGGTATAATGTTAAGACAAGTATTATTATTATTATTATTATTATTATTATTATTATTATTATTATTATTATTATTATTATTATTATTATTATATTTTATTTGTCAAGCACTTATTAGATAACAGATATAAGTATAAACATTATTATGAATAGATGAAATGGATACAAATACAAGGGGACATTAGGACAGGGACAGTAGGTATGTTGGTGAGCTTATGCATACCCTTTACAGACCTCTTAGGAATGGGGTGAGGTCAACAGTAGACAGTCTAAGGTTAAAATTTTGGGGGTTTTGGGATGTAACCATAGAGTCAGGTAGTGCATTCCAGACATTGACTACTCTGTTGCTGAAGTCCTATTTTCTGCAATAGAGTTTGGAGCATTTTACCTTAAGTTTGTATCTATTGTGTGCTCATGTATTGTTGTGGTTGAAGCTGAAGTAATCATTGACATGTAAGATGTTGTAGCAGATAATTTTGTGTACTACCGTTAGGTCAGACCGAAAGCGGCGTAGTTCTAAGTTGTCTAAGCCCAAAATTTCAAGCCTGGTGGCATAAGGTATTCTGTTGTGAGCAGAGGAGTGGAGGACTCTTCTCGTGAAATATCTCTGGACTCGTTCGATTGTATTAATGTCTAATATGCAGTGCGGGTTCCGGCAGATGAGCTGTATTCAAGAATTGGTCTAGCAAAGTTTTTGTATGCCCTAGTTACCAGAGAAGAAGCTTCGTAAGATTAGGTTAACTACTCTTAATACCTTTTTGGCAATGCTGTTACAGTGAGCTCTGGCACTTAGATCATTAGAGATGAGTACTCCAAGGCCCTTGACAATGAAGGGGAAAATCCGGAAACGGAATGATCTCTAATGTTCATTACAAAAGAAGACCAATTTATCTCTTCCTGCTCTCCCCAAATTACCTGCGGAATCTTGAAGAGATTTATACTTTCTGCCATATAGGAAGAAGCAGAAGCATCTAATCCCCCAATAATAGCCATGAGATTCTTCTGGTTATCACATTTGTAGTTAGGAAAAAATCCCTTAGATTTGAAAAGCAGGTCCAGAGTGGTGCGGTAGGTCATCCTTGGATTGTAGTAACTGTCATAGATGTGGAACCCAAGAGTGACATTAAATAAGATCTGGGAGTCTTCATTGATCTCCTTCACAGCAAAGGCCAAGGCGAGGGCATGCTGGTAGAATTTGGTGACTACACTGCAGATAAGTTTTAAAAAATCCTATTGATTAATACATTTAAACATTGTTATAATTTGGCATCATTTCCAAATGAATAATATGCGTTTTTGTATTTGATGGAAGTAGGACAATGAGAATTGCAAATCATAAAATACTGGAGTAATCTATAGAGTGTTTCCATGTATTTCCATGCCTTACAATAAATAAGCATTACAGCCAAGAAAATAATAAGCTATTTTCCAAGCGACTACTTTTATTTTCTTTCAGCTTCGCATAAAACAGAATATGAACAGATTTAACAAATATCATTCATTTACTGCTTGCATGTTTTGTGAGGAGTCATAATGCAGATCTTTTTTTTCTTTTTTAAAAAAATTACATTCCATTCACTGAATATTCTTTAAAAAAAACTTATTTTGGCAAACATTTAATATATGAGTGAAAAAGACTGTTAGACTTTAAAGTATTTACACAAGAAAGACATTAACTTAAAGATAATATTTCTTCTCCCACAACCAGATACACTCAAAAGACAAAGAAATTACTTTAAAATAGATACAACATCTGCATTATGCTCATACAGCTTTTAATCATATAAGAAATTTTTGGAGAGCTGGCTAAAATTGGGGAAACACTGAAGGAAAAAAAATATTACACTGGTAAGGGATAAGGTTTAAGAGAAGGATGGTCCTTAAATTCAATTTCATCAAAGTTGTAAAATATTTGA
>NW_027256895.1:6434051-6609051 GCF_029215685.1 Pituophis catenifer annectens
ACACACACACACACACACACCCATATATGAAGAACTATAGAAAAATGAAATACACACACACACACACACACACACACACACACACACACACATAGTCCTCAACTCATGCCCACAATTGAGCCCTGAAATTCTATTATATTGCTTGCCCAGAAGGCAAGATGGCAACTCAGAAGAGTAGATGATACTGTCCTGATATTGATCCACACCTAATGACCATCATTTTTAAATATATTTTTATTCAAATAAAACTTTACAAGAGATTAACAAACTCAGAAACTAAAAGAGAAAAGAGAAAGAAATATGAAAAATAAAAATAAAAGAGGAATTACAATAATTACACAAGGTAAAAGGTAAAGTAAAGGTAAAAGGCTCTGACGATCACAGCTCTGGCGCTGTTGTTACTTCCTTTTAAAAGCAGGAGGTAACGACACACAAGCGGGTGGGCAGAGCTTCACACCACTTCTCTGAGCCACCTACCACAATTGCTACCGGATCAACCGATCTGGTCCAAACTGGGAGCATTTCCCCCCTGGTTAGCACAGGTAAAATTAAGTATGTATTCCCTTTATTATATTTTTTCCAGTAAGATGCCCAACAAGAATATTCCCTTTGCTTAATGACTTCATCAGAATTACATGACTGATCAACCTGCAGATTGTTTGTCTGTAGGCATAGGATTCTTATCCTAACTCTGGAAATAGTAAAGACCTCTATCCATATTTTGCTTTAATCAGAATAGAACTGGAAGGGACATTAGAGATCTTCTAGTCCAACTTCCTGATCAAGCAGGAATAACCCTATACCAGTGATGGCTAACCTTTTTGCCGTCATGTGCCAAAAGTGGGGGGAGCGCGGGGAGGTCACCCACGTGTGTGCCCACACCCATAATTAAACAGGGTTTTTTAATTGTTGGGCCAAATTGTTTAATTTATTTTAGACTGCTTTTAAATCTTTATATTCTATGTTTTTTACCTTTGGCTGTTCACCGCCCTGAGTCCTTTGGCAGAAGGGCAGTATATAAATTTAAATATAAATAAATAAAATATAAATAAATAAATAATCCAATTCACCCTGCCCCTGCGCATGTGCACGCGTTTCCCCCCCCCCATTTTTAGCACCTGATAGTCTGGTGGGCCCGGTAGGCCTGTTTTTCACCCTCCCCAGGCTCCAGAGGCTTTCTAGGAGCCTGGGGAGGGCGAAAATGGCCTTCCCCACCCCCCTGGAGGCCTTCTGGAGACCAGAAACAGCCCATTTCCCAACTTCAGGTGGGACCGAAAGGCCCAAAAATCAGCTGGCTGGCACACAGATACGTGCTGGAGCTGAGCTACGGCAACGCTCACGTGCCCACTGATATGGCTCCATGTGTCACCTGTGGCACCCGTGCCATAGGTTTGCCATCACGGCCCTATACCATTTCAGACAAGTGTCTGTCCAGTCTCTTCTTAAGAACTTCCAGTGATGAAGCACCCACAACTTCTGATCGCAAGCTGATCCACTGGTTAATTGTCCTCGCTGTTAGAAAGTTTCTCCTTAGTTCCAGATTGCTTCTCTCTTTTATTGGTTTCCATCCATTGTTACTTGCCCTGTCTTCAAGTGTTTTGGGGAAAGGCTGCCTCTTCTTTGTGGCAGCCCCTCAAATATTGCAAGACTGCTATCATGTCATCCCTAATTCTTCTTTTCTCCAGACTAGCCAAGTCCAAATCTTGCAACTGTTCTTCATATGTTTTAGTCTCTAGGCCTTTAATCATCTTAGTTGCTCTTCTCTGTACTTTTTCCAAAGTCTCAACATTATTTTTGTAATTTTATTTATTTATTTATTTATTTATTTATTTATTTATTTATTTATTTATTTTTCAAACTTCTATACCGCCCTTCTCCTTTCGGACTCAGGCGGTGAACAGCCAAAATAAAAACATTTATACATAAAGTTACAGTTAAAAATAGATTTAAAATAATTAAATAAATTTGGCCCCTAATTTAAAACTTATCAATTTAAAATCCGTATCAAATTTTAAAACCAACCATCAAATCAAGACAGACCAGCTAACTGAAAAAAATAAGTTTTTAGGGCCCGACGAAAAGTCTGGAGGTCGGAGATCACTCGTATCTCTGGAGGTAGATTGTTCCAAAGGGTAGGTGCCACCACAGAGAAGGCTCTCCTCCTGGGGGTCGCCAGCCGGCATTGTCTGGCCGATGGCACCCTGAGGAGGCCCTCTCTGTGGGAGCGAACTGGCCGGTGGGAGGCTATTGGTGGCAGAAGGTGGTCCCGTAAGTACCCCAGCCCTAAGCCATGGAGTGCTTTAAAGGTGATCACCAAAACCTTGAAGCACACCCGGAAGTCCACCAGAAGCCAATGCAGCTCGTGTAGAAGAGGAGTCACATGGGAGCTCCCCGTCACTCCCATAATCCCCCGCGCGGCCGCATTCTGCACCAGTTGGAGCCTCCGGGTGTACCCCAAGGGGAGCCCCATGTAGAGAGCGTTACAATAGTCCAGATGAGAAGTGATGAGTGATTGAGTGACCGTGCGTAGGGAGTCCCGATCCAGAAAGGGGCGCAACTGGCGTATCAGGCGAACCTGATAAAAAGCCCCCCTGGCCACGACCGTCATATGCCCTTCTACAGACAGCCGTGCATCCAGGAGGACACCCAAGTTGTGGGCCCTTTCCGTGGGGGCCAATGATTCGCCCCCAATTACCAGTGATGGCGTCAGCTGGCTATACCGAGACGTCGGCAGCCACAGCCACTCGGTCTTGGAAGGGTTGAGTCGAAGCCTGTTTCTCCCCATCCAGACCCGCACGGCCTCCAGCCACTGGGACATCACTTCCAAGGCATCGTTGGGATGGTCTGGGGTGGAGATGTACAGCTGAGTATCATCAGTGTACTGATGGAACTCCACCCCAAAACCACGGATGATCTCACCCAGCGGCTTCACATAAATGTTGAACAGGAGGGGTGAGAGGACCGACCCTTGTGGCACCCCACAAACAAGGCACCTTGGGGTCGACCGCTGCCCCCCTGTCAACACGGATTGCAACCGGTCAGAGAGATAGGAGGAGAACCACCGCAAAATGGTGCCCCCCACTCCCAGTCCCTCCAGCCGGCGTAATATGATACCATGGTCGATGGTATCAAAAGCTGCTGAGAGGTCTAACAGGACCAGGATAGAGGAATAACCCCTATCCCGAGGCCTCCAGAGATCATCCACCAATGCGACCAATGCGGTACCCAGGTCTGAAGCCGGACTGGAGCGGATCCAAATAGACAGCTTCATCCAGGTACTGGGGAAGCTGTCGCACCACCACACTCTCAACAACCTTCACAATAAAGCGAAGGTTGGAGACTGGACGATAGTTAGCCAAAACAGCCGGATCCAGGGATGGCTTCTTGAGGAGAGGCCTCACCACCACCTCTTTCAAGGCGGCCGGCAGGACACCCTCACTCAAAGAAGCGTTGATAATCCCCTGGAGCCAGCCTCATGTAACCTCCCGGGAAGCCAGCACCAACCAGGAGGGACACGGGTCCAATAAACATGTGGTCGCGTTCAGCCATCCCAAGATCCTGTCCACGTCCTTGGGAGCCACAGGATCAAACTCCTCCCAGATAACACTCTCAAGGCTTGCCTCAGTCATCTCATCTGAACTAACCCAGTCAGCGGCCAAGTCTTCCCGAATCTGAGTTATTTTATCATACAGATACTGTACAAAATCCTCAGCTCGGCCCTGCAAGGGGTCCTCCCGCACTCCCAGATGGAGAAGGGAGCGGGTCACCCTGAACAGGGCGGCTGGACAGTTATCTGATGATACAATAAGATAAAATAGCTAGATTTCGCCGCTTTTATCGCCACTAGGTAGGTCTTAATATGAGACCTTACCAGTGTCAAGTCAGATTCGGAACGACTGGCCCTCCAACCGCTCTCTAGGCATCTTTTCCAGCGCTTCATCTCTCTCAGCTCCTTAGAGAACCAAGGAGCTAAGTGAGTTCGGTGCCGGGTCAGAGGCCGCAAAGGCACGACTCGGTCCAAAGCCCCGGCAGCTGCACTATCCCAGGCGGCCACCAGGTCATCAGCCGAGTCATGAGCTAGAGTCTCAGGAAATGGCCCAAGCTCCATCTGGAACCTATCAGGATCCATCAGGCGCCTGGGGCAGAACCACCTGCGACGGGGTGCGGCGGTCGGAAAGTCAAGTCGAAGGTGTCAGGTTTCGGTTCTGTCTTAATTGAGTTCCATTATCAAGCGCAGAGTCTACTAATAAATCACTTTTTATTAAGAACAGAAATAGCCGACATACCTAACTCTAATTGCTGCCAAACTGGCTCCTCCGACCAACCCCCTCCTCTTCCGCTCTCCAGCCCGATATCCCATTGGCCATCATGCAAATCCATCTCTACGTCCCGGCACGTACTTCTCACAGGAATGTGGCCCCCACCCTCGTTCCCCAGGAAACCCTATCAGTTGCAAGCAGAGAACTAGGTAAAAGTTCATCTCAGCAATAAATCAGCACTTCGGGTCTTTGCTTCATGTCTTCATGTCAGAACTGGAAGAGAGCCTAATTTGGAATGTTGACATCCGGCCCCTCTCCCTTCACTTCTGCGACATCACCTATCCCATAGGGAAAACACAAAAAGATTAGTCCCATCAGCCCGTCCCTGGCTGTGCACCCCCCCCTCCCGGCTTTCCCGGGTGGTCTGCATGGAATTTTGCTATAAGGCGATCAGCTTGGATGTTTGCACTCTTCACCCAGGAAGCCTCTGACAATGGGTAACCCTTCCATTTAATTAAGTACTGAAGGCGCCCCCTGTGCCATCTTGAATCAAGAATCCGCTGCACTTCGTAGTGCGTTTGGCCCCCAACAACCAGGGGTCCAGGGGGTTCACGTGGCGTTGGCCTTAAAGTAGACCCCACTACAGGCTTTAGAAGGCTACTGTGGAAAACGGGGTGAATCTTCCCCAAAAGCCATGGCAACTGCAATTGCACTGTAACAGGGTTGATTATTTTTATTATAGGAAATGGTCCTATAAATTTTGGGCCCAATTTCCTGCTCGGGAGTCTAAGTCTCAAGTACTTGGTGGAGAGGTAAACTTTCTCTCCCAGCTGAAATGGTCTTTGGGGAGTTCGGTGCTTGTCTGCTTGGTCCTTATAGGATTGAGCCGCTTTTGCCAGCGCCCTCTTAACATTTTCCCAAGTTTGTCTCAACATTGCCATCCAGTCGGTCAAACTGACTGAGGAAGGGGGCTCCCTAGGGTATTCTGGCATGGGAACAAAATCCATGCCACTCACTATTTTGAACGGGGTTAGCCCCGTGCTGCTGTGGACAGCATTATTATATGCAACCTCTGCAAAAGATAGGAGGTCTGCCCAATTAGACTGCTGGTAGTCGACGTAGCATCTTAAATACTGTTCTATCATAGCGTTCAGTCTTTCTGCCCCCCCATTGGTGCTCGGGTGAAAAGCTGAGCTGAGCCCTTGGGATGAACCTATGGATCGTAGAAACTCCCTCCAGAACTTTGCTGTGAACTGGACCCCTCTGTCGGAAATGATTCTCCTGGGGACTCCATGTAGGCGGTAAATGTGCTTCAGGAACAGTTTGGATAACTGACGGGCTGAAGGCAGTCCACTACAAGGAATGAAATGTGCCTGTTTGGAGAATAAGTCTATTACAGTCCAGATCACTGTATTTCCACTGCTCCTCGGTAGGTCTACTATAAAGTCCATTGCAATCTCCTCCCATGGTCTTGTTGGCTCAGCTACTGGTTGCAACAGTCCAGGTGGGCACCCTGGCCTTGTCTTCATTGTGGCACAAATGGTGCAGCTTTTTACATAACTGTCTATGTCCTTTCTCATATGTGGCCACCAGAACTGCCTTCGTACTAGGTGCAAAGTCTTTAGGAACCCGAAGTGTCCTGCTGGTTTAACATCATGGCTCCTCTTGAGAATCAGGATGCGTAAACTTTGTGGGACATAGAGCTTTGTCCCCCTCCAAGCTAGTTCATCTCTTTTTGTTAAGAGATGTTGATTGTCCCGATACCAGGGGTCTGTTAGCATTTCATTTTTTAATTTTGCAGTTAAGTCGCTAGCAAGTTGGCCTTGCTGGTCACGTCGTTGCCGTCTGGTGATTACTTGGGCTGCAGCTTGGGTGGAGGGGATGATGGCATTCACTACCTGCTCCCGCTCACTGTTGTATTGGGGCATCCGGGAGAGGGCGTCAGCCAGGAAATTTCTCCCTCCTGGGATGTGCTTAAGCTCGAAATTGAAACGATTGAAGTATTGTGCCCACCGCACTTGCCTGGGAGACAGTTTTCGTGGGGTTTTTAGGGCCTCTAGGTTTTTATGATCAGTCCAGACTTCAAATGGTTTCTGGCCTCCCTCTAGTAGGTGCCGCCAGGTCAACAAGGCCCATCTTACTGCAAACGCTTCCTTCTCCCATGCAGCCCATCGCCTCTCCGTATCGGTGAGTTTGCGGGAGGTGTAGGCGCAGGGTTGTAGATCACCTTGGTTGTTCTTTTGGAGTAACACGGCTCCTACTGCCACATCACTTGCGTCTGCTTGGATGACAAAAAGCTGTTCCGGATCCGGGTGTTTTAAGACAGGTTCTTTTGCGAACAGTCCTTTTAGTGTCTCGAACGCCTGTTGGCAGGTCAGGTCCCACTGTAAGGGTTGTCCCGGGCGAGGTTTCATCGCTGAACTTCCTGTCTTTAGGAGGTCCGTCAAAGGTTTGGCAATCTTCGCGAATGAGGGGATGAATTGTCTGTAGAAATTTGCAAAGCCTAGAAAACTTTGCAGTTGTCTGCGGGTGCGAGGGGGTTGCCATTGTAGAACTGATTGGACCTTGGCTGGGTCCATCTCTATCCCCTCGTTTGATACTCGGTAGCCCAGGTAGTCTAGCCGTGATTGGTGGAAATCGCATTTTGACAGTTTGACATATAGGTTTGCCTGTAGCAGTTTTTTCAGTACTTGGCGGACAAGGGGTATATGTTCGTCTATGGTCTCCGTGTAGATAAGAATATCGTCCAGGTAGACGAGGACCCCTTTGTAAAGGTGTTCACGTAAAACTTCATTTATTAACTGCATGAATACTGCTGGGGCTCCTTGCAAACCAAAGGGCATTACTTTAAACTGGAAACTACCCAGGGGGCAGTTGAACGCTGTTTTCCATTCATCCCCTGCCTTTATGCGTACCCGGTAATAAGCTTCTCGAAGGTCTAGTTTGGTGAAAATCTTCCCTTTGGCTAGGTGGGCTAGCATGTCTTTCATGAGGGGGAGGGGATACAAGTTTTGTACGCATACAGCATTGATACTTCGAAAGTCGACCACCAATCTCATGGAGCCGTCCTTTTTCTCTTTAAACATGACCGGCGCCGCTACTCTTGGTTTTACTGGCTCGATAAATCCCCTTTGTAAGTTTTTGTCTATGTAGTGCCGCATTTCCTGCATTTCCCGGGGCGTCATGGCATACATTTTTGGTTTGGGTAGTTTCGCTCCCGGGATAATCTCGATGGCACAATCGGTCTCGCGGTGGGGGGGCAGAATGTCACAGTCGGCCTCGCTGAATACTTCGGCAAGGTCTTGGTACTCTCCTGGGATCTGATCTGCATTACAAGCGGTGGAGGGTGCGGCCGCCAATTGCTTTACTGTACCTTCTGGGAGGGAATCTTGTGTTGGTGGTGTTTTGTTTTGTGGTGGGGGGCTGCTTTGGGGTCTCAGGGTGGGAGGGAATTCTTCTGGTCGGGGCGGCAGGGGTTGGGGCCCCTTTGCTATTCTCAATCTGCGGGTCCCCTCTTGCCACCAAATGATTGGACCCCATTTGTCCAACCACGAGAGTCCCAATATGACTGGTTCTGTCATCTTGGGGGCTATTATGAAACGGATCGTCTCCCAGTGATCTGCTAGTTCTAGTCTCACGGGTTCGGTCAAGTGTGTGGCGTACGCTCCCCCCACTAGGGACCCATCAACTTGCTCAAATCGAATTGGTTGTTTGAGCTGTTTAGCTCGGATTCCCAATTTCAGAACTGTGGGTAGGTTGATTAGGCACCGTGTGCTACCAGAGTCTATTAGGGCTTGGAAAGTCTCTTGGGCCCCTGTTTTGGGGGCTGTTAGGCGTATGGGGAAAAGAAAAGGATGGACAGGTCCACTCACCATCGGGTCGTCTTCGCCTTCGTCCTCTGTGTCGTAGAGTTCGGGGAACTGATCTCCCTCATCTGGGGTTCCTCTGGTTTCGGTCAGGTGAGCGAAAAACTCCGGGCTTTGGGGGTTTTCCCGCGATACGTGGGTGGCGCGCTTGGGCCCTCGTTCCGGTCGTGCTTTGGGCGGTGGAGCTGGTCCCGGTCTAGGCGTTCCACATCTTGCTGCTATGTGGCCGCTCCCCCCACATCGGTAGCATTTCAGTGAGCTCCGTGGGGCAGTTGGTCTGTGGGAGGGCTGTGGTGTTGGGGGTTCCCGTCTGTTGAATGGCCCTTGGTCTGACCGACCTCTCTCCTTTCCCTCGGGTGGTTTCGGCGTGTCGCTCGCCCGCAACCCTCTGTCGACTTTTATCGCTACCCGGAACCATTCAGAGAGTCGGTTTGGGATGTCACGATAAGCAGTCACTTGGGAAATTCTCTTATCTAGGCTTGTCCTAAAAAAGTACACCAGCAATCGCTCAGGTAGGGGAGGTAGTGTCCCAACGACTCTCCTGAATTCACGGATGTGCTCTTTGATGGGCTTCCCCTTCTGCATTAGGTTTCTGAGCTCATCTTCCACATAGGGGTCATCCTCCTCCTCCTCATAACGGTTTCTCAATAGTTGCAAGAACCCATCCGCATCTTGCAGCTGGGGGGGCCCTGTTTTTATAGAGGGATGCTGACCACCTCTTTGCTTCTCCCTCCAGCCCTTCTGAAATGGCATTCACTAGGGCTCTAGGGAAAGGGAAAAGGTGTCCATAACGCTCTATGTATATCTCAGCTGAATCGAGAAATTGGGCGAGGTTGTCTGGGTCACCGTCGAACTTCCCTCTGAACTGGGGTGGCTCCTCCCTGTCTACCCTCTCCTCTCTGTGCTGAGCTGTGTAGGGCCCCCCTCGGTGTTGAAAGACTTCTGCCTCGCCTCTCATCCTGGGGTAGGGAGGTGCTGCCTCATCTAGGCTTTGCTGCTTTCTGGGAGGGGGGGGGGACCCATGGATGCATCGTTGGGCTCCTTCTCCTCCTGCTGTGAAGGGGGAAAGGGCTGCGCCTTGGCCTACGTCCTCTCGGGTCCACAGCCCAGACTGGTTCTCTCTTTTCTTTGGGTCTGCAGGATGGTTCCTCCCCCTGAAGGGTGGCACGGTCAAATTTTTCTTTCAACTCATCTATGGGGCTTTCGAGTGGCTTCCTTAGAATTTCTTGGCGCTTACTTTGTTTTCTGGCTTGTTCCCACTCCCATAGCCAGGACGCTCTGCCCAATTCACTTAGGGGTTTTCCCTTATCTCTCACGTTGGGAAAGGGGAATTCCGCCTCTGAAGCTTTTGGCACAGTCCCCAGGTACTTATCTGATTCAGGCTTCTTTGTTTGAGGTTTTTCCGAGAAGGAAGGCGGGGAGAGTTGAGCCTTCGCAGTTTCCCAACTGGCTGGAGTCACGTCCGCTTCTCCTCCACTCATTGCTTGAAGCAGGCTTTCCTCCGAGAGCTTCGCTTCAGCCATAGTGTCGGGGGATAACCTCCAATCCGACCATACGTCTGGGAGGGAACGGGATGATTTAAACTCAGCCAGCCTGGCTTTGAGAGAGTTTGGCAGTCTGTCAGGTTTCGGTTCTGTCTTAATTGAGTTCCATTATCAAGCGCAGAGTCTACTAATAAATCACTTTTTATTAAGAACAGAAATAGCCAACATACCTAACTCTAATTGCTGCCAAACTGGCTCCTCCGACCAACCCCCTCCTCTTCCGCTCTCCAGCCCGATATCCCATTGGCCATCATGCAAATCCATCTCTACGTCCCGGCACGTACTTCTCACAGGAATGTGGCCCCCACCCTCGTTCCCCAGGAAACCCTATCAGTTGCAAGCAGAGAACTAGGTAAAAGTTCATCTCAGCAATAAATCAGCACTTCGGGTCTTTGCTTCATGTCTTCATGTCAGAACTGGAAGAGAGCCTAATTTGGAATGCTGACAGAAGGAGCTAGTGGTCAGACCATGACAAGGGTTCAATATCTATATCCCCTATATCAAGGCCACTCAACCACTGACCAGAGATAAAAACTAAGTCCAGAGTGTGTCCCCCCATGTGAGTAGGGCTGTGAATTACTTGGGTCAGGTCCATGGCCATCATGGAAGCCATGAACTCCCGAGCTACCTCAGATGTTTCACCGATGGATGGCAGGTTGAAATCCCCTATGACCACAAGTCTGGGGGTATCAGCCACTACCTCGGCTATAACATTGAGGAGCAATAGCTTGGAGATAGCGAGCGCATGCCCCCACCACATGATACGTCCCCCTGCTCCCGCCATACCTGCCCCTCCCACTCAGCGTATTAATGGAGAAGCCCTCAATAGAGGGCATTCTAACAGTCCCCTTTCCCCCAGAGTCTGTACCCCCTATGGCACCATTAACAGCTGGACTAGTCTCCATCCCCCGTGGGTTTTCCCCCAAACCCACATAACCTCCCCACCCCTCAGAACCCCTTTAAAGTCTATTTAAAAATGTCCTTAAAAAACCCCTCAATCCCCTTTTTGCAACATGCCACCTCTTGGGGTCCCAAGACCCGTCATTAAGGTGAGCCCTCGATAACATAGAAGGCCAAGCCTGCGAGAGGGGGAAATCTGGCAGCGCAAGAAGCTTTGCCCTGGAATACATTTAAAAACACTGGAGTGATAATACAAATTTGGCCTAGACATGGCCTAGGGATCTATAATGATGGTTTCCAATGTCCAGGAAGCAAGACTAAGTTAATCGGAAGAGTCACCACTACCCTCTCACAGTAATGGGTAGGAGTCCTCATGTTCTGTCCAGCTGGGGGAACTATCCAACCACCCTCTCACGGTGGTTGGTCATCCTAATCAAGGCAAAATGGAGAAGTCCAACCACCCTCTCACAGTGGTTGGCTCTATTAGTCCTGAAAGATGAACATCCCTTCCACGGCGAACGTAGTGTGGAACCGGCTCCATCAATCCTCCCGTAACTGTCTTGTCTTCCATACAGCCAGGAAACAGGTTGAAAAACAGAGCCGGGTCCCAAAACTCCGGAAGTAAAAGAGTCCATGTTGAGGTCAATCAAGTGTCTTACAAGGCAGATGGAAAACAGGTTGGGGGGGGGGAACGACTCCATCAGGAAATTCCATTTGCAGTCCAAGCCTCCAATGATATCAATAAGGAGGACCTCACTCCTAGAACAGGGGTGGAATCAATCTGCAGAAGTTCTTCAACCATAATGGAGGGTCCCACCAGCATAGAACCCCTCACCAACCTCAATTTCTGAACTCTGGCCGACCCTCTGGCCAACCGGGGTCCCGCTGGTGCTGTCATCAACACAAGATCTCTAACAGCCTCCTCACCGGAATCTTTGTCCCGCAGACGCCCCCTTCCTCCTACCAGGCGTCTGCGGTCCACAGTCCGGTGAAAGTCAGCCCCAGCTCCAGCACAGCTAACGGCGCCAGTGCCACCCCAGCTTCAGGCCCACGGGCCATCTGGTCGGAATCAGGCCCACCGCCATCCGCCATCCGCCATCGCTCGCCATCCTCTGCCGCAGACGCCGCCGTCCATGATCGCCATAGGTCCATCTTACAGTTACTGTTTTTGAGCCAGGTTTCACCTAATCTGTACTTGTTCCTTTGGTTTTTCCTGCCTAAGTGTAAAACCTTGCTTTTCTCCACATTAAATTTCCTTTTTGTGGATAAGGCCCATTGTTCAGGTCTGCCAAGATCTTTAGCATCCTTAGTTCTGGTGATTTTACTTATCAGGAAAATGTCACATAATTCTTGAATTTTAAACCTGAGCAAAGGGTAAAACATGAAGGAATTTCTATCAGTTAAGTTTATGAGTAAACATCTAATTAAAATCTTTTTAATAAATAAGTAATTTCTTGGAGGTCTTGCCTTTTCTTTTTAACAATATTTTTGATTTGCTCTCAACTTTTCCAGACTTGTCCTGAGACTTCATTCAAATATTTTATTTTTTAAAAAAATTGTATTCATTTTCTATGGAGCATACATAACATAATGTTCAGAGAAAAGAATATTATTAATTCCACCTGGAAGGGAAGTTGGGTTGGGGCTGGAAAACATGTTTCCTTGCAAGCCATTACTCTATCTTGACCTTGATTGATGCAATTATCTACCCTGTTATTATTGAAAAGGGTATCATTTATTTTTCTTGGCTCTGCTTTTAAAGACCAATGAGAAAAACAATGAATGAATATGTCCATATGATGGTTTAGAAAACCATTGACCCTAAAGAGTGGAACAAGGGCTCTACACAGATAGATTAATCAACAATCTGTCCTTTTTGCTGGTTTCCATGTTTGTCTCTTGCAAATCTCTTCTGGTTTCCTTAGGCATGCACCGTGCTCCCTGAAGATGAGAAAAAGACAACAATAAGATTGTTTCATCCAAATGATCTCTACTTAACGGAGAAGAAACCCCGAGTTGGAAGAAATCTTACAATTCATCTAATCCAACCCACTTCATAAGAGATGCTCATTTGCACATCACTGGCCCATCACCATTAATCTTTGGTTTAAAGATCTTTGGCAAAAGGAGCATTCACTACTTCCCATTGAAACCTTTTAAGAAGACAGCGTACATCATATGATTCCAGAGATGTACCTAAAGAGAGGAAGGAATGTTCAAATGATGCAGCACATGATATTCCTACTCATGTTGCCAGACTTAGCAGGCAAAACAATGGATAGGATGGAATCGGACTCTTTCCCACATGAGTCCTATGAGCCTGGAGATTATGTCATCGGCGGGATCACCTCTCAGTTTATTCTATTTACTCCCATGCATTATTTCAAGTCTCGTCCTCCTTCATTACAAGATATGAGGAAGAAAAAGTAAGGAAATCCCTCTCAATTCCTTGCATAAGTTTTATTGTTTAAAATGCCCTAGCATTTTCAGTAATACGTTTGACAATTTTCTTTGCATTTGGGTGGATTGGTGTGACTCAATTGGAGGTTTTTTCCCCTTTTTACTGCATGTGAATTAAGATACATTTATGGTTTGCCATGGAACTTTGGATCCATGAATGCATTTTTTTTTTTAATTTGATTTATATGCCACCCTTCTCTGGAGACTCAGGGCGGTTTACAATGCATTAAGCAATAGCCTTCATACTTTTGTATATTTATACAAAGTCAGCTTATTGCCCCCACAAATTGGGTCCTCATTTTACCTCCCTTAGAAAGGATGGAAGGCTGAGTCAACCTTGAGTCTGGTGAGATTCGAACTTATAGTAATTGCAGACAGCTGGTGTTAATCACAATGCTTTTAGTCTGCTGAGTCACCAGGCCCTATATATTTTGTTGTAAACCATTTAATGGGAATTTTTCTTCCAGTCCAAGCTATAGCTGAAAGGTTTCTTGATTGGATCCCATTCAAATAACAACTACTATTTGCTATTTGTGCAGTGGTGGTACAGTGGTTAGAATGCAGGCTAACTCACTGCTCACTCCAGGAATTCAATTCTGAACAGCTCAAGGTTGACTCAGCCTTCCATCCTTCCGAGGTCGGTAAAATGAGGATCCAGATTGTTGGAGGCAATATGCTGACTCTGTAATCTGCTTAGAGAGGGCTGTTAAGCACTATGAAGCAATATATAAATCTACGTGCTACTGTTATTGCTACTAACTATCTAAAATTTATCATAATTATGCCATAATCTAGGAATGAGTTTTGAATTTCAGTAGCCTTGGAAATGGTTAAATAGTCAAACTTCTGCTGACTTCATGTAGTTGTAATTCCACTGGCAAAAAAGAAACGGATTTTTTTGAGACTTTCCCTCCCGGTTTAAACCACAGTTCTAGGATTTAACTGATTGAATTTTTAATTTTTTCCTTGGTGATCTTCTAAGTAATCATTCTAGTTGTCCAAAATTGGCTTCATTTGAAGTCTCTCTCCAGTAAAACTCAACTCCTGGACCTTTTATGATGATCTCCTCTGGGTCTCCTCCAGGTCCCATCAGCTAAACAATGCAGGCTGGCGGGCCCGTGGGGGAAGGCCTTCTCTGTGGCTGCCCCAGCTCTCTGGAACCAGTTACCTCCTGAGGTCTGGACTACCCCCACCCTATTGGCCTTCCAGAAAGTGGTGAAGACCTGGCTTTTCTGGCAGGTCTGAGGCTGTTGATCTCGCTGTTCAATCTTGCAAGATCCGGCCATGGATGGTGTGCATGTGTTTTTAATGTTTTTAAAATATTTTTATAATGTTTTTTTTAAATATTTTATTTTCATTGTTTGTATTATTTTTGTTGTAAGCCTCCCAGAGTCCCTTGGGAGTTGGGCAACATAGAAATATGATTAATTAAATTAAATTAAATTAAATCTCCATGGCATATATATATATATAAAGGTTGGGCTCAGAATCACAAGTGTGCAGAATGTTGTAAGTAGTAATTTTGATTTTTGTTGACATTGTCACATGAAATATTATGTAGTTTTATTTCCACAGTCATCACAAAATTTTACCAGCACTATTTAGCCTTGGTATTTGCTATAAATGAGATCAATGACAACCTGAAGATCTTGCCCAATGTCACCCTTGGATTCCATATCGTGGACAGCTACTGCCAGGAAAAAGTGTTCCATCACAGCGTTCTGCAGGTTCTACTTAAATCACAGAGATTTGTCCTCAATTACAACTGCAGTTCCCAGAAGAACGTGATAGCGGTGATTGCAGGATTATCTTCGGATATTTCCTTCCAGGTGGAAGACATTTTAAGGATGTACAAGGTTCCTCAGGTCAGACCCCTGTATGTTGGGTGATTTGAGCTGCTTTGATTTGATTTATTGTTGGTTGCAAAGTCATGTCCGACCCATCGCGATCCCATGTACTATGTTCCTCCAGGCCTTCCTGTCCTCTACCATCCCCCGGAGATCATTTAAGCTCATACCTACTGCTTCTGTGACTCCATCCAGCCACCTCATTCTGTCATTCCCCTTCTTCTTTTGCCCTCAGTCTTTCCCAACATTAGGCTCTTCTCCAGTGAGTCCTTTCTTCTCATTAGGTGGCCAAAGTTTTTGAGTTTCATCTTCAGGACCTGGCCTTCTAAAGAGCAGTCAGGGTTGATCTCCTTTAGGACTGACCGGTTTGATTGCCTTGCAGTCCAAGGGACTCGCAGGAGTCTTCTCCAGCACCATAGTTCAAAGACCTCCATTCTTTGGTGCTCAGCCTTTCTTATGGTCCAACTTTCACAGCCATACATTGCAACTGGGAAAACCATAGCCTTGACTATACGCACTTCTGTTGACAGGGTGATGTCTCTTCTTTTTAGTATGCTGTCTAGCTTTGCCATAGCTTTCCTCCCCAGGATCAAGTGTCTTTTAATTTCTTGGTTGCAGTCCCCATCTGCAGTGATCTTGGAACCCAGGAAAATAAAATCTGTCACTACCTCCATTTCTTCCCCATCTATTTGCCAGGAAATGAGAGTGCTGGATGCCATGATCTTAATTTTCTTAATTAAGTTTGATATATTTGTTTGATATATTTACTATATATTGTAAATTTCTTAATTGGCTTGATATACACATTTCTTCAGCTATCTTTGTGTACTTTTTCCCCCTTTTCTATGCATGTATATATTTGAACGTGGTATTCAAACAAGAACCAGATCACACCCTACACATTACAGAAAGTGTATAGGAACATGATAAACGTAGGACAGTTTTGAGCAGAACTGTCTTCACTTGTGGAGTGAGAATAGCATCCACTTTGTTGGGACATTCAACTCTATGCCTTGCCCCATACTGACCTATTTTCAGTGGTTGGAACCAAGCTTCAATCTCAATAGATACCAGTGGTGGGTTGCTACCAGTTCTCCCCGGTTCTTGCGAACCAGTAGTGGAAATTTTGAGTAGTTCAGAGAACCGATAAATACCACCTCTGCCTGGCCCTGCCCCAAATCTATTCTCTGCCTCCCTAGTCCCAGCTGATCAGCTAGAAGGAAAAAAAATCAGGGCTCACTTGACAAAGAAAAGGAAAAAAAAAATAAGACACCTTAGCTTTAAATTGAAAAGCCAAGAAGCTTCCCAACTGATCAGCTAGAACCGATCCGCTCCTTGTAAACCGCTCAGTGGTGGTAGATTGGCAATTGAGGCCAAGCTGCCTGAAAGTGGTTTCCGATGCTCTCGGTAGTGGCAGAGCGGCAAAAAACTGTTTAAACTCTTGCAGTGGCACTTCAAAGGGCCGCCCTACAGCTGATCAGCGGTAAAAGGCAGTGTGGTGGTAGACCAGTGCACTCCAAAAACAAATAGTAGACCAGAACACTCCAAAAACAAATGGGTAGATGGGTATGCTCCAAAAATAAATGGGTAGACCACTATGCTCCAAAAACAAATGGGTAGACCGGTACGGCTCTGCAAGCAGTTAAAAGACTGGTAGACCAGTACCTCTGCTAAATCCTAAAGAATTGTTTGTCACATGACCATCAAACCACACCCACAAAATAAGCCACGCCCACAGAACCGGTAGTAAAAATTTTTAGAACCCACCCCTGGTAGATAGGGAATATAGCACATATGAAGCCAGTTCATCAAGCCAAAGCAGAAGATGCAAATCAAAGTTTGCCTTACTTTTAAGAGTAAAAAATACAGTGGACAATGGGAACAGAAATCACAGTGTTCAATTAATATTTTGAAGCAGACCTATTTCCCAGGATTTTTCCCTGGATCATCAAGTCAACAAATTAGTGACTTATTGATGACTCATTCTTTTAATGTGTCATATGTATAACAGTACCTTGTGAAGTAGAGCTTATCGATAACAGAATAAAATAATAGAATGACAGAGTTGGAAGGGACCCTGGAAATCTACTAATCCAACCTTCTGCTCAAGCGAGAAACCCTACACAATTTCAGACAAATGGTTGTCCAATCTCTTCTTAAAAACCTTCAGTATTGGTAGAAATGGAAGAAGAAATAGTGAAGGGTCCAATGATAGCATGGGCACAAAATGTAGGCCGTAATATAAATTTAGAGGAATGGGAAAAATTATGGAACAAAAACTGTAAATTAACATTGTCAACCACATATAAAGAAAACCAGTACAAAATGTTTTACATTCTATCACATTCTATCACAGCCTCTAGGCTGTGACATGCCAAATTTCTTATTTTAATAGTATTAATTTTAATGTTTGCTGATAGTTTTGAAGTTCATTTTTTTTGTACTGACTGGCTTTGGTAAAACTCTTACTTCTTCAAGATTTAGAATATTTTTGTAGTTATATGTCCTCTCCCAGTTTCCCTCTGCATGTCTTTTCATGGAGGTCAAACATTTCTAACATCTGGCACAACTATCTCAAATTGAAAGAATAGCCAGATCTCACCAATTTGCTTGTTGCTGTACATTCACTGTATAGCAGAGGTGGTATCCAGCAGGTTCTGACCAGTTCTGGAGAACCAGTAGAGGAAATTTTGAGTAGTTTGTGAACCAGTAAATACCACGTCTGACTGGCCCCACCCATCTATTCTCTGCCTCCTGAGTCCCAGCTGATTGGGAGGAAATGGGGATTTTGCAATATCCTTCCCCTGGAGTGGGGTGGGAATGGAGATTTTACAGCATCCTTCCCCTGCCACACCCACCAAGCCATGCCACGCCCACCAAGCCACGCCAAACAGAACCAGTAGTATTTTTTTTTAATCCCACCACTGCTGTAGAGTCAACTTTTATTCCAGCTTTTTAGAACAAGGCACCCAGAAAAATGAGAGAAAATCTGTATTTATGAGAACAACCCTTAAAAATTGTCTTCAGGGAAGAAATTTTATCAGCAACCTGTGTGAAAGAGATGTTCTAAGTGGATGCTCCCCTAAGCAAGGGATTGGATGAATTTTACAATCCCACTATGTTTATAAATACTTTTTGCTATGTTTATAAGTACTGTTAACCAGACAGGAACATTTTATTTTTATTTATTTTATTTATTCATTTTCATTCATTTTCATTTATTCATTTATTCATTTATTCATTTTCATCAAGAATGTATTAGATAACAGATATAAGTATAAACATAATTATGAATACATGAAATGGATACGGATAAAAGGAAACATTAGGACAGGGACAGAAGGCTTATGCACGCCCCTTAAAGACCACTTAGGAATGGGGTGAGATCAACAGTAGACAGTCTAAGGTTAAAGTTTTGGGGGTTTGGGAAAGAAATCACAGAGTCAGGTAGTGGATTCCAGGCATTGACCACTCTGTTACTGAAGTCGTATTTTCTGCAATCAAGTTTGGTGCGGTTTACCGTGAGTTTGTATCTATTGTGTGCTCTTGTATTGTTTTGGTTGAAGCTGAAGTATTCATTGGCTGGTAGGGCAGATAATTTTATGTGCTACGCTTAGGTTGGACTGAAGACGGTGAAGTTCTAAGTTGTCTAAATCCAAAATTTGAAGTCTGGTGGCATAAGGTATTCTGTTACGAGCAGAGGAGTGGAGGACTCTTCTTGTGAAATATCTCTGGACTCGTTCAATTGTATTAATGTCCGATATGCAGTGCGGGTTCCAGACAGATGAGCTGTACTTTGAGAATTGGTCTAGCAAAAATTTTGTATGGCCATAGTTTTCAGTTCAATATTACCGGAGAAGAAGCTTCGCAAGATTAGGTTAACAACTTTTAATGCCTTTTTGGCAAAAGCATCTACATATTCTGTCTCATCAGCAGTGAATTTAAGTCATACTGTACTAAAGTCCAGCATAGCCTCCCAAGTGACAAATAGGTTGGTTCACAAACAAAAAATGTTAATGTCACACACTCATACAGACTGGCAGAGCCTTCTTCTATCTCATTTCTTCCATCTATCATTTCTATCTATCTATCATTTCTTCATCTATCATTTCCTCTATATCATTTCTGAAACATCTCTCCATTTAGCTGGCATATGGCTCCTTTCCTTTTGAAGGGAAAAATGGATTGAACCCTTCCTTCTTCCGTATGGCCCTCAACGAAGATCACCAGGTCCAAGGCATCATTTCCCTGCTAAGGTATTTTGGATGGACCTGGATTGGCCTCTTTGCTGAGGATGGTGACCATGGAGAGAGTTTTCTGCTAACCCTGGAGGCTCTGTTCTCCCAGAATGGAATCTGTTCAGCTTTCACTCAAAGAGTGCCCCAGAGGGAGAAACAGAGTGTGGGTGATTGGAATAAAGTCAGTGCCTTGGTTAGAAGAATTCATCTCCATTTTACACAGAGCAGAACGAGCATAATGGTTGTTTATGGAGATGCGAAGACCCTGATATGGCTGAACATCTTAACATCTACAGAACATAATAGATGTAATGAAAAGATATGTGATGGAAAAGTGTGGATTATGACAGCCCAGATAGATGTTACATTAATGGACCAACAGTTTGAGAACACATTGGATCTGTTCCAAGGATCCCTTTCCTTCATGCTTCATTCCATGGAAATTAATGGGTTCCAAGATTTTCTGAAATTCTTCAAATTTGGTCAGAGTCCACAAGACTGGATTCTGAAAGAGTTCTGGGAGGCAGCTTTTAAATGCCAGTTTCCAAATCTCAACCATGTGTTTAAACATTCATGCACTGGGGTGGAAAGCTTGACGTCACTTCCTGCTTCAACTTTTGAAATGGCCATGAGCGGACAGAGCTATGGCATCTACAATGCAGTTCATGCTGTGGCCCATGCTTTGCATTCTGCAGTTTCATCTCAAGTTATATCCAGGAGAACACTGGGCAGAAAAAGATTTCAGCCATGGCAGGTACTCATGGAACTCTGTCCTTATCATGGCACATTATGAGCCGTGGTGGCGCAGTGGTTAGAGTGCAGTACTGCAGGCTACTTCTGCTGACTGCTGGCTGCCTGCAGTTTGGCAGTTCAAATCTCACCAGGCTCAAGGTTGACTCATCCTTCCATCCTTCTGAGATGGGTAGTATGAGGACCCAGATTGTTGAGGGAAATAGGCTGAGTCTGTAAAACTATTTAGAGAAGGCTGTAAAGCACTGTAAAGTGGTATATAAATCTAAGGGCTATTTCTATAGTCATGATATTAGTGAGATGGACAGCACAGTTATACAATAAATTAAAAAATATATAAAAAAGACAAGACAAACCCTTTTGTAAAGTAGCTCCAAGCCACAGCTCTTTTCAACAGGAGTTATCGGCCCAGGAGGATCCCATTTGTATGCCCTGGTCTCACATGGGAAAGTGCCACCACATTAAAAACTAAATATGGAGGGTTTTTGAAAACTACAATAGTCAACACCTAGCAGTGTTATGATTTCAAGACTTCAATTCAATGGCTGGCTGAAGAATTATGGCAATTAATGTCCATACGTCATATACATACCAAAGTTGAGAAAACTGCTCCAGATACACATTTAATCTTACCAAATTTACTACAAAACAAGCTTTCAACATTACCAAGGTTTGGAAAACTTGCTCTGGGCACACATTTAAAGTATGGATTTCAGCGGGTGCTCCAGGCTTTCTTGAGCACCTCAAAGGAAGAGGGTCCTGCCTCTTCTGCCACCTCTTTCCCAGTTGACCTGTTTTCCCACACCATCAAAATCTTCCTTCCTGTGTCTTAAATCTAACATTCAGAGTACTATAGTTCAACATTTTATTTATGGAGTGGAGAAGAGGAAAGATGGAGGCAAGGGATCTTTTTATCTGAAGCTTTCCTGGCTGATTGTTGTGGTCCACCAGCAGCCTGCAGAGCTGGCAGCAGAGTTTGACAGTGAGGAGGCTGGGGAGGAACATGGGCCAGTCCTGGAGTCTGGGGAAGGCCCGGACGAGGGCTCTCCGTCAGAGGCAGAGATGGGGCCAGGGCCATCTGGGAGTGATGCGCAGACTCCAGAGTCCCCAGACTCAGCCAGTGGAGAGGCATACAAACAGGAGGAGCCTGTTCCTAGTGCATGCATGCGCAGAGCTGCCAGAAGGCAAGAGAAGCTAAAGCAAAGGGATGACTTGGGAGTAAAGCCAGGAGATGATTGGCCTCTCCCATAAGGCTTAAAAGAGAAACAAAGGCACTTGGGCCTTTTGCAGGAAAGCAACATTGCTAACTCTGTTTCCAGTCGGCATCTCTGTTTGTTTTTGAACTCCGCAGGGCTTTGCCAAGTAAGGCCTTTGGCAATGTGTCAAAGAAGATAAAGGTTGGTGATTATCCTGAAGGACTTCTTCCGAAGGACTTTTTTTGCAACTAATTGAAACTCAGCTGGGAATGAAAGTAATTCTCGGCTTTTACAATAAAATAGTTTTTTTGGGGGGGACTAATTGTGTATTGTAATGACTCGTAAGCCTAGGTCACAACACTGATATGTCAACAGAGTGAAAATGAAAACAGTAATATATTTCTTGGTATTTTCCCCTGGCCTTCCCTGGGCCTCATCCACCACTCATTCAATTGGTCTTCAGTTCATTGCAATTTTGTCTGTCATTTAATGACCCCATAATCCCTTACAGGGTGGAGTCAGGACAACTGACCAGAGTGTTTGCCGGCCAGATGCCCTTTCTGTCACCAATGTGGAATTTTGCAGCAGATATATTCTCATTGTGCCCACAGAGAGTCATATCAGCCCCTACCGAGGATCAAATTCACAGCCTCCTGATTGTGAGACGAGAGCTCCACCTCCAGGCCACAGCACCACTCTCTTCAGTTCACTGCAATTCAGGGGATTAGACCTAAAAAGGATGACGTTTTCAGAATATATTGGGTTAAACTGGCCCTGGGAAAGTAGATTAGAGACTAATCATGGGTGAGGTCAAAATTCATGTGTATGAAGACACTTAATTACGGGAGTATCGTCTGAATCATGAAGATGGGAATAGATTTTTAAGTTTGTTTTCAGAAATCTTTCTCCAGAAACAATCGAGTAAAAACGGATTCCTGACATAAGAAATATATATATATAAAAAGCTATGTGGTTTTTTTAAGTCTCTACTGTCAGCAATGAAATACAGACATTACCAGGTTTGAGATAGAAATAGATAAGATATATGGAATACCATTTCAAATATTACTTGGAGCAAACTTCTGCTTTAATATTTTTGAATAATTTACATGGCTACTCAAAGATTTTGTACAAATGTATCTGCCTGGTTTTCGCTTGTTTGTTTGTTTTGTTTGTTTACCTACCAACCTATCTATTTCCTTTTCCATCAGCTCCACTTTTTTCTTCAAGGGATTTCCTTTAACAACTCAGCAGGAGAAACAGTGTCCTTCAATGCAGAAGGAGAAATGGAAAGCCAATTTGACATCATCAACTTGCTCACCTTCCCCAATCATACTTTCCAGAGGCTGAAAGTTGGAAAGCTTGATCCCAAATCTGTGCAAGGAAAACAAATCTCTCTTAGTGAAGATGTGATAGTGTGGAATAGGGCTTTTAACCAGGTGCACAAGGTAGGATCCTAGTTTAATTTTTTAAAAAAAAAAATATATATCAGAGACTGATGACTGTGGATTATAGAAGTGGAAAAGTGTAGTATTGGAAAAGTTTACAAGGATCATATATTCCAGACCTCTGAAACAGAGGTGGGTTTCAGCAGATTCTGACCAGTTCTGGAGACCAGTAGAGGAAATTTTGAGTAGTTTGGAGAACCAGTAAATACCATCTCTGACTGGCCCCACCCCCATCTATTCTCTGCCTCCCAAGTCCCAGCTGATCGGGAGGAAATGAGGATTTTGCAGTAACCTTCCCCTGGAGTGGGGAGGGATTGGAGATGTTACAGTATCCTTCCCCTGCCCCGCCCACCATGCCACGCCCACCAAGCCATGCCATGCCCACCAAGCCACATCCACAGAATCGGTAGCAAAAATTTTTGAATCCCACCACTGCTCAGTAATGTGCAGGAATGTTGTTCAAGCCATCATAGAAGGTGGTTTCTCCAGCCTTATCTGCAGAAGCTGTGAAGGTGAAGGGTCCACAACTGTATAGTAGCCCGCCGTTCAGGTATTATCATCAGCAAATGATTTCTCATAAAAATCTTATTAAGAAGTTTCAGAGGCTCATACTGAGAATGATCAGTGGTGGGTTTCTGATATTCTTACTACCAGTTCGTTGCGTGTTGCGCCTTCAGCACAGGTGCCTGGCCTTCCATGCATGCGCTTTGCTCATGAGCGTGCCTTCCGTGCATCCGCCTGGCCTCAAAAACATGGCTAAATAGGATGGCATTATGTCAGGATGGGTGGGTGGGACCACCCGCAATCGCTGCTACCGATCCGTCTGAACCGGTACGAACCGGCTGAATACCACCTCTGGCTTTGATCAATTGCGGGAGGGATCCGATACTCCCATATTACACCACTCCTGCGCGGCTTGCATTGGTTGCCGGTTGCCCTCCGGGTGAGATTCAAGGTGCTGGTGTTAACCTATAAATAAGGTTTATTTATAATCTGGTGTTAACCTCATGGTTTAGGCCAAGGTTATTTGTCGGACCACCTGCAACCAGCGTCAACTTCCCATCGCCCGGTGCACTCTCACAGAGAGGGCCTACTCAGGGTGCCATTGGCTAGACAATGTTGGCTGGCGACCCCCAGAGGTAGAGCCTTCTCTGTGAGCGCCCCCACCCTCTGGAATCAACTTCCCTTGGGGCCCCGGTTGGCCCCTGACCTTCGCACCTTCCGCCGTGAATTGAAAACCTGGCTATTTATGTCCCCCGGCCTGGACTGATGGGGTAGTATATTTTAATTTTTTTAAAAAAACTTTTTATTCTTCTGTGTATATTTGTTGTTTTTAACAGTCGCTTGGTCGATTGTCGTTGTGAGCTGCCCTGAGTCCTTGGAGATAGGGTGGCATACAAATTTTATAAATAAATAAATAAATAATAAATTGTGCTCCTTACTATCACATAGAATAGAATAGAATAGAATAGAATAGAATAGAATAGAATAGAATAGAATAGAATAGAATAGAATAGAATAGAATAGAATACAATACAATACAATACAATACAATACAATACAATACAATACAATACAATACAATAACAGCATTGGAAGGGCCCTTGGAGGTCTTCTAGTACAACCCCTTGCTTAGGCAGGAAATATTATCATAGTATTATTCATTTTTAAAAAAAATTCTTTATGGATTAATTCATATATTTATTCCCCATTTTCCTTCTCTGTTCAAGTGAAGGTAAACATAGAGCAATAGAAGAAAGAGTTCATGACCAAAACAATACACACAGTTTATGAACTCAAATCTGCAAGAAAAAAAAAAATCTGAAACAGGGGTTGATACTGAAAATTTCCCCAAATATGATCTTACATTGTTTCTAATGGAAATAATAGTGTGTCTTCTGAATGAAAAATAGTTCTGACGTTTGTCTCATCCATCTCTTTTCATGCTTCAGGGGCACTTCACACAATTTGTATAAACCAATATTTAATAGTGTAACAAATAGCTGAATTTCTACGGTAGTACCTTCAGATTCTTCTTTTTCCCAGAACATCTTTAGTGCCTAGTTTTCTGCTTTAACTGTGTTTTATTATACAGTACTTGATGTTTTACACCAGTGTTTCTCAACCTTGGAAGCTTGAAGATGGGTGGACTTCAACTCCCAGAATCCCCCAGCCAGCAGCGCTGGCTGGGGGATTCTGGGAGTTGAAGTCCACCCATCTTCAAGCTTCCAAGGTTGAGAAACACTGTTTTACACAAAGAAAAAAAGAAAAGAAAACCAACAAGCAGTAGCACACCGAAAAAGAAAGCATAATTTTATATCTTCATTCCCGTCCCATCCCCCCCAAGAATGGTTATGGATTGCATATACTGCACTGTTGCCATGTGCATTGTTGCATTGTTACATATTATTGCATTGTTGCATATTATTTGTTTGTTTAATTTTTATAGGCACCCATCTTAATGAATGACTCTGGGCAGCTATAGAAATCAATCAATCTAACAAACAAATAAATATTATGCAACAATGCAATTGGATTATATTGTTGCGCATCATGCACTTCCCTCATTTTTAACACTGGCAACTCTTCCTGAACTCTTATTAAAATGAAAAGGAAGTTTTGCAAGTCTCTGAAAAGTATGTCAAAGGCCCATCACTCCATCAAGATAAATCCCTGCCTTTACTATTTTAAATAAGGAAATTACTTACTGTCCCTTACTCCTCCTTTAATGAATATGTCAAGCACAAAGAGCGTGGTGAAAGAGAAAATGAGAGGGTCCACTATAGAGGAAAACAACTTATCTCTTAGACATTGATGGCTAAATTTTAATTTTAAATGATCTTTATGTTAGAAATTATGTTTATATATAGCACTACAGATCAAACAAAGAGTACACTCATCACGTGATTTACTGCTTAACTGCTCAACTATAACAGGAAACAGGAAATTCTATTTGGAACAAAATAACATAGAGTATATACCATAGATTCAAACTTGTAAACACTGCCATCTATTGCCTGAATACTACTGTAGTTGTCACATATAAAATACATACCAACAAATTGTATTCCAACACTTTATTTTCCGGATAGGGGGCCCCTCAATCAATGTGTAATGAATTTTGCCAACCAGGTTATCAGAAGAAGAAGAAGGAAGGGAAGAAATTTTGTTGTTATGACTGTGTTCCATGTTCAGAAGGAAAGTTTTCAGACCAGAAGGGTAAGTGAAGTTGTATAGACAGTATTCAGCAGACAGTGAGACCATTATTAATTGGAGAACATTATTCAAATAAAAATGTAAAGTCTTGTTCAAGTCAAGCTAAGTCTCATTCATAATGGGTGCTTTAGACATAGAATTCACATATGAAATATGTGCTATAATAGCTAGGATGACCATAATCATCTTCCATTATATTTCAGTAGAAGATTTGGTGGTTTCCAGTAGCCTTCAAGAAGAAACATCCACAAACAATTTCAATGTGTCAGAACTAAACTGGAACTTGGTCTTTTTTCCCCCAGATATGAATGAGTGTTTCAGTTGCTCAGAAGATCAGTATGCAAATGAAGACCACACTCAATGCATCCCCAAAGTCATAACTTTTCTCTCCTATGAAGAACCCTTTGGAATCAGCTTAGCTTCTGCTGCTCTCGTTTTCTCTTTCACCACGCTCTTTGTGCTTGACATATTCATTAAGCACAGAGACACTCCAATTGTCAAAGCCAACAACCGAGATCTCTCCTACATTCTCCTTGTCTCCCTTCTGCTTTGTTTCCTCTGCTCTTTGCTTTTTCTTGGTCCACCAAGGAGGATCACCTGTCTTCTGCGACAGCCCACTTTTGGTATGACTTTCTCAATGGCCATTTCTTGTGTCTTGGCCAAAACCATCACAGTGGTGGTGGCTTTCATGGCAACAAGACCAGGGTCCAACATGAGGAAGTGGGTGGGGAAAAGATTGGCCAACTCCATTGTAGTCTCCTGTTTCTCCATTCAAGCAGTTCTTTGTGTTGTGTGGATGACAATCTTTCCCCCATTCCCAGATATGGACAAACAATCATTCACCAAACAAATCATTGCAGAATGCAATGAGGAGCCCATTGTGATGTTTTTCCTTGTCTTGGGGTATATGGCGCTTCTGTCCATCATCAGCTTCATGGTGGCCTTCCTAGCCAGGAACCTTCCAGAGAGTTTCAATGAAGCCAAGTTCATCACTTTCAGTATGCTGGTGTTTTGCAGCATTTGGTTAACTTTCCTTCCAGCCTATCTCAGCACCAAAGGGAAAGAGAAGCTAGCTGTGGAGATCTTCTCAATCTTGGCCTCCAGTGCTGGCTTACTTGGTTGCATCTTTGTCCCAAAATGTTATATTATTCTGATCAAACCAGAGCTAAACACCAAAGAACAGCTGACAAAGCAGAAGCATTAATGAACTGATTTGTTGATCTATGATCAGAGCTTTGCTCTCTTTTATCCTTGTGATGTGTTTACGTTTAATATTACATGATTTGTTTGTATTAAAGGGTGAAGGATATTTATATTATTCAGATGAATTGAATAAAAATCTTCTTCTGATAGACCTTAAATAACAATATCTGTTGCTAGATTTGCTCGGTCAGCCAGGTAAAGCTCTGGATCACTAAATAGAAATTAATTTTGGATTGATTACTATTGAAATGGAGAAGAATTCAGCATAGTTATGATTATGAAAATGAGTATTTTTCTCATTGTATATAATGTATTTCCCATTGTCCTTTGATATGTTTTACTGCTTTATTTGATTGATTTCAATAATAAAGTTTTATTCTAAATGGCTTTGAATGAGTTAACACACACTATATTAGGTGCAGTTCAAAGTATTTGCTATTATTCCATATGCTTAATTCCTTCTGTAGGAAGGACTGTTGAGTTACAGGTAATCCTCAATTTATAACCATTCATTTAGCAGCTGTGTGAAGTTATAACAATCCTGAAAAAAAATGTGACTATATCCATTAAACCAATCTTTAGATTTCTGATCTCTTACTTTCTTTCTCATTAATCACGTGAAGTGTTAATTTCATTTTATAATACCTTGGTAAGGCCACACTTAAAATACTGCATTCAGTTTTGGTCACTATGATGTAAAAAAGATTCTGAGACTCTAGAAAGAGTGCAGAGAAGAGCAACCAAGATGATTAGGGGACTGGAGGCTAAAACATATGCAGAACGGTTGCAGGAATGGGGTATGTCTAGTTTAATGAAAAGAAGGACTAGGGGAGACATTTATTATTTATTTTATTTTTATTTTATGTGATTTGTATGCCACCCTATCTCCGTAGACTCAGGGTGGCTCACAACAATAAAAACAAACTCAATGAAACATAAAATACATACAAAATACATAAATGTATAAATATAAATTTAAAACATATATTAAAACCCATTAAAATAATCAAACCCTCTCAGTCCAGGTTGGGCGATGTAAACAACCATGTTTTTAATTTGCGGCGGAAGGTGCGAAGGTCAGGAGCCAACCAAAGCCCCAGGGGGAGTTGATTCCAAAGAATGGGCTCACCCACAGAGAAAGTTGTGCCCCTAGGGGTCACCAGACGGCATTGTCTAGCCAACGGCACCCGGAGAAGGCCCTCCTGGTGAGAACATACCGGGCGATGGGAAGCTGTTGCTGGCTGCAGATGGTCCGACAAATATCCTGGGCCTAAGCCATATAGGGCTTTATAGGTCATCACCTTGAATCTCACTCAGAGGGCAACCGGTAACCAATGCAAGTCACGCAAGAGGAGTGCCTCCCATCACAACCCGCGCGGCCACATTCTGCATGAGCTGAAGCGTCCGAGTGGTCCTCAAGGGCAGCCCCAGGTAGAAAGCATTACAGTAGTCAAGACGGGAGGTGACTAGTGCATGAATAACTGTGCGTAGAGCATCTCGGTCCAAATAAGGATGCAACTGACACACCAGACAAATCTGGGCATACGCCCCCCTGGTCACGGCTGTTATACGATCATCTAAACTCAACCATGAATCCAGAAGGACACCCAAGTTGTGTGCTCTGTCTACAGGGGGTAAAACTTCGTCCCCTATAGCCAGCGATGGAAACTCTCCATCAGATCGAGATGCCGGTACCCACAGCCACTCAGTCTTGGCAGGGTTGAGCCGAAGCCTGTTCCTCCCCATCCAGACCCGTACTCGTACTGAAGAGAGAGTCAAGCTATTCTCCAAAACACCTGAAGGCAGAACAAGAAGCAATTGATGGAAATAATCAAGGAGAGAACCAATCTAGAATGAAGGAGAAATTTCCTGAGAGTTAGAGCAATTAATCAGTGGAATAACTTGCCTCCAGAAGTTGTAGATGCTCCAACACTGGAGATTTTTAAGAAGAAATTGTCTGAAATGGTATATGGTTTCTGCTTGAGCGAGGGGTTGGACTATGAGACCTCCAAGGTCCCTTCCAACTCTGTTATTCAGTTAGGAGCAGGGGTGAAATGTTCCCGGTTCGGACTGGATCACCCAGTCTGGTAGTGATGGTGGTGGGTGGTTGGAGAACCGGTAGCAAAAATCCCTACGCCCCCCCCCCCCATGCCCAGCTGAGCCGCACGATTATCAGAGGCTGTTTTTTAACTTTTAAAAGCATTTTTTCTACAACCAATTTGGCCAAAAAAGTGCTTTTAAAAGTAAAAAAAAAAAAAGCCTCTGATGATCGTGTGGCTCAGCTGGGATTGTCAGAGGCTTTTAAAAGCATTTTTTTCTGCAACCTCTTCGGCCGAAAAGGTTGTAGAAAAAAATGCTTTTAAAAGCCTCTGATGATCAGGCAACTCAGCTGGGATTGTCAGAGCCTTATAAAAGCATTTTTTTTACAACCTCTTCAGCCGAAGAGGTTGTAGAAAAAATGCTTTTAAAAATAATAATAAAAAAAAGTTGGCCACACCCACCCAGTCACATTACCCCCCACCAAATCAATCACGCCCACAGAACCGGTAGTAACAAATTTTACATTTTACCACTGGTTAGGAGTTTTTTTCCTGTTTAGTAATCCCCTCACAATGCTGATGTTTCACAGCGCTTGATTGCCTTATCTACCATCTTAGCTGAAACACCAAGAAAAATAAATGGTAGCGATGAAGTAGGTTTGAATTTTATTTGGGCCTTTCCAAATGTTTCATGAACATTTTTGGTGTTTTGTTTTTCTAGAGATTATCCTGATAATTGAAAGCAGGGGCTCGCTTTAATAGTTCTTGGGACCTCAATTGATATGAAAGAAAGGAATTCATCTTAAAATTTTTCCAGTTCAGAGAACTTACTTCTGTAAACCCTCTATCTGTGGCCTCCTGGGGTCTTATGATCGCCTCAGTTATATCTTTCTCTTTTTTTGACAAGTTTTATTGGTTTCTCCCCCCCCCCCCAATACACGCCCACATATTTTTTGAAACAGAGTATCGACCATATCATATCATATCATATCATATACAATTTATCATATCCAAGTACATTTATATCCTATTAAGTATATTACTTAACTACAGTTTCTGTCAAAGTGTTCTTTTTCCATATTTGAACCCGATCTTAATTTTTCTATTCTTATTTCTATAAACAGGATTTTCTTACACCCTCAAGTTCTATTTTTTTCCATTTTTAATCATATACATTCTCCTTTAATTTTTTAATAATTCATTCTTTATCTTAATATATTTAAACATGTCCGGGGATGCCTTTTTTCCATTTCATCTTTTTTTGTTTTACAGCAATCTTTCTTCTCTTTCTCTTCCTCTCCCTCCCTTCTTTTACCATTTATTTATTTATTTATTTATTTATTTATTTATTTATTTATTTATTTATTTATTTATTTATTTATTTATTTAATTTGTATACCGCCCTTCTCCCAGAGGGGACTCAGGGCGGTGAACAGCCAAAATTAAAAAACATACAAATACAAAAGTTAAGATAATTAAAAAAGAATTAAATCATTAGCTTCCCAATTTAAAACCCCCAAATCCATAAAATTTAAAATCCTAATTAAAAACCATTTAGGCTAGGCCGGCTTGGTGGAATAAAAACGTCTTCAGGGCTTTACGGAAGGTCCGGAGGTCCGGGATCAATCGTATTCCAGGAGGCAGCTCGTTTCACAGGGCGGATGCCCCCACAGAGAAGGCTCTCCCCCTAGGGGCCGCCAGCCGACATTGCCTGACCGAAGGCACCCTGAGGAGGCCCTCTCTGTGCGAGCGAATTGGCCGGTGGGAGGTTATCGGTAGCAGCAGGCGGTCTCGCAAATATCCTGGCCCTAAGCCATGGAGCGCTTTAAAGATGAGAACCAAAACCTTAAAGCGCACCCGGAAGACCACCGGGAGCCAATGCAGCTCGCGCAGGAGAGGTGTTACGTGGGAGCGCCACGTCGCTCCCATAATCACCTGCGCGGCCGCATTCTGCACCAGCTGGAGCCTCCGGGTGCTCCTCAGGGGGAGCCCCATGTAGAGCGCGTTGCAGTAGTCCAGGTGTGACGTGACCAGGGCATGAGTGACCGTGCACAAGGAGTCCCAATCCAGAAAGGGGCGCAACTGGCGTATCAGGTGAACCTGATAAAAAGCCCCCCTGGCCACGGCCGTCATATGCTCTTCTAAAGACAGCCGTGTGTCCAGGAGGACACCCAAGTTGCGAGCCCCCTCTGTGGGGGTCAGTGACTCGCCCCCAATAGCCAGCAATGGCACCAGCTGGCTATATCAGGACGCCGGTATCCACAGCCACTCAGTCTTGGAAGGGTTGAGTCGAAGCCTGTTCCTCCCCATCCAGACCCACATGGCCTCCAGACACTGGGACATCACTTCGAGGGCATCATTGGGGTGGTCTGGGGTGGAGATGTACAGCTGAGTGTCATCAGCGTACAGATGGCATCGCACCCCAAAACCACGGATGATCTCACCCAGCGGCTTTCTACCTTCTTCTTACCTCCTCTTCTATTCCTTCTCTAATTCACCTTCCTTTCTCCCCCTCTTCCTTTCCTCCCCACATCTAACATTCTCTCCTACTCTTATTCCCCTTTCCTTTCTTCCTCTCCTCTTCCCTTTCTTCTGTTCCTCTCTCTCCTTCTCCCTTCCTTCAGTCTCCCTACTCCTTCATTTGTCTCTTTCTATTGCTGTATTCATTTTCAATTCAGTCCTTTTTTTCCTATGGTGTCCAGGCATCCCCATTTTTCTCTTCCTTTATTGCATATATTCCTCAAAATTCTCATCATATTTTAAAATTCTTAACATTGTATTTCAACTTATTTTATCTTTACCTTAAAATCTTTCAACTTAATTAACTTTCCACCTCTTATTTCCATTTCAATAGTTATTTTTCTCTTTTCTTAATATTTCAATTACTTCCAGCTATTTTTACATATAAAGTAAACCATTCTGTATCTGCTGGTCTACTTACAACATTTTCTTACATCATTTATTTATCATTTCAATTTCATTTCTTACGTTCAATTTCCTTTTGTTTTTTCAATCTTTAGCACACATTTCTTTACTTTCATTTCAATTTTATGTCTTAATTGCAATTAAGTATTCCTTTTTACAGTAATCTATATATTTATTTCAATTTATTTCTTACATACAACTTTTACTACTAATGCCATTCCCTTAAATCAACATATTACTGCTGTGATTCCTTTCTACTACATTTTTCTTTCCCCTTTTAACCATTTTCTTTTAAACTCTCTTGAATTCCACTTCTTAATATTTTCTCCGCTTTCTCCCATTCACTTATTTCTTTCTTCCTCTTCTTCTTTTTGTGTTTATCGTATCCTCCTTCCTGCATCTTTTCTCTAATTTTTAACTTTATTACCCTTTTAGTTCTCCCCCTTACTCTTTTCCCATTTCCTTCTCTTTCCTTCTTTTTTGAGAGATATTCCCCCATATCTATTTTTATTTTATCACTGTTGATCTCAGTGTAAACATCTATATTTTTCCTTCAATTATTTTCTTTCCAACATTATATTCTTGCTTCTCATTTATCTTTTCTCTTTCTTTCCTTTTATATTCTATCCAATCGTCCACTTCTTTGTTTCTCTTAAACACTTCTCGCACCTTTTGCAATATCTCCCTCAACTCCTCATACTCATGCTCCCAATTTTCCATATTTTCAATTTAAGAAGAAATAGTTTTTATTTTAACTTATTATATAGTTCTAATTCAAATCCATTTGTTGTTGTTTTTTCTTTTTTTTCTTCTTTCCAAATAATATCCAATTCAGATAGTCCTTTAAGCCTTCCCAGTTTGAGATTTTATTTTAAAAAAGAATTCAGAAGGACAACAGGATGAGGATTTGTAAGGTGATTTAAAACAAGTGAAGTAATTATGTTGAAATGGATGACAATATCCTGCTAAAGAGGAAGCTGAAGATTAGGGAGGCCCTGCTGCCTTATTGGAGACAGGAAGTAAGAAGGCAGGGTGAATCTTGCCTAGTTTATTTTTGCCAGGTTATTCTCTAATATATCATATCATGAGCAAAAGTGAATAAATACTAGTAAAAATTAAAGCCTCCAGAAATAGGAATTAAAACCTCCAAGAAAAGAATGTATATTTTTTTACTGAATATATTTGAAGAACTATAGAAAAGTGGGGGGGGAGGAAATCTCCAAAATATCTTCCCAATTCTACTTCTTCAAATATTTTCAAAGCAATCAGTCAATTATTAGGTGACCCAATAAACGAGAGAAAGATGTTGGTCAGCTATGCAAAGAAAGAAAAGGCCAGCTTGCCAATGTTTCAAAGGTAAATTATATACCTTATAAGTAGCTGAAATCAGTCTATTATCCAAGTAGGACAAAACCATCAAAGGTTCTCAGCAGAACGGAATAGGAATGGAGGAACAACCCATAAATTACTTCTAGAGCCACATGGGGACACAAAGGGGTGGCATCATGAGGTTTATTCCCACAGGTTCTCTTCCTCCTGTTTTATCTGCTGGAACTTCTCTTTGACTGAAGTATCAAACACTCTGTGCAGAAGGAAATAAGAATGGAAAAACAGTCCATATAAATATCACTAGAGCCGCATGGAGGCAGTAAAGGATAATGCTGACTTTGTGAGATTCATTCCTCCTGTTTTATCTGCCACAACTTCTCTTTGACTGATAGACCCAGACATTTTCTCCATAACAATAGAATGAAGATGTTCTTCCTTTTGATGTTCTCCATGCACAGAGTAGCTACTCTAAGATGCCCTGCAAGTGAAGCTTTCCCTGTTCCACATGAGTGGTTCCAGCCTGGTGACCTCCTCATCGGTGGGATGGTGTCTCACATTTTTTACCAGGTTTATGAAATTGAATTTAAGGACCATCCTTCTCTACAACTTTATCCCTTTCCAATGTAATATATTTTCCCCCTTCAGATGTGTTCCCCAATTTTACTGAACTCCCCAAATATTTCTTATATGATTAAAAGTTTTTATGAGCATAATGCAGATGTTATATTTATTATAATGTAACTTCTTCATCATTTGAGTGTATCTGGTTGTGGGCGAAGAAATGCTTTCTTTAAGTTAATGTCTTTTACATAAAAGACATTACCTGTCTCGGTCTGGTTGCCGTCTATGGACTCGCTGGCACTGAAATCCAGCTCATATTCATCAGAGCCCTTCCCCCGGCTGTGGAGGGGGACCGTAAATTGTGTTGGGAGCTTATGGGAGCCGGTTCATTTCTTCCATCCCATCGGTAGAGGGGACTGTCCATCATACCAGCCACCGTGAGAGGGTGGTTTTTGGTTTTTTGTGCCCCTCGAGCGGTGTCGGTATGGTATCATCTGCATTTCTCCAGCAGAGGGGATTGACCATCAGACCAACCACCGTGAGAGGGTGGTTGCGGACTATTAGACCAGCCACTGTGAGAGGGTGGCTATGGACTTTAACGCCTGCTGAACTGATATTGCAAAGGTTCACTACTTCCATCTCACTAGTAGAGGGGACTGACCATCAGACCAATCACCATGAGAGGGTGGTTGGATTGTATCCCCCTTGAACTGTGTCGACTTGGCAAGAGATCCTTTCCACTGTGGTGAGGGGACAGTGGACTTTGGACCTCGGATTCTGGATGCCCCCACTTTATTTGCTCCCTTTTGGACCTCTTATTTTCCATCTGACCCTTGGGACATGGGCACTTATCCTCTGTATACGGCAAGATGTATACGGCAGCTGACCTTCTTGTTCTGCGAGACTCCCCCCTCTCGCAGGATTGGCCCTCCACTCTATCGAGGGCCTACCTCGATGACGGATTTTGGAATCCCGAGAGGTGGCATGCGGCGAAGAGGGGGTTGAGGGGTTTTTTAAAATTGTCATTTGCCAATCTTTTAAGGGGTTTTGGGAGGGGGGAGGGTTGTTTGGCAAAGGATAGGGAGGGTGATTTGTTGGGGAGGGGACCAGGCCCGGCACAGGGTCGCGCTAGGGGAGGTGCGGAGCGGGGATCGGAGGGGGTTGGTGCTGGTAGGGAGGAGGGCGATGTCATCAGGACCGTAGGTGGGAGGGGCAGGTATGGTGGGAGCAGGGGGCCATATCATGTTGTGGGGGCACGTATCCGCTGTCTTCAAGCGGTGACATGCTCCGGCCCCCAGTGCTCTTCTCATTCCCTGGGTTGTCCGGAGTCTCAGAGCCTGGGTCTTAGGCTGATGCTGTGCAATGCCAGGTCCGTGTCTAATAAAGCCCCCCTCATCTGTGAGCTGGTTCAGGAGGGGGGAGCGGACCTGGCGGGTATTACTGAGACCTGGTTGGGCCTGGAGGGGGGGGTCCCCCTCGTAGAATTGTGCCCACCGGGTTTCCGCGCATTCCATCAGCCAAGGGCCCAGGGTAGGGGTGGGGGGGGTGGCGGTTATTGTAAAGGAAGGTCTTGATCCTAGGGAGGCCACTGTACCTCAGATAGCCGGTTGTGAGTCTCTCCTTGTGAAGTGGGGCCATGGGAGGCAGATGGGCCTGCTGGTTACGTACCTGGCTCCTTGCTGCGTGGCAGCGGCCCTGCCCGAGCTCCTCAATGTTATAGCCGGGGTGGTGGTTGATACCCCCAGGCTTTTAGTCATGGGGGATTTCAACCTGCCGTCCATCGGTGAAGCATCTGAGGCGGCTCGGGAGTTCATGGCTTCCATGACGGCCATGGACCTGACCCAGTTAATTCAGGGCCCCACTCACATAGGAGGAAACACGCTGGACTTGGTTTTCGTCTCTGGTCAGTGGTTGAATGGCTTAGATACAGGGGATATAGTTATTGAACCCTTGTCATGGTCAGACCATTCTCTCCTTAGACTTGACTTCCTGACCGCTATGCCCCACCGCAGGGAGGCGGAACCAATTAGGTGGTTCCGCCCCAGGCGCCTGATGGATCCTGATAGGTTCCGAATGGAGCTTGGGCCATTTCCTGAGACTCTGGCACGCGACTCGACTGAGGACCTGGTGACCGCCTGGGATAGGGCGGCCGCTGGTGCTTTAGATCGGGTCGTGCCTTTGCGGCCTCTGACCCGGCGCCGAATCTGCCCAGCTCCTTGGTTCTCCGAGGAGCTGAGGGGGATGAAACGCCGGAAAAGATGCCTAGAGAGTAGTTGGAGGGCCAGTCGCTCCGAATCTGACCGTACACTAGTGAGGTCTTATATCAAGACCTACTTAGTGGCGATAAAGGCGGCGAAGTGTAATTACTTTTCCGCTCTTATCGCGTCGGCAGAAAATCGCCCAGCTGCCTTGTTTAGGGTGACTCGCTCCCTTCTCCATCTGGGAGCGCGGGAAGACCCCTTGCAAGGTCGTGCTGAGGATTTTGCGCATTATCTGCACGATAAAGTCGCTCAGATTCGGGAAGGCTTGGACTCCGACTGGGTAGGTACGGGCGGGTTGTCCGAGGTCTGTCTTGAGACGGTTATCTGGGATGAGTTTGACCCTGTGACTCCCGAGGACGTGGACAGGATGCTGGGGAGGTTGAACGCAACCACATGTTTATTGGACCCGTGTCCCTCCTGGTTGGTGCTGGCTACCCGGGAGGTTACACGAGGCTGGCTCCAGAGGATTATAAACGCTTCCTTGAGTGAGGGGTTCTTGCCTCCCGCCTTGAAAGAGGCGGTGGTGAGGCCCCTCCTCAAGAAGCCCTCTCTGGACCCAGCTGTTTTAGCAAACTATCGTCCAGTTTCCAACCTTCGCTTTCTGGCGAAGGTTGTTGAGAGTGTGGTTGCGCGACAGCTCCCCCAGTACCTGGAGGAAACCGTCTATCTAGATCCGTTCCAGTCCGGCTTCAGGCCCGGGTACAGCACGGAAACGGCATTGGTCGCGTTGGTTGATGATCTCTGGAGGGCTCGGGACAGAGGTTGCTCCTCTGTTCTGGTCCTATTAGACCTCTCAGCGGCTTTTGATACCATCGACCATGGTATCATGCTGCGCCGGTTGGAGGGGTTGGGAGTGGGAGGCACTGTTTTACGGTGGTTCTCCTCCTATCTCTCCGACAGGTCGCAGTCTGTGTTGGCTGGAGGGCAGAGGTCGACCTCAAGGCACTTGGTTTGTGGGGTGCCACAAGGGTCGGTCCTCTCGCCTCTCCTGTTCAACATTTATGTGAAGCCGCTGGGCGAGATCATCCGTGGTTTTGGGGTGCAGTGCCATCTGTACGCTGATGACACCCAGCTGTACATCTCCACCCCAGACCACCCCAACGATGCCCTTGAAGTGATGTCCCGGTGCCTGGAGGCGGTGCGGGTCTGGATGGGGCGGAACAGGCTCCGACTCAATCCCTCCAAGACTGAGTGGCTGTGGCTGCCGGCGTCCCGATATAGTCAGCTGGTGCCATCGCTGACTATTGGGGGCGAGACATTGGCCCCCACGGAGAGGGTGCGTAACTTGGGTGTCCTCCTGGACGCACGGCTGTCCTTAGAAGAGCATTTGACGGCCGTGGCCAGGGGGGCTTTCTATCAGGTCCGCCTGATACGCCAGTTGCGCCCCTTTCTGGATCGGGACTCCCTATGCACGGTCACTCATGCCCTCGTTACTTCCCGCCTTGACTACTGTAATGCTCTCTACATGGGGCTCCCCTTGAGGAGCACTCGGAGGCTCCAACTGGTGCAGAATGCGGCCGCGCGGGTACTTATGGGGGCGGCATGGCGCTCCCACGTGACACCTCTCCTGCGCGAGCTGCATTGGCTTCCGGTGGTCTTCCGAGTGCGCTTCAAGGTGTTGGTTCTCATCTTCAAAGCGCTCCATGGCTTAGGACCCAGTTATTTACGAGACCACCTTCTGCCTCCGATAACCTCCCACCGGCCAACACGCTCCCACAGAGAGGGTCTCCTCAGGGTGCCGTCTGTCAGGCAATGTCGGCTGGCGACCCCCCGGGGAAGAGCCTTCTCTGTGGGGGCACCCGCCCTCTGGAATGAGCTGCCCCCAGGGATACGACTAATCCCGGATCTCCGGACCTTCCGCCGGGCCCTGAAGACGTTTTTATTTCAGCAAGCCGGGCTGGGTTAAAAAATTTTTAATTGGTGAATTTTATGGGTAATGGGGTTTTAAATTGGAGAAGCCTAAGATAATTTAATTCTGTTTTAATGTATTTTAATATTTGTATTGTGTGTTTTTAATTTTGGCTGTTCACCGCCCCGAGTCCTTCGGGAGAGGGGGCGGTATAAAAATTTAATAAATAAATAAATAAATAAATAAATAAAAATAAAGTTGTAAAGTCCTTTTCACTCATGCATTAAATGTTCTTCAAATGAAGTTTTTTAAAGAACATTCAGTGAAGTGAATTTTTTTAAAAGATCTGCATTATGACTCCTCATAAAATATGCTAGCAGTAAATGAATGATATGTGCTGAATTTGTACATATTCTGTTCTCTCTTTTTTTAGTTTTTAGTTGTTTTTTTTTTTTTTTACAAACATATCAAATCAAAGTGTAAACAGTGTGGCACCTGAGGATCATACATTCCAATACTAGTAAAACTAGTAAAATTGATCATAGTTATTACATTATATATTTCTAATAATGATAGACTAACATTCCCCTTTCTCTTATTTCTATCAATTTTTCTAACTTTTAATCAAATCACCTCTAAATGAAAAAAAAACATTTTCTTTCTATCCTACCTGGCTTCTAATTGTGTCATCTATCTGAAACAAAGAAAAGGAAAGAAAAAGAAAGAAAAGCAAGAGAGAAAAGGAAACACAAATCAGAACAACAAAGACAAATCATTTATCCATCATCTCTTGCCCACTTCAATACTTTGGTTGCTATGCATTTTTTTCATTTGCCTCCTACTTTCCTCTCTCGGATCTTTATTTCTATTATCTCTACCTGTAACTGCTTCTTGACTATTCAATATGGCTACCTTCTTTGTCTTTTGAGTATATGTGGTTGTAGGCGAAGAAATGTTTTCTTTAAGTTAATGTCTTTTACATGAAAGTAAAGCCTTAAAGTCTTTTTTCGCTCATACATTAAATGTTTGACAGAAGAAGTTTCTTAAAGAACATGCAGTGAGCTTTTTTTTTTTTAATGATCTGCATTTTGACTCCTCACAAAATATGCAAGCAGTAAATGAATGATATTTGCTGAATTTGTTCATATTCTGTTCTGTGCTAAACTGAAAGAAAATAAAAGTAGTAGCTTGGGAAAAAGTTGATTATTGTCTTTGCTGTAGTGCTCATTTATTGTAAGGCATGGAAATACATGGAAACTGGTTATTACTGGAGTAATCTATGAATTACTCCAGTATTTTATTATTTAATTCTCATAATCCTAGTCTCTGTAGAAATGATGCCAAATTATAATAATGTTTAAATGTATTAATCAATAAGATTTTTTTTAAACTCATTGGCAGTGTAATCACCAAATTCTATCAACACGTCCTTGCCGTGGCCTTTGCTGTGAAGGTGATCAATGAAGACTCCCAGATCTTACCTAACATCACTCTTGGGTTCCACATCTATGACAGTTACTACAATCCAAAGATGACCTATCGCACCACTCTGGACCTGCTTTTCAAATCTAAGAGATTTTTTCCTAACTACAAATGCGATAACCAGAAGAATCTCATGGCCATTATTGGAGGATTAGATGCTTCTACTTCTTCTTGTATGGCAGAAAGTATAAATCTCTTCAAGATTCCGCAGGTAATTTGGGGAGAGCAGTAAGAGATAAATTGGTCTCTAATGAAGATTAGAGATTATTCAGGTTCCATATTTTTCCCTTCATTGTCATGAATAATGATTCCCTCTTTTTGTTTTTTTGTTCAGTTGACATATGGATCCTTTGCTCAAGAAGAGCTCCAGGCTACTAAATTATCTTCACTTTATTGCATGGTCCCAAAAGAGGAACATCAATACAGTGGAATTATACAGTTTCTCCTTTATTTTGGATGGACTTGGATTGGAGTTTTCGCTTTTGCTAAGAATAAGGGAGAACATTTCTTGCAGAAACTGAATCCATTGCTTTCCCAAAATGGGATCTGTTTAGCCTTCACACAAAAGATTCCACAGCAATCCCTATTTCAGGAACTATCAGGATTTCTTGATCTAATCTCAACTATTTTTAACACGCTGATAGATCAGAAAGCCAATGTTTTTCTTGTCTATGGTGAGTCCTTCACAATTCTGCGGCTCAGAATTGTTGTGTTTTTATGTGATTATGAAAGTAAAGAGAGTGCGTCATTTAGGAAGGTTTGGATCCTGATGTTCCCAATTGATTTCGCACTGACAGGACTTCAAAGGAGTTGGGATCTCCAGTTGTTCCATGGGGCTCTTTCTTTTACAGTGCATTCAAGAGAAGTTAGAGGCTTCAAAGAATTTCTTCAAGTCATCAAACCTTCAACCCACAAAGATGGATTTCTTCAAGATGTTTGGCAACAATTGTTTGACTGTTCACTTTCAAATGAAGAATTGCCCTCAATGGCCGATGAAACTTGCAGTGGAGAAGAGAATTTGGAGAATCTGCCTGCGCCTCTGTTTGAGTTGCAGATGACTGGCCAAAGCTACAGTATCTACAATGCTCTTTATGCAATAGCACATTCTTTGCATGAGGCAGTGAGATCAAAAGCCCCACACAGAAAAAGTCAAAGGTTTGAATTTCAAGCTCTGAATCCTTGGCAGGTGATGCATCCATGTCACACCTATGCTTTCTTTCATTGTCATCCATGGTATCATATAACTTTTTTGCCACAGCCTCTGGCCACACATCTATACAGAGACTGAATAAACAATGTTATTAATTTAAGAGGTCATTCTATGTTACAGAACAAAAGGAGATGAAAATAAAATATGCCTTTGCAAATTTCAGGGCTTTTAGACTCGGGACTTAGAATTTATGAAGTCTTATTATTTATTATTTCCTTGAAAGGTTGTTGGTTTTGAGACTTATGATAAACTACCAAGAGATGGAATATATTAATCTAGATTACATCAGATCAGATCATATTGGATTGAGATGACAGACAGACAGACAGACAGACAGACAGACAGACAGACAGATGGATGAGGAGGCAAAATACGTATGAGTCTATTAAGGACCTCTTGAGTCTCAGATTCTAAAAGCTGTTTAAAGGAAACTTATCATATCCTATGTTTTCAAATAGCTTTGTGCCAATGAAGAAGGATACATAGAGGATATGATTATGGGTTTGATTCATTGTTTAAATGGTAAATCTAAATCTAAATCATATTCGAAATAGATTATTTTCATTTTGTTTTTATTGATTGACACGATTTCCAATTTTTCCTTAAAATAAGATTAAATTAGTAATAGAGTAAACCTACACATTTCCATGCAATAGAGATTCTCAATTTTCTCAATGTAATTATTTGAGTGTTAGTGTAGGAATTGGAATGAAAATTTAATATGATGGTCTCTTGCTTCTTATATTGTTCTCAACTCCCTCTCTCTTTCATTCTCTTTCAAGCAGCTCCATTCATTTCTTCAAGACATTTCTTTTAACAATTCAGCTGGGGACAGAGTGTTCCTAAATGAGAAAGGGGAAGCAACAGGTGGATTTGACATCACCAACATGATCACATTTCCAAACAGGTCCTTTCAGAGAATTAGAGTTGGAAAGGTAGATCCCAGTGCTCCAAAAGGGAAAGAATTATTGATTGATGAAGATCTGATTGTCTGGCATTCTGCTTTTAATCAGGTATGGACACATTTAATGGATTGTATTATAGTCCATTATGATACCATGAAGATGCCTTTGTCTGTAAAGCCATATTGAACATCATTTCTGTATAAATATATATAATTTATAAACCTAATTTTTGTTTTTGAAAGAAGAAAGGCATATTCTGGAAAAAAAATACTCTCCATTTACAAAACTGACATTACAATGAGGAAACATTTCATATTTGGATTGCAATTATCAATTGAAAAGATGTTGAATCTATTTAAATTGTATATCAAATTTGATAAAATTCACTAACACATTAAGAAGTCAAATGTTGCTTCCTGCCATATTGGAGAAGAATTAGGAACTCTTTTAAAAACCTCCCTTTGCAAAAGCTTTTGTGTTTCTGACCAGGTACTTCCAATTTCTCTGTGTAATGACCATTGCTCCCCCGGATACTGGAAGAAAGGAATGGAAGGAAAAGAATTCTGTTGCTACGACTGTGTTCCATGTCCAGAAGGGAAGATTTCAAATCAAAAGGGTAAGTTAGACATTCCATCAAGTTTCATTAGATAGATTTAAGCAAATTGGAATGCACTACATTGGGATGAATATAATTAATAGTTTTCACAAATTCTTCAGGCTGGAAATATATTTCTGCACTGTGGATTACAGCCCGTTGTTCAGGAGTCAAAGTTTGCCTATAAGATTCTAAGAGGTAGTCTTTCCAAATACAGGCCCAAAATATATATCCATTCAGCCATAGATCGTCTATGATCACATCATCTCTTATCTATTTATTTACTTTCCACATTTTCAATCTCATTTGCTGTTCTTTTCCCTAAGATTGTTTGCAAATTGATAGGAGAGACTGAGCTGTGGTGGGGCAGTGGTTAGAATGTAGAACTGCGGACTAATTCTGCTTACCTGCCAGAGTTACACAGCACTAGAGATTCGAACTTCTGAACTGCCGACCTTTCTGATCCACAAGGTCAGCGTCTTACTCACTGAGCCACTGCATCCACTAAAAGTATGATTGAAGGACCACTAATGTCCACTCTTCAAAGACTCTACTTCAAATTGAAATAAACAATGACAGTTTTTTTTGTTTTTTTTTATAAATGATAGTGTAAAATTTCAACCAAACCCTTTGATAGGCTGAGGTCCATTGTAACCATGAGAGGACTAAGACATTTTCCCTCTTGATCTGCCATTTTCTAGATCTTATCTTCCACTAAAACCTGAAAGCAAGAGAAAGGAGCTTCAGCAAACAAATGAAGATTTGTGAATGGATTAGATATTCCAACCACAAAGGGAAATAGAGTGGGTGTTTTTAGAACCAATTAATACTTTCTATATAGAACACAGAAGCACACAAAAGATCAGGCTGGAGTTCAGGCTAATATCTTGTTTTGATGGTAAATGTAGGTGATTTATTTTGTTCGTTCGACCCAACCTTTTATTTTCTAATAAAAAGACTAATGCTTCTTTATCTTGCTCACATTTTAGAATTTAAAATTTAGAAGTGGTTAAAAAGATTATATTGATTGTACTGTGGTAGCTCAGTAGCTAAGATGCTGAGCATGTTGATCGAAAGTTCGGCAGTTCAGCGGTTCGAATCCCTAGTGCCACGTAATGGGGTGAGCTCCCGTTACTTCTGCCAACCTAGCAGTTCGAAAGTACGTAAAAAATGCAAGTAGAAAAATAGGGACCACCTTTGGTGGGAAGGTAACAGCGTTCCGTGCACCTTTGGCATTAAGTCATGCCAGCCACATGACCATGAAGACGTCTTCGGACATTTCTGGCTCTTTGCCCTTCCCACTTTACTTGTGAATTCTAAAGCATAGAGCAGAGGAAGAACTGCATTTTCATTGACAAATGATCACACTGGTGCTTAATGGAAACAAGTCAAAATGAATCACAACGGTCATCCATTATGATTTTGAAAAGCATGGATTGCATAGATGACAAATTCTTCACTTTTCTTCCAGATACGGATGACTGTTTTGAATGTCCACAAGATCATTATCCAAATAAAGAAAAGAAAGGATGTATCCTGAAACTGCTGGTCTTTCTAACTTTTGAAGAAACCTTAGGAATTGGTTTGGCCTCAGCAGCTCTTTGTTTCTTCTTCTTGACAGCTTGGGTATTTGGAACATTTATTAAGCACAGGGAGACTCCCATTGTCAAAGCCAACAACCGGTCCCTCACCTACACCCTCCTAGTCTCTCTTCTGCTCTGTTTTCTCTCCTCTTTGTTGTTCCTCAGCCAACATGACAAGGTGACCTGCCTTCTCCGACAACCAACTTTTGGCATCACCTTCTCAGTGGCCATTTCTAGCGTCCTGGCCAAAACCATCACCGTGGTTGTGGCTTTCATGGCCACTAAACCAGGATCTCAGATGAGGAAATGGGTGGGGAAAAGATTGGCCTTTTCTATTGTCCTTTCATGCTCCCTATTACAAGTATGTATTTCTATAATTTGGTTGTCAACATCTCCCCCATTCCCTGAGTTGAACATGCACTCAGAGGTCCAAGAAATGATTTTACAGTGCAATGAGGGTTCAGCTTTCCTCTTCTACTGTGTCTTGGGCTACATGGGTATCTTGGCCATCGCCAGCTTTATTGTGGCTTTCCTTGCCCGTAAATTACCTGACAGCTTTAATGAAGCCAAGTTCATCACCTTCAGCATGTTGGCCTTTTGCAGTGTGTGGATCTCCTTCTTTCCAGCCTATCTGAGCACAAAAGGAAAAGCCATGGTAGCTGTGGAGATCTTCTCCATCTTGGCCTCCAGTGCTGCATTACTAGGATGCATATTCTTGCCAAAGTGCTACATCATTGTTTTGCAGCCTAAACTCAACCACAGGGAGCAATTCATGAAGAGAAAATAGTACCCAATGTTGTCTTTCTTCCTAGTAAAAAATGCTGACAACAAAAAATAAAAGGACCATTTGCTATTTACAGAAACCATGTAGTTTTGATTTTGGCCTAAGAAGATATATGGAGGTTTATTTTTATTACGGTTCATCATGCAAGTTAGGTGTTCAGAGTGGATTTTGCAGGTTTTTTTCACACAACAAATCCTTTCCAAGGCCTGGGATTGGCAGATGTGGATTTTTTTTTTCTAGGTTGTAAACTGCTCTAAATAAAGCATTTTGTGCAATCGACTGGTGTTGAATTTGTCAATACTGATGTTGTTTAAGTGAATCTCCAAATGTTTTGGGATAATACCCAAAGTGCCTATTACTATTGGTACTATCCAGGGATGAAATGCTCCCGGTTCGGACCAGCTCGGGCAAGTAGGTAGCGATGGCGGCGGGCTGTTCGGAGAACCGGTACAAAAATCCCTCCCCCGTCCCCTATGCCGAGCTGAGCCTGATCATCAGAGACTTTTTTTCTTTTAAATGCCTCTGACGGGCCAAGCTCTAACAAGCCAAGCTCTGACGATCCCAGCTGAGTTACCTGCCTATCAGGCAACTCAGCTTGGATCGTCAGAGCCATTTAAAAGAAAAAAAGTTTTTTTTTTTTTTTTTTTGGCTCTTTTGGCTCTGACAATCCCAGCTTTTAAAAAACCCTCTGCCGATCAGGCAAGTCAGCTGGGATCGTCAGAGTCTTTTGAAAGCATTTTTTTTACGTGCTTTTTACATGTAAAAAATGGTTTTAAAAGTAAAAAAATATTGGCCATGCCCACCCAGTCACATTACGCTCCCACACCAAGCCACACCGACAGAACCAGTAGTAACAAATTTTAGATTTCACCACTGGTACTATCTTAGCTTTATTTTGGCCTGGTAATTTTTTTTCTTTTTAACAATCCTGTAATCCTTTGCATTGGAAGGAGTTCAGACAATTTAATGGAGATGAGCATTTACTGGCCGGATGCCCTTCCTGACGCCTATAGGGAGATCACAGCAGATATTTGGTCTGTCGTCCCCCAACCTGAGAGAAAAATATCTGCCACTACCTAGGATTGAAATCACAGCCTCCTGATTGTGAGGAGTGAGGTCCACCTTTAGGCCACCATGCTATCTGTTAATATTAAGAAATATTTCATTTACTCATTCGAAAATGAAAAATTCTTACGATGTAAAAAAGATGTGGAGACTATAGAAAGAGGGCAGAGGAGAGCAACAAAGATGATTAGGGGACTGGAGGCTAAAACATATGAAGAACGGTTGCAGGAACTGTGGATGTCTAGTGTAATGAAAAGAAGGACTAGGGGAGACATGGTAACCGTGTTCCAATATCTCAGGGGCTGCCACAAAGAAGAGGGAGTCAACCTATTCTCCAAAACACCTGAGGGTAGGACAAGAAGCAATGGGTGGAAACTAATCAAGGAGAGAAGTAACCTAGAACTAAGGAGAAATTTCTGGACAGTTAGAACAATTAATCAGTGAAAAAATTTGCCTCCAGAAGTTGTGAATGCTCGAACACTGGAAGTTTTTTAAGAAGGGGTTGGATAACCATTTGTCTGAAGTAGTGTAGGGTTTGCTGCTAAAGCATGCGGTTGGACTAGAATACCTCCAAGGTCCATTCTAACTCTGTTATTCTTTTCAAAATAACTGCACATACTGCGGCATTTTCAATTATTTTTCCAAGATTCTATAACTTAACCCCTTCTTCCTTTTCAACATGGCAAAATAGCAAGACTTCATGAATTAAGCTTTCTTGGTTAGGAGATTAATTTATAGTCTACATAAACATCCACGTGCACAATACATTCTCTCTCTCTCTCTCTCTCTCTCTCTCTCTCTCTCTCTCTCTCTCTCTCTCTCTCTCTGTGTGTGTGTGTGTGTGTGTGTGTGTGTGTGTCTATTCTGTCTCTGTCTCTCTGTCTCTGTCTCTATCACTGCATCTCTCTCTCTCACACACACACACACAATTAGGTTTGTCATTTTTTGGGAGGAAACATGTGACATGATCAGAATCTGAATATCCTTTATATATAAAAAAGAATTGTGCTTTTTTGGACTCCTTCCATTCCCTACCATCCACCCAGAGCTGAAGAAGCTTTTGGGATGAGAAGTGAAACATCTTCAAAGAAAAACCAGAAAGTCAAGTTACCTCTTGAAAAAGTGCCTCTGGAAGGATGATGGCCTAGCTATAATAATGACTTCCGAACTTTCTGATATAATATATGACCTTATGGTGAACTGAAACTTTTCGCGTATCCCCTAGTATTTCTTAACTGTCATTTGAATGAAGAACAGAGTTGGAAGGCAGCTTGGAGGTCTTCTAGTCCAACCCTCTGCTTAGGCAGGAAACCCTACACCACTTCAGACAAATGGTTATCCAACATCTTCTGAAAAACTTCCAGTGTTGGAGCATTCACAACTTCTGGAGGCAAGTCGTTCCACGGATTAATTGCTTTAACTGTCAGGAAATTTCTCCTTAGTTCTAAGTTGCTTCTCTCCTTAATTAGTTTCCACCCATTGCTTCTTGTTCTACCCTGAGGTGCTTTGGAGAAAGAATTCAGAAGGACAACATGATGAGGATTTGTAAGATGATTTAAAACAAGTGAAGTAATTATGTTGAAATGGATAACTATATCCTGCTAAAGAGGAAGCTGAAGATTAGGGAGGCCCTGCTGCCTTATTGGAGACAGGAAGAAAGAAGGCAGGGTGAATCTTGCCTAGTTTATTTTTGCCAGGTTATTCTCTAATATATCATATCATGAGCAAAAGTGAATAAATATTAGTAAAAATTAAAGCCTCCAGAAGTAGGAATTAAAACATCCAAGAAAAGAATGTATAACTTTTTACTGAATGTATTTGAAGAACTATAGAAAAGTGAAAAAGAATATCTCCAAAATATCTTCCCAATTCTACTTCTTCAAGTATTTTCAAAGCAATCAGTCAATTATTAGGTGACCCAACAAAAGAGAGAAAGATGTTGGTCAGCTATGCAAAGAAAACAAGGCCAGCTTGCCAATGTTTCAAAGGTAAATTATATATCTTACAAATAGCTGAAATCAGCTGGTTATCCCAGTAGGCCAAAACCATCCAAGGTTCTCAGCAGAACGGAATAGGAATGGAGAAACAACCTATATAATTACTTCTAGAGCCACATGAGAGCACAAAGGGGTGGCTTCATGAGGTTTATTTCCACAGATTCTTTTCCTCCTGTTTTATCTGCCAGAACTTCTCTTTGACTGAAATAGCAAATGTTCTGTGCAGAAGGAAATAGGAATTGAAAAATAGTCCTCATAAATATCATGGGAGCTGCATGGAGGCAGTAAAGGATAAGGCTGACTTTGTGAGATTCATTCCTCCTGTTTTATCTGCCACAACTTCTCTTTGAATGACAGACCCAGACATTTTCTCCATCACAATAGAAAGAAAGATGTTGTTCCTTTTGATGTTCTCCATGCACAGAGTAGCTACTCTAAGATGCCCTGCAAGTGAAGCTTTCCCTGTTCCACATGAGTGGTTCCAGCCTGGTGACCTCCTCATCGGTGGGATGGTGTCTCACATTTTCTACACATTTTATGAAATTGAATTAAAGGACCATCGTTCTCTACAACTTTATCCCTTTCCAATGTAATATTTTTTTCCTTCAGATGGGTCCCCAATTATACTGAACTCCCCAAATATTTCTTATATGATTAAAGGTTTTTATCACCATAATGCAGATTTTGTATCTTCCTTTGTCTTTTGAGTATATCTGGTTGTGGGAGAAGAAATGTTTTCTTTAAGTCAATATCTTTTTTGTGAAAATGCTTTAAAGTCTTAAAGTCTTTTTCATTCATACATTAAATGTTTGCCAAAATAAGTTTTTTTAAAGAACATTCGATGAGCTGAACTTTTTTTTTTTAAAGATCTGCATTATGACTCCTCACAAAATATGCTAGCAGTAAATGCATGATATTTGCTGAATTTGTTTATATTCTGTTTGTGCTAAACTGAAAGAAAATAAAAGTAGTAGTGTGTAAAAAAGCTGACTATTCAATTTGCTGTTGTGCTTATTTATTGTAAGGCATGGAAATACATGGAAACAATATAAATTACTCCAGTATTTTATTATGTGCAATTCCATTGTCCTACTTCTGTCAGAGACAGAAATGTTTGTTATTCATTTAGAAATGATGCCAAACTATAACAATGTTTAAATGTATTAATCAATAAGATTTTTTAAAAACTTATTGGCAGTATAGTCCCCAAATTCTACCAGCATGCCCTCGCCTTGGCCTTTGCTGTGAAGGAGATCAATGAAGACTCCCAGATCTTACCTAATGTCACTCTTGGGTTCCACATCCATGACAGTTACTACAACCCAAGGATGACCTACCGCACCACTCTGGACCTGCTTTTCAAATCTAAGGGATTTTTTCCTAACTACAAATGTGATAGCCAGAAGAATCTCATGGCCATTATTGGAGGATTAGATGCTTCTATTTCTTCCTGTATGGTAGAAAGTATAAATCTCTTCAAAATTCCACAGGTAATTTGGAAAGAGCAGTAGGAGATAAATTGGTCTTCTTTTGTAATGAAAATTAGAGATCATTCTCTAATATTATTCCCTCCATCGTCATGAATAATGACTCTCTTTCTTTATTAAGATGACCTATGGATCCTTTGCCCAAGAAGAGCTCCAGGCTACTAAGTTCTCTTCACTTTATTACTTGGTCCCAAAAGAGGAGCATCAATACAGTGGAATTATACATCTTCTTCTCCATTTTGGATGGACGTGGATTGGAGTCTTTACATTTGATAAGAATAAGGGAGAACATTTCTTGCAGAAACTGAATCCGTTGCTTTCCCAAAATGGGATTTGTTTAGCCTTCACACAAAAGATTCCACAACAAGCCCCATCTGAAATCATATCACAATTTCTTGATCTAATGTTGACTATTTTTAATATACTGATAGATCAGAAAGCCAATGTTTTTCTTGTCTACGGCGAACCATTCACAATTCTGTGGCTCAGAAATGTTGTGTTTTTACGTGATCCTGAAAACAAAGAGAGTGCGTCATTTAGGAAGGTATGGATCTTGATGTTCCCAATTGATTTCACACTGACAGGACTTCAAAGGAGCTGGGATCTCCAGTTGTTCCACGGGGCTCTTTCCTTTACTGTTCATTCAAGAGACATTCAAGGCTTTAAAGAATTTCTTCAAGTCATCAAACCTTCAACCCACAGAGATGGATTTCTTCAAGTTATTTGGGAGCAATTGTTTGACTGTTCACTTTCAAATGAAGAATCACCCTCAATGATCGATGAAACTTGTAGCGGAGAAGAGAATTTGGAGAATCTGCCTGGTGCTCTGTTTGAGTTGCAGATGACTGGCCAAAGCTACAGTATCTACAATGCTGTTTATGCCGTGGCACATTCATTGCATGAGGCAGTGAGATCTAGAGCCCCACACAGAGAAAGTCAAAGGTTTGAATTTCAAGCTCTGCAGCCTTGGCAGGTGATGCCTACATGCTATACATACATTATGCATCTTACTTAAATTTAGTTGAAGTCTTAATTTTAGTTCTGGTTTAAAAAAAATTCTATATTTTGAAAGACATTCTCCATAACAATTAACAATTGTTAATTAACATCTTATTTTTGTATTGGAAAATATTAATCTAGATAAGTTTAGATCAGATCTTGATAAGCAACCTGGAATTAAGGAGAAACTTCCTAACAGCAAAGACAATTAACCAGTGGAACAGCTTGCCACTAGAAATCATGGGTGCTCCATCATTGGAAGTTTCTAAGAAGGGACTGGACAGTCACTTGTCTGCAATGGTATAGGATCTCCTACTTGAACAGAGGGCTGGTTCTAGAAGACCTCCAATCTCCCTTCCAGCTCTATTCTGATGAAAGATCAGACCAAACTAGATTGAGATAGATAGATAGATGATAGATAGATAGATAGATAGATAGATAGATAGATAGATAGATAGATAAATAGATAGATAGATAGATATAGATAGATGAGAGATAGATAGATAGATAGATAGATAGATAGATAGATAGATAGATAGATGATAGATAGATAGATAGATAGATAGATAGATAGATAGATAGATAGATAGATAAAATAAGATTATGGATTGTGTAGGCTTGATTCATTGTTTAAATAGTGAGTCCATATCATATTCAAAATATATTGTTTTCATTTTGCTTTTATTGAATGATTCCCCCCCTATATTTCCTTAAAATCATTTATAGAGAAGATCTATACAGTTCCATGCAATATAGATTATCAATTTTCTCCATGTAGCTGTTTGAGCATTATCGCAGGAATGGGAAGAATGTGTAAATAAAATTTGAATATTATTATTAGCTCCTTCCAATTCCTTCTCTCTTTCATTCTCTTTGAAATAGCTCCATCCATTTCTTCAAGGCATTTCTTTCAACAATTCAGCTGGGGAGAGAGTGTTCCTGAATGAGAAAGGGGAAACAACTGGAGGGTTTGACATCATCAACATGATCACTTTTCCAAACAGATCCTTTCAGAGAGTTAGAATTGGAAGGATAGATCCCAGTGCTCCAAAAGCGAAAAAAGTATTCATTAATGACGATCTGATTGTCTGGCATTCTGCTTTTAACCAGGTATCGACACATTGAATGGATTGTATTGTGATTCATTATGATATCATGAAGGTGTCTGTCTGTAAATCCATATTGAACACAGTCTCTGTATAAATGTATGCAATTTATAAATATAATTTCTGTTTTTGAAAGAAGAAAGGCATTACTCTCCATATATACAAAAGTGACATTACAATGAGAACACATTTCATATTTGTGTTGCAATTATTAATTGAAAAGATGTTGAATCTGTATACCTTTATAAATCAAGTTTAATAAAATTCAATAGCCCTTTGGGAAGTCAAATATTAAGCTGGCTTTCTGTCTAAGGTATTTCACTTCTCATCCAAGAAGCTGAAGAAGAGCTGAAGAAGCTTCCTGGGTGAGAAGAAAAAGCATCATCAAAGAAAAACCAGAAAGCCCAGTTTCCTCTTGAAAAAGCACTTTTGGGTCTTCTATTTATTTGAAATCCAAAGTAGTCCATGTTATTTTTGGTGCCCCTGAGTGAAGGTCACCCAGCTGACTTTCTGTCTAAGGTGTGAGTAGAACTCACAATCTTTTGGTTTCTTGCTGAATGTCATATTCATGAGGTCAAATTGATGCATATATTTATACACATGCATATGTATCGGTACACATAAACATACATAGGATGTTACAACAACTCTGCTTGGGAGACAAAATGCTATACACAAATTGACCTGAAATCTTTCTTTCTTTTCTTCCTTTCTGTCTATCTGTCTTAAAGATATGGAAAAATGCTTCAAATGTCCAGAAGACCAATACCCAAACAAAGGAAAAGATGACTGCATCCACAAAATTATAACATACCTTTCTTACAAGGAACTTCTAAGGTATACTTTGGCCTCCATTTCTATTTCATTGTCTTTGATCACTACTCTTATATTAGGAATATTTCTTAAGCACAGAGATACCCCTCTGGTCAAAGCCAAGAACCGGGACCTCACCTACATTCTCCTTATCTCCCTCCACTTCTGTTTCCTGTGTCCTCCCTGTTCATTGGTCAACCCGGTAAAGTCACTTGCCTTCTCCGACAACCAACCTTTGGCATCATCTTCTCCGTGGCTGTTTCTTGCATCTTGGCCAAAACTCTCACTGTGGTTGTAGCCTTCATGGCTACCAGGCCAGGCTCTAACATGAAGAAGTGGGTGGGAAAAAGAATGGCAACCTCCATTGTCCTTTTCTTCTCTCTCATCCAAGTTGGCCTTTGCTAACATGCTGATATTTTGCAGTGTTTGGGTGCTATTCCAACTTACCTGAGCTCCACGGGAAAAGCCTTGTTGGCTGTGGAGATCTTCTCCATCTTAGCTTCTAGTGCTGGATTACTGGGATGTATCTTTTTCCCTAAATGCTATATCATTCTGTTGAGACCTGAGATGAATACCAAGGATCAGCTAGTAAGAAGAAAGAACTGAAGAATTCAATTCCTTTACTTTTGGATACAATGGTGACTAGTATGTGTAAGATTTTGGGATCAAAAAGTCACTGTAATGCCATTATATTTCCTAATATTATTCAATTTCTTTATCAATATTTATGAGCTGAATATCAAAGTGAAGATAAAAAGAATAAAGAGTTAAAATATTAGATATCTTTCTGGTGCAATGTTTATTAGTATGAGTAAGATTTGGGGATTCAAACATGAATTATCATCAATTCTGTTTGCCTAATATTATTATTTTTTTAAAAAAAAGTTTTTTTATTTTTTTAAACAAAAACAACTTTTGCACAAAATTAGAAGAGTAATGACACATCAAGCGAAGAGAAAGTAATTAGCAAAATCATGGTATGTGCAGAAATGGACAGACTCATAAAGGAACTTCAAGAAAAAGAGGAACATGATTACTATTTAGCATGGAATAAGTGGTACAATTGGTTGGAAGATAGGAAAAGGAAAAAACAGGATTAGGAGGCAGCCAGTGGAACCCAAGACAGCTATAGAAATACACATTATTCAATATAGGCCAATAGTGACTTAAAAAATTCAGACACAATGTAAAAGACCCAATTAGGGAAGAGTCAAATATACAAATGAGAATTATATAACAGATTACAGTTGTGATAACTTCGACATGATTATATTTGACCTCTTTTTTTGTTTACATGTTTTGTATGTTTTGTTATTTATTTATTAGTTAATTAATTAATTAATTTGTATACTGCCCTTCTCCAACAGGACTCAGGGCGGTGAACAGCCATGGTAAAACATAACATATAAAATTTAAAAGCAATTTAAAAACATTAAATAATTTGGCTATCCATTTAAAACAACCCGGATTAAAACCAATTACAAATTAATACCGAAGGGATGGGATCAAGCCAGCCCGGCTAGGTGAAAAATATGTGTTTTCAGGGCCCGACAAAAAGCCCGGATTACTTGTCTTGTTTTGTTTGTATTTTTAAATAAATAAAAATTTAATAAACAAAAAAGGCATGCCACCCCATCAACAAATCATGCCCCTCCAAATTCAATAATCTAGCGTTTTTCAATGTTATCCATTCTTTGATCCACATTAAACTAGCTGCTTGATAATATAATTCAAAGTTGGATAGACCAAAACCACCCCTCATTTTAGTGTCTTGTAACAGCTTAAATTTTATTCTTGCCTTCTTTCCCTGCCAAATGTATTTCAACACCATTTTATTCAAATCCACAAAAAAAAAAAAATCCTTACCCAGCTTTATTGGAATTGTCTGAAAAAGATACAAAATTCTAGGTAAAATATTCATCTTAATAGTTGCAATCCTACCAATCAGAGATAGCTGCAAACTTCCCCATTTCACCAAATCTTGTCCTATCTGTTGCTTAAGCTTATTATAATTATTTTCTTTAAGTGAACTACACCTCATTGTCAATTGTATCCCCAAATATTTTACCTTATTTGTGACCTTGCCTAATATTATTTAGCTTCTTTATCAAGAAGGTTATACAAAGCATTGGAACCTCTCCCCTGAGGCAGTCCAGTTCTATCAAAACCTTGGCATTCTGACTGCAAGGAGTTCTAAGGCATTTTTCACGTGTTTGTGGATTTGCTTTATCAATAACCCCAAGGTAAGTCCTGTCTGGACATTCTCAGATGACCTGGGAAGATCTTTCAGCCTTCCTGTGAATATGGCTGCCTACACTTGCTTTACAAAATGCCTCTTCCAATGTTTCTCCTGGTTTTTCTCCAGTTTTTCCTTTTATTGGCATCAATGCATTCTTAGGGTTGTGCTCATTCAAATCGCTTTGCTTCAGTGCTCCCGATCCTCTGGGTAACAATTACCAAATTTAGACCTTTTCCAGTGTTTTTTGGCCCTTTTTTTTTTTTGCGGCTTTTTTCAGCCCATTTTTGAGGCTTTTTTGGGCCTGTTTTGGAGGCTCTTTTCAGCCCATTTTTCAGCCTTTTTTGGCCCGTTTATGAGGCTTTTTTCCACTGATTTTTGAGGCTTTTGGCCCATTTTCAAGGCTACTTTCTGCCCATTTTCAAGGCTTTCTTCAGCCCATTTTCAAGCCTTTTTCCAGATGAATTTTGGGGCTTTTTTCAAACCATTTTTGAGGCTTTTTTCAGCCTGTTTTCAAAGCTTTTTTTTTTTTTTGCCTTTTTTTAAATAAAAAAATTGGGTTGAAAAAAGCCCCCAAAACAGGCCAAAAAAGGGTCTGTAAAAGGCCCCAAAAGGCCTGAAAATGGTCAAAAAAAGGCCCAAAAATGGGGCGTGCAGAAGCCAAAAAATGGCCGGTGGGTGGGCATGGCTTCCACAATATTTGGTCTATAAGACACACAAACATTTCCCCACCCCCATCCCTATTTTGGGAGACAAAACATGTCAGCATTTTGCCCCAAACAATCTGGGTCCTCATTTTATCGGCCTTGGAAGGATGGGTCAACCTTGAGTCAACCAGGATCAAACCTCTGACTGTGGGCGCAGTTAGCCTGAAATTCTGCATTCTAAGCATTGCATCGCCAAGCAATGATTGAACATGAAGGGCTATCCAAAGGATTTGCTGGAAAGCCATATCCATGTACATAATCATCTATTCCAACCTCTCTTGCAATTAGTATATGTGGTACCTTGCTCAATAGTAGCAACTGTGAGAGGGATCTTGGAGCCCTAGGGGACAACCATTTAAATAGGAGCCAGCCGTGTGCTGCAGCTGCCAAAAAAGCCAACACAGTTCTAGGCTGCATAAACAGAGGGATAGAATCAAGATCACCTGAAGTGTTAATACCACTTTATAAGGCCTTGGTAAGTCCACCCCGGAATACTGTATCCAGGGGTCCTATAAGATTATAGGACTTGAATCTGAGACTCTTGGTTTCTAATCTGAGTCACAGAGTCATGGAGACAAATTTGCAACCTGGCTCCCGGCTGCCTGTGCTCCCCTGGGTCCTAGAGCCCTTCACCACCACCTAAGGTTGTTTGTCGCCTTGTTGCCTCAGCTCTACCAGGGTGGGCTAGCTAAGGCAACTCAGGAAGGAAGAAGCCAACATCCGGAACAACCATAAACTGGATGACCCTTAATCTATGGAGAAACTCAGTTGTGGTTTACTTGAAGAGTGAGTCAGAAATTTTAGAATTTGAAACACTGCTAATTAAGGTAGCAGGTAGACGCAGAGAAACCCACTAAGTTTATCAGCATTCTTTGCAGTGGGAGTTCCTTCTGGGAAAATTTTCAGCCAAATTATCTTTTAATCTTCACTTTCCATGCCACTGATAAAACAGCTATCCTGGGCTAGAGGTTGTCTTTAGAAAGAACTAGGATTTATTCCCATGTAAACATTTTTAAATAGGGCCAAATTGTGGCCCCTTAGACTGTCTTAGTGGAGAGGAAAGCAGGACTTCAACCAGGAGGACCATCTGAAGAAAAAAACCAGATGCCTCTGTGAAATGCATCAGGCCTCCCAAGGCAAGATGGTGGAGTGGCCGTCGGCTTGTGGAAATGATCGGACAGGGCTAAGGCTCAGTAACAGGAGGACATTCATTGTTTGGTGGGATACCTCAATATGTGGCTCCTCACAAGCCATCAGTAGAGTCCCTAGAGCACTCCCAGACTTGCTTCAATTTTATTCGACATCTTTGAAGCTTAGACCATTTTTGAAGTTGTTTGATATATTAATTTTACCTTGGGGACAGTGCGTATGTGTGTATGTGTGAGTGTGTTTGGGATGGATTGAAAGTTAAATTATTTTTAGAATGGAAGAAGTGGGTTTGGACTGGCTGGAATTAGGGAAAATGAGGGACCCGGGGGCAGGGAATGGAGTCCCCTCTGCTGAGTGTGCAAGCAGAAGCAGATGGGGGCTCAGATATGACTCCCGGTTCGGTACGAGTTGGATGCCTTGCCTGTCGGGGAGGAGGGAGGCCGCTGAGGTGGGGAAGGGGATCCCTGGGGGGATGGAGAGCCGGAATATTGTGGTTATGACTGGGAGAGGTAGATATGGCGGGAGCCAAGGGGTAGGCTCCTCTCAGGGAACTAGGACTTGCTGTCTCAAAATGATAACTTGTTCCGGCCCCTCTGGTTTTGGTTCATCGGACTCACCTCGTATACCTGGCGACTTGGGATGTCAGGGCCCTGGCTTCAGGCTGCTTCTGTTTAATGTCAAGTCTGTTGTTAACAAGGCCCCCCTCGTTCGGGACTTAATCCTGGAGGAGGGGGCTGACCTGGCATGTATAACTGAAACCTGGCTGGGCCAGGAGGGGGGGTTCCCCTCTCAGAGATGTGTCCAAATGGGTTTCAGATATTGCATCAGCCACGACTCCAGGGAAGGAGTGGAGGAGCGGCAGCTATAGTCCAGAAGAGCCTTTGTGCTAGCAGGATCCCTGCCCCGGAGATTGTTGGGTGTGAGTCTCTCCTCTTGAGGTTGGACTCAAGGGTCCAGTTGGGCTTGTTGTTGACATACCTGCCTCCCAGCTGCATGACAACAGCCCTGCCTGTGCTGCTAGAGGCAGTAGCCGGGTTGGCGGTGGAGATCCCCAGGCTTATGGTACTGGGGGACTTCAACCTACCATCACTTGGTGAATCCTCCGACGGTGCTCAGGAGTTCATGGCTTCCATGACAACCATGGACCTGACCCAAAAACTTCAGGGTCCGACCCATGAGGGGGGACACATGCTTGACCTGGTATTTCTCTCAGGGCAGTGGAGATATGATCTGGAATTAAGGGGTATAGAGGTCTCACCCTTGTCGTGGTCAGATCATTTCCTGTTGAGGCTGGACTTTAAGACACCACTCCTCCATCGTAGGGAGGCGGAGCCGATTAAATGGTTCCACTCCAGATGCCTAATGGACCCTGAGGAGTTTCAGAAGGAGCTTGGGGAGATACCTGACTCCCTTGTCCACAATCCGGCCGAGTCCCTAGTGGCTGCCTGGCATAAGGCAGCGTCTGGAGCATTGGACTGGATTGCGCCTTTGTGGCCTCTCAATGGCAGCGGATCCAGGAAAGCTCCCTGGTTTACTGAGGAGCTCCAGGAGATGAAGCACCAGAAGAGACATCTAGAGTGATGCTGGAGGACCAGTAAATCCGAATCCGACCAAACACTTTTAAGAGCCTTTGTTAGGACTTACTTACAGGCGGCAAAATGTTCACATTTTTCCGCACTTATTGCATCCGCTGATTCTCACCCAGCTAGCCTATTTAGGGTAACTCGCTCCCTCCTTAAGGTTGGGGGAACAGAGGAGCCCTTGCAGGGTAGAGCTGAGGAATTTGTACAGTTTCTGTCAGATAAAATCGCTCAGATTTGGATGGACCTGGATTGGGCAATACCGACTGAGATGACAGGGGTGGGTCTTAGTCCTATTGTGTGGGAGGAGTTTGAGCCAGTGACTCCTGAGGAAGTGGACAAGGCTGTAGGGGTGATGAGTTCCTCCACTTGTTTGTTGGACCCGTGCCCCTCCTGGCTGGTTTCGGCCAGCAGGGAGATGACACGAGGCTGGCTCCAGGCTTTAGTTAACGCGTCCTTGAGGGAGGTGTCCTTCCTGCAGCCCTTAAAGGAAGCGGTTGTGAGGCCCCTCCTGAAGAAGCCTTCCCTGGACCCAGCAGAATTAAAAAAAACTTTCATCTAGTCTCCAACCTACCCTTTGTGAGAAAGGTCGTAGAGAGGTGGTGGCACTTCAGCTCCTGCAGTCATTGGATGAAACAGAATATCTGGACCCTTTTCAGTCTGGTTTCAGACCTGGCTATAGCATGGAAACTGTGTTGGTCATGCTGAGGGATGATTTCTGGTGAGCCCGAGATGGGGTCATTCCTCTATCTTGGTGCTACTTGACCTCTCAGTGGCTTTCAATACCATTGACCATGGTATCCTTTCTGGGATGACTAAGGGAGCTAGGAGTGGGAGGCACCGTGTTGTGGTGGTTTGCCTCCTATCTCTCTGGTTGATCACAGTTGGTCCTGATAGAAGGACAGAAGTTGACCCCTAGGCTCCTCGTTTGCGGGGTGCCTCAGGGCTCAGTCCTCTCTCCCCTCCTATTTAACATCTATATGAAACCACTGGGTGAAATCATCCAATGACACGGGTTGGGATATCAGCAATATACTGATGATACCCAGCTGTATATCTCCACCCCTCGTCAGTTCAATGAAGCAGTAGATGTGATGTGCCGGTGCCTGAAGGCTGTGAGGATCTGGATGGGAGTCAACAGGCTCAGACTTAACCTAGACAAGACCGAATGGCTCTGGGTATTGCCCCCTAAAGACTATGTCGATTGTCCATCCTTGGTTCTGGGGGGTGAGAAAGTGCCCCCCTCAGAATGGGCTCGCAATTTGGGTGTCCTTCTAGATTCACAGCTGAGACTGGAACAATATTTGACAGCTGTAGCTAGGGGGACCTTTGCACAGGTTCATCTGGTGCACCAATTGCGACCCTACTTGGATCAGGAGGCTCTCCTCACAGTCACTCATGCCCTTGTCACCTCACAGTTGGACTATTGCAACACGCTCTACATGGGGCTACCCTTGAAAAGTGTTCGGAGACTACAGTTGGTCCAGAATGCAGCTGCGGAAGTTATAGTGGGTGCGCCTAGATACACCCACATTACACCAATTCTCCACGAGCTGCACTGGCTCCCTATTGGTCTCCGGGTACAATTCAAGCTGTTGGTCATCACCTTTAAAGCCCGACATGGCTCAGGGCCAGGCTATCTTCGAGACCGCCTTCTACCACATAGCTCCCAGAGACCGGTAAGATCCCACAGAGTCGGTCTCCTCCGGGTCCCGTTAGCTAAACAATGTTGGCTGGCGAATCCATGGGGAAGGGCCTTCTCTGTGGCTGCCCCAGCTCTCTGGAACCAGTTACCTCCTGAGGTCCGGACTGCCCACACCCTATCCTTTTATGAGATTGTTTGCATTGTTTTATTCTTGGTTGTAAGCCGCCCAGAGTCCCTTGGGAGTGGGGCGGCATAGAAATGCGACAAAATAAATAAATAAATAAATAAATAAATAAATAAATAAATAAATAAATAAATAATCCAGTTTTGGTTGCATGATGTAAAAAAGATGTTGATACTCTAGAAAGAATGCAGAGAAGAGCAACAAAGATATTTAGGGGACTGGAGGCTAAAACATATAAAGAACGGTTGCTGACCTGGGCATGTCTAGTTTGATGAAAAGAAGGACTAGGGGTGACATGATAGCAGTGTTCCAATATCTGAGAGGCTGCCACAAAGAAGAGGGAGTCAAGCGATTCTCCAAGGCACCTGAAGGCAGGACAAGAGCAATGGGTGGAAACTAATCAAGGAGAGAAGCAACTTAGAACTAAGGAGAAATTCCCTTATAGTTAGAACAGTTAATTGTTGGAAAACGTGCCTCCAGAAGTTGTGAATGCTCCAACACTGGAAGTTTTTAAGAAGATGTTGGATAACCATTTGTCTGAAGCGGCGTGGGGTTTCCTGCCTAAGCAAGGGGTTGCACTAGAAGACCTCCAAGGTCCCTTCCAACTCTGTTATTCTATAATTCTAATTCTAGAATGAGACGACTCAAAGCAGCCAGGTGCGTATGGCTGGGTGGGCATGGCTGGTTGGTTCACTACAACTAGGTGGGCATTGATGAGTGTAAAGGCCAGATGGGCACACAAACTAACTCTATGCACACATACCCTTCCAAGCTTGAAGGAAGGGAAAAAATACAATTATTAGCAAAAAGGTTGTTTAGGATTCCAAACCCAGCATTCAAAGAATTATTCTCTGAATTATCTGCCTCCGGATTTAGTCAAATAAATTTTCTTCCAACCAACCTATTGTTCAACTATTTCCCAGGAGAAAATAAGTCTGAACATGTCTATTTTGCCTCTGATATTCAAAACTGGGAGGAGGGACCTGAAGTAAGGGAGTTTCTGAAGAGTTAATTTTTCAAATCTCTCCCTTTTTAATCTACTGAATCATCTGAAGTTAGAATGTTAGCAGGCTCAGCTGATACACATCGACTTGCATTTATCTCCTTGTTAAGTGATAACCAATCTATTTTTCTCAAAAATGACAATGGTGCCAATCAGGGGCTGATGAAAATGGCAGTTGAAATGGACAAGACTGTACAGATGCAGAAAGCTGAGATTTTCTCTCAGACGGTGAAACAATCTATGATTTTGGCTTTGATCCTTAACTTAGTGGGAGATATAGCCAGCCTGAAATGTCACCAGAGTGATCTTATCCCCATTCCTCATGAGTGGTACCAGCCAGCTGACCTCCTCATTGGTGGGATGATCTCTCAGTTTACATATGCATTCAGTGAAGATCTATTTGAGGAAATGCCTTCACAGGTCTCAGCTGACTTTTCTGAGTAAGTATGGAGATTCTCAGAAATCCAGGTCATAGTTACCGTATTTCGAAGGTTTAATTTCTTTTCTTTCAAAAGACAACTGGATTGTTTGTTTGTTTTTTTTATTTGAAGAGGAAGAAGATGGAAGACTACCAGTGAAGGCTTTCAAAAAAAGACTGGACAACCATACTGTATGTCTGAAATGATATAGGGTCTCCCAAAGGTGCTTTTTCAAGAGGTACAGTAACTGGACTTTCTCTTCTTTCTTTGAAGATGATTTGCTTCTCAGAGCTGAAGAAACTTCTTTTGATGAGAAGTGAAATGTCTTTAAAGAAAAACCAGAAATTCCAATTGCTTCTTGAAAAAGCATCGTTAGGACAACCATGACCCTGATGACTGAGAATCTCCACAGACAGATATAGGATCTCCTACTCAAGCAGGAGGTTGGACTAGAAGACCTACGAGGTTCCTTCCAACTCTATTATTCTATCTTCTGAGACATTTTGCTTCTTATGCAAGAAGCTTCCTCAGTTATAATGCTATAGGTTATACAACAGTTATAATGTTATAGGTTACACATAATGTTCATTGGTTATCATTATAACTGATGCAGCATCTTTGAGAAGAATCTCAAAGGTGTTTTTTCAAAAAGCAAGTGGACAACTATATCAGCTATGATCTGGATGACTGAGAATCTCCACTGATACCTTGGAAAATGATGACACAAATAAAGAAACAGTCCAGTTGTCTTTTGCAAGAAAAAATGCAACTTTGAAAAAATATGTTTGTGTGTGTGTGTGTTTTGGTCACTACACCTGCAAATATTAGCCAGACTGACAACAAAGGTGGAACTGAGGAACTTTGTCTGTGAGAGATAATGTTTCATAAACTATAATACCTTACTCAGTATTAGCGCTACCGTTAAGTAACCAGTGCATTGGTCCATCCTTATGGATAATTCTTTTTATTTTGAAACATTGGTCTAAGATTCTAGAGAAAGGTAAAGTGCTAGGAAACAACAACAAAAATAGTCAGCCTCTATTTTCTATGATGTGAAAACAGTTACAATATCTAGCTTGCAAAATAAAATAAATAAATAAAGTGTGACTATATTAAAGATATACTTTTATGCTGCTATATTTTATAGCCAGTTGACTTGAGCTGTGGTTTTCCCATTCATTTATAATAATGCAATAAACTTGATGTCAGTTACAATTTTCTATGCATATGGAACTTTCTATTCAACATTTCCTTGTCTTCTCATGAAAATAACAATTGTGTTTTTGCCCTTGCAGCCCCTGTGCTCCATCACTTCTTCATTTTTTTCCTTTAATGGCTTCTGTGCTAAAAATTTAAATTTATTGATCAATTGATTCAATATGTACAGCAACCCCTCTTACCAAATAATTCTAAATGGTGAACAATGTTTATTCTTTTTTAAAAAAAATACAATTACAATTAAAATTTATATTTGTTATAGTGTTGCATTTAATTGATTTCAATCTCTCCAGTTTTTTTATTGCAAATCACATTTTAAAAACTAGGTGGACTTATGTTACTGAGTTTAGAAAAAAACATCAAGTAAAAGAGTGTTTTTGTACACATGAATAGGATGCTGGCTAAGGTTGCTTTGTAGCTTTGTAAATATTGGAAACTTGATTTCTGCACATGTTTGGAAAAGAATGCACTTCTGTTTTCAGTATGGTGACAAAGTTCTACCAGCATGCCCTTGCCGTGGCCTTTGCTGTGAAGGAGATCAATGAGGATCCCCAGATCTTGTCTAATGTTACCCTTGGATTCCATATCTACGACAGCTACTATGATGCAAAGATGACTTATCGGACCACCTTGGACCTGCTCTTCAAATCAAGTAGCTTTCTTCTCAACTACAAATGTGCCAGTCAGAGGAACCTGATAGCCATCATTGGAGGACTTGGTTCTGATACCTCTTTTTACATGGCAGATATCCTTGGTCTCTACAAGATTCCACAGGTAGGGGTTTTGCACTATAAAACATGGAATTACATATTTTTTTCCTCACCTTAAACTCCTGGTGATTCCAAAAGGAGGAAAAGGTAATTGAAAGACTAATTAACTGCATCCAGTTTTGGTCACCACACTATAAAAAAGATGTTGAGACTCTAGAAAAAATGCAGAGGAGAGCAACCAGGATGATTAGGGGACTGGAGACTAAAACATATGATAAACGGTTGCAGGAACTGGGCATGGCTAGTCTAGTGAAGAGAAGGACCAGGGGAGACATGATAGCAGTCTTCCAATATTTGAGGGGCTGCCCCAGAGAGGAAGGGGTCAGGCTATTTTCCAAAGCACCAGAAGGCCAGACAAGGAATAATGGATGGAAACTGACCAAGGAGAGATTCAACCTAGAAATGAGGAGGAACTTTCTGACTGAGAACAATCTACCAATGGAACAGAAGTTTTATTATTATTATTTTACACAAAAATGACAGTATACACAGCAAAAGAGATAACTATGCTGGGTTTCGTATCACAAATCACTAGTCAAACACTTCCCAAGCGTTTAGGACTGTGTGATGTATCGGCGGATTATGTGAGCAGATCCCGGTAAGGTGGCCTTCTGCAACTGACCAATGGTGATCTTGTCAGCGCCAATTGTTTTTAAATGCTTGCTTAGGTCTTTAGGCACAGCACCCAGTGTGCCGAGTACCACTGGGACCACCTGCACTGGTTTATGCCAGAGTCTCTGCAGTTCGATTCTCAAGTCCTGATATCTGGTGACTTTCTCAAGTTGTTTCTCATTGATTCTGCTGTCACCAGTTATGGCAATGTTGATGATCCACACTTTTTTCTCCACAATCGTGATATCCAGGTTATTATGTTCTAAAACTTTATTATTATTATTATTATTATTATTATTATTATTATTATTATTATTATTATTATTATTTAATCTTTGGTGAGATTCACAGCCTTTGAGGCTGGTTAATAGCTCAGCAGCTCGAGTTCTAACCAAGGACCTAGGAACCATTACAGTATCGTCGGAGGATGTAAACTGTTGCGAGTAAGGTGGTTTTTTGTAGAGTCAAAATATTCAAGTCTGGCAAATTTAGAATTTCTAAATAGCCGGGTAGCCCTTTGGGTATTGCTCCAAGGGCTCCAATTACAATCAGGACAACACACAATTTCTTTTTCCACAGTCGCTCAACTTCAATTTGCAAGTCCCGGTACTTTGTGATTTTTATTTTTTTTATTATTATTATTATTATTATTATTATTATTATTATTATTATTATTATTATTATTATTATTATTATATGTTGGCTGATGAAATTACTTGGATAACTAATGAAATGCCTCAGATTATCCTTGTATTATGTGCAACAACTACAGCAGTATTCAATCAGTAGATGGCAGTGTTTATAAATTGGGATCTATGGTATATACTCTATGGTCTTTTTCTTCTGAGGAGAGTTTCCTGTTACAGTTAAAAACTGTTAAGCAGCAAGGCCCAGGGAGACTGTACACTTCATTTTGATCTGTAAGGGTTATATAAAAAGAATTTTTAACAGGTTATAGGCCCAGTCAGGTGTGTTGTGGACCAAGTGCCTGTCAGTCTGAATCCTAAAGTCCCACAAGATCTTGAGTTTCTCATTCTCTAAAACTTTCTCAACCTGATGTTCCCAGTGGTTTTTGCTGTACTCAAGTCCAAACTTCTGGCACAATTTCCAGTGAATGATCTTAGCAACACGGTCATGGCGTTGTAGGTAGTCAGTTTGTGAAATTTTGCTCCACCCACTGATCAGGTGGTCGACTGTCTCATCTTTCTCATTGCAGAGGCGGCATTTGCTGTTGGTGGTAACATGTTGAATTTTTGCCTTCATACAGTTTGTGGCTAGGGCTTGTTCTTGAGCTGCCAAAATAAAGCTTTCTGTTTCTTTTTTCAGTACTCCTGATCTTAACCAGTTCCAAGTTAGTTTCTGGTCAGCTTTGCCTTCAATACTTTTCAAGTATTGGCCATGCAGAGCTTTGCTTTTCCAATTTTCAGCTCGCTGCTCAATTACTTCTTTCTTACATTCTGCTTTTGTTTTAGTTGTCTTTAAAAGGCCTCCTTTATTTACTTCCTTAATCATTGGTTCTTCTCTTTTCTGGATGTAATCATTCAAGCTGCGTTTTACTTCTTCCACAGTCTGCTTTACTTGTAGGAGTCCTCGACCACCCTCTGCTCTTGGTAAATATAATCGGTCAACATCACTTTTAGGGTGCAAGGCATGATTCATTGTCATAAGCTTCCTTGTTTTTCTGTCCAAATTGTCTAACTCCATCTGGGTCCAGTCAATTATTCCTTCAGAGTATCTAATCACAGATATAGCCCAGGTATTTATGGCTTTTATGAAGTTTCCTCCACTCAATTTGGACATTAATATCTTACGAATTCGCCAAATGTACTTGGCTGAAGTTAATTCCTTGACTTTATTATTCATGAAGTCAGAGGCTTCTAAAATCCCCAAGTACTTGTAGCCTTCTTCTGATTTTACTGCCTTTATCATTTCTTCATTCTCTAGTTCTATTCCATCCTCTTCTATGATCTTGCCTGCTTTGGTTGCTATTGTTGCACATTTGTCAATTCCAAACTGCATACCAATGTCTTGGCTGAATTCTTTTGTGTTTTCAATTAATAAATTCAGTTCAGCTTTTTTACCAAACAGTTTCAAATCATCCATGTACATCAAGTGCGAGATTTTCAGTCCTTTCTTTGCAAGTTCGTATCCACAGTTCATCTTCAAAATGATTGTCAGTGGTAGCATTGAGAGTATAAAAAGTAGGGGTGAAAAGGAATAGCCCTGGAAAATGTCTCGTTTAATTTCAACTTCACCCAGTTCTTCTTCATTAGCCATAAGTTTCGTTTTCCAGAGGTTCATTGAAGATTCCAAGAATTTTTGTATGTTGCTGCTGATGCCTAATATTTCCAGGCATTTCTTGATCCAGCTATGGGGAACTGAATCAAATGCTTTCTTATAGTCTATCCAAGCCATGAACAGGTTGGTTCGTCTTTTCTTTGAGTTCTTTAGGATTAGCTTGTTGATCAGCAATTGATCCTTTGTTCCTCTTGAGTTTTTGCAGCATCCTTTCTGTTCTACAGGAAGCAAGTTATTTCTTTCCAGGTATCCATAGATTTGGTTTGCAATGATACCAGTAAGAAGCTTGTATGTTGTTGGCAAACAGGTGATTGGCCTATAGTTTCCAGGGTCCTTTCAAAAGAAAAAGTCTTTATCTTTTTGGATCAAAAATGTCCTCCATTTGTCATCCAATCATCATGTTTTAGGATCTGGTTCATCTGGGTTGCCAATTTTTTTTTGTTTTTTTATATTATTATTATTATTATCATCATCATCATCATCATCATCATCATTATTATCATCATTATTATTATTTTCATGTATTTTATGACAGATACAAGTGTAAAAATAATTATAAATACATGTAAAGGATATGAATAAAAGAAAACATTAGGACAGGGGATGGTAGGCACGCTGGTGCGCTTATGCACGCCCCTTACAGACCTCTTAGGAATGGGGTGAGGTCTACAGTAGACAGTTTAAGGTTAAAGTTTTGGGGATTTAGGGAAGAAACCACAGAGTCAGGTAGTGCATTCCAGGCATTGACCACTCTGTTACTGAAGTCATATTTTCTGCAATTGAGTTTGGATCAGTTTACCTTGAGTTTGGTAGGACATTTAGTAGGACATTGTAGCAGATGATTTTATGTATTATGCTTAGGTCAAACCGAAGATGGTGAAGTTTTAAATTGTCTAAGCTCAAAATTTTGAGTCTGGTGGCATAAGGTATTTTGTTGCAAGTATAGGAGTGGAGGACTCTTCTTGTGAAATATCTCTGGACTCGTTCAATTGTATTAATGTCCAATATGTAGTGCGGGTTCCAGGCAGATGAGCTGTATTCAAGAATTGGTCTGGCAAAAGTTTTGTATGCCCTAGTTTGCAGTTCAATATTACCGGAGAAGAAGCTACACAATATTAAGTTAACAACTTTTAATGCTTTTTTAGCAATGCTGTTACAGTGAGCTCTGGCACTTAGATCATCTGAGATGAGTACTCCAAGGTCTTTAACAGAGTGAGGTTGTCTGTTAGGTCATTTCCATCCAGCTTGTATTTTGTGTTCTGATTTTGCCAATGTGTTAAAAAGAGCATTGGTTGAGATTTGGAGTTGCCAATTGTTTGACCATTCTGACACATAGTCAAGGTCTTATTGTAAAGTAGCAGCACTGTCAATGGTGCTGAATAGTTTTACATCATCCGCAAAGAGAACGCAGCTATTCCAGCTTATGCAGGAAACCGGAAATGCCATAAGATTTTAGTTTTAGAAGTAGCTTGTCGTGTACCACTGAATTGAAGTCTTTACAGAAATCTATATAAATTGCATCTATTGATTTACCCTGGTCGAGTTTTGAAGCCAATATGTTTTTGCAGTGTAATAGTTGCAGATTGCAGGACAATGTTTTTCTAAAGCCAAATTGTTTGTTAGAGAGTAGGTTGTTAGTCTCTAAGTAGATGGTAATGGATTGGTTTATGATTGTTGCCTTCGGAAGCTGTGAGAGCTTCATCACTTGAGACTTTCAAGAAGAGATTGGACTACCATTTATCAGAAATTGTGTACGGTATCCTCCTTGAGCAGGGGTCTGGACTAGATGACCAATGAAGTCCCTTCCAACTCTGACCAAAAAATATTGCTGGAAATGCATTATGCACTAATACTTCAGAAACAGTTCCCAAACTAATCCATGGTTTTCTATGCATTGACAAGTTATTTAAAAAATGGTAGCAAAATCAGACATACAGAGATGAAGCTGTCCGCTGGTTTTAAAAATTATAATTATATTTTTAACTCACCTATATATTATATTTGTAGCTCACCTATGGTGCCCTGGTCCCTGGGAAGATTGATTCCACTCTGGTCCCTTCGTTCTATTCCATGGTCTCCAACGAAGCCCAACAGTACTTGGGGATTCTTAAATTGCTCCAACATTTTGGATGGACCTGGATCGGGATCTTCATTCATGACAATGACAATGGACAGAAGTTCCTGCAGACTCTGGAAGCTTTGCTTTTCCAGAATGGCATCTGCACAGCTTACAGACAAAAAATCCCACAGCGCGTCTCTTTGGATAACTTTGAAGAAATGACTGAAATAACCTCATATATCGATATACCTTTAACTGATCAGAAAACCAAGGTGTTCCTCCTCTATGGAGAATCAGTGACACTCTCCCAGCTGAGGACCATTCTACTCGTACAAGAACTCAGAAATAAATTAAAAGATTCATTTAAGAAAGTATGGGTCATGACGAGTAGAATTGATTTCACATTACCCTTCTTGCAAAGAAGTTGGGACCTGAACTTTTTCCATGGTGCCATTTCCTTTACATTTCACTCAAGAGAACTTCCGGGGTTCAGCAAATTTCTTGAGGGCATAAAACCATCCAAGACCAAAAGTCAGGGCTTCCTGAAGGAGTTTTGGGAGCGAGCATTTGACTGTACTTTTCCAGATCCTGGTATGGAAATAGAGAAGAATGAAATGTGTACTGGCAAAGAGAGATTACAGGACCTCCCTGGGCCTCTCTTTGAGATGGGAACCACTGTACATAGCTACAGTATCTATAATGGTGTTTATGCAGCAGCACATGCTTTGAATGCCATGTTGTCCTCTCAGCTCCATCAGAGATCCTTCAGGAAGGTTCAAACTGCTGAACTTTTTGAGCTGCAACCTTGGCAGGTAATTGTAAAAACAACAGAACACTTTAAAAAAAATATTAAACATTCTTTAAAAAAAAAACAAAAAGAAAGCTTTAACAATTTTTCCTTTTCAACAGTTTCGCATCAGTAAAAAAATTCTTACTCATACATTTTTTCTCCCTTATTCTAATGTATCTTTTGTACATATTCTTCTAATATTAATTTATTTATATATATACATATAAATACCCCTGTACACAATTTCGTTTCTACAGTTTTTGTTTCCTCATATTTGTTATTGTACTTCTAATCAGTGGAGTAATTTAACAACCGGTTCCCTGCCCTAATGATTTCTTCCAACAACCAGTTTGCCAAACTGCTCAGAAAGTTAACAACCGGTTCTCCCAAAGTGGTGAGAACTGGCTGAATCCCACCATTGCTTCTACTCCTATTTCAACCATTATTTAATTTTTCCTTGCCTTTTATCTCTCTCCTCCACCCATTCATACCATTTCTCCCACACTAAGTAATATTCTGTTTCCTCATTTTCTTGTATCTCCTTTGTAAGTTTATCCATTTCCGCACATTCCAAAACTTTTCTGATCAAATTATCTTCGGTTGGTATATTACTGTTTTTCCAATTCTGAGCATAGATTATTCTTGCTGCTGTGATAATATGAATAATTAAATATTATATTTCTTTTTCATATGACCTTAGGAGTATTTCTAGTAAAAATATTCTGGCCTCATCTCCGTACATTGTTTGGTTATTTCTTCTAATTGTGATCTGATTTTACTCCAATATTGTTTTGCTTTATAACAGGACTGCCACATATGGTAATATGTTCCCTTTTGCTGTTTGAATTTCCATCATATTGATGAAGTTTTGGGAAAAATCTTTGCCAATCTTTTGTACATGTTTTCTTTATAGGATACAGATATTGTCAGTTTTTAATTTTTGTTCCATTTATCCAATTCAATGTTATATCCAAAAAAATTTGCCCAAATTATCATATTTTCCTTAACTATCTTTCTCTTCCAGTTTGTACCTTAATAGATAGTTATAATTTTTTTTTATCAATTTATCTTCTGTGCCTTGGAGGATTTTATCTAATTCATGTATTTTTCTTTGGAATCCATATTGTATCAAATCTGTCTTATACCTAGATTTTATTTGCATGTGAGGCCACCAATGTTTGTACCCTGTTCTTTTAATTCCTGCCTTGTTTTCAATTCCCCTTGACTATTTAACAAATCTTTATATCTTTTCATTTTGTCAATGTCTAATGCATTTGGATAAATTTGTGCCTCCATTAAGGATAACCATTCTGGAATTTTATCATAGTGATTCTTTTTTTTATCCCTTGCCATGTTTGTAGTAGTGGCTCTCTGATTAAATGTCGTTGAAAATAATTATGTTGTGATTCGACCAGAAGCATTGCGGTGAGACAGTCGGGGATTAGCGGGCTCTGATGAGCCCCATGAAATCCCGGGCTGACGAACCGCTGCAGAGGGGTCTTTGGACCAGATCTGTCCTGCAGGGACAGAGAAGAAAGAGAGGCACCTTGGAAGACCAAGAGGAACAGGCAAGTTCCTCAGAGGTCGGAGGTTTTTCTCTCTGACTTTGCAGCGGAGTGCTGCGGCCATTACGACCACCAGTAAACTGGGGCAACCAGATTAAGTAATGGGCAGGAGTGTAGAACTGAACAGAATATTGAAGCTGGGTGAATGATATTTAACTCATAGGCAGAAAGAAAGAAAAAAAGACTTTTAAATGAACTGTAAAGTCCTGGAGCTATAATAGCAGATAATAGGTGTGAAGGACTGAAGAAGATTAAGGCGGATATTATAAAGTGATAAAATCCGACTAGAAGTTTGTTTTGGATTTAAGTAATTGGAGAATAAAAAAAAAATCGGAAGAATTAAGAACCCGAAAAGATTATTTTTAATTTGGAAACTTTAAAGAGAGGAAGATTAAAAGAATAAAGAAAAAATTGTAACAGAAGGACTGGTTAATGACTTTAAATTGAAACTAAATTGGAATGCAATGCGCAATTTGGACTATGTATATTTGGACTGAATTTTAAATTAGAAAAGAGAAAGAGAAAAGAGAAAAAAAGGACTATAATGTAAATTCAATTGGAAAAATATCAACTTAAAAAGAATAAAATGGTGCAGGAACTGAAGGAAATGATGATAACAATGTACTTATCATTGAAAACTGAAAATAAGGGAAATGACTAAAATGATGCATGGAAAATTGAAACTTGATGATCAGAAAATTGACTTAGGATATACTGAAGCTGAAAAAAAAAGAATGAGAAGCAAGAAAAAGAGACTGATAATAAAGAAGAAGACAAAGACAAGGAGACTGATTATGGAAAATTAAATGATTATTTGGGTAGCAATAATAAAAAGGAGAACTTTAAAAATTACATGGGGCTTAACAATGGAAAAAATAGAAAAAGGGGAAAGAAACAAAAAAAGAAAAGAGGGTGGACTAGAAAGAATATATAAAAAACTTAAATGATTACACTGGGATTATCAGTGACAAAATAAGAAAAAGGGGAAAGGGATGGAAAATAACGGGAAAGATACAGCAAAATAAAAGAGTTTATGATTTTAAAAAATTATTACATTGGGACTAACAGTGGAAAGATAAGAAAAAGGGAAAAGAGAGTTCAGGATTTTAAAATACAAAAAAGAAGAAGGGGAAAGAAAAAGAAAATAAAATATAAGGAAGGGAAGGGAGAAAGAAATGGAAGAGAAATATGGGGTAAAGGAAATGACTACTAGGGTATTGGATTATGGATTAATTAGATATATTTAACTGGTCCTTATAAAAATGTTATAAAATGGTTGAAGTGTATTATTTGGAATAGTTACTAAAGAAAAAAACTATTTGAGATTGGAATAAGAGAATTTAAGAAAATAATTTGGAATTGTATTATATTATTTGAATTTTAAATTAGGGACATTGGAGTAAGATTGATATTAAATTGATTCTTTAACTAATTAGTGAAACTATGATGTCTGGAGTATAAGAGACAAATGTATAAATAATTGAAGTAATAGAATGGTAAATAATAAACCATTTAAATTAATATGAAGAAATGAACTGTATCTTTAAAGAATTAATGAAGGGTACTGTAACAAATGGAATATTTTTAATTATATATTTGGAACTTAACTAAATAAGAAAAGAAAGTTGAAATGATATTGGATTATGAATTACTTAGATATATTTAATTGGTCTTGATAAAAATGTCAAAATGTACTATTTGGAATAATTAGTAAAGAAAAAACTATGAGATTGGAATAAGAGAATTCAAGAAAATAATTGGGAATTGTATTCTGTTATATGAATTTAAATATAGGGGTATTGAAGTAAGATTGATATTTAATTGATTTTTTTCTTTATTGAATATGTTTAACTGTTGAAATGTATTATCTGGAATAGTTGATAAAAGAATTATTGGTGAGTAGAATAAGATAACTTAAGGAAATAATTGGGGATTGTATTATGTTCCGTGAATTTAAATTTAGGGGTTCAAATTTTAAGGAGGGAAAAGAAAAAAGGAATTATACTAGCATGAAACATTAAGATGAAGGGTAATATTGGTTTTTTAAATTTAGAGAAAATAAAAGATATGAGAAAAATTGAATATATAAAATTGTGTTAAAAATGAATAAAAATCTGTACAAATTTAAAACAGGGCCAATATCCAAGCATTGTATGTTTGTTTGTGTGTTTAAAAAAAAAAAAACTTTACAAAAAAAGAAGAAGAAAAGAAAATAGTTATTTTTTCCCTCCAATAAAAAGGAATGCCACCCTCTCTGTAAATCGTATCCCTCTAATGTTAAAATTCTTTTATTTTGGAGGATTTTATCTAATTCATGTACTTCTCTTTGGAATCCATAGTGTATCAAATCTGTCTTATATCTGATTTTATTTGCATGTAAGGCTACCAATCAATGTCTGTACTTTGTTCTTTTAATTCCTGCCTTGTTTTCAATTCCCCTTGACTATTTAACAAATCTTTATATCTTTTCATTTTGTCAATGTTTAATGCATTTGGGTAAATTTGTGCCTCCATTGTGAAGAACCATTCTGGAATTTTATCATAGTGATTCTTTTCTATCCCTTGCCCTGTTTGTAGTAGTGCCTGTCTGATTAGATGTCACTGAAAATAGTTATGTTGTCTATTTTTTCCCTCCCATAAAAAAGAATGCCACCCTCTCTCTAAATCGTATCCCTCTAATGTGGAAATTCTTTTGTTTCGTAATCCCATCTAGTCTTTGATCCATATAAGTGATGTTGCTTTATAGTAAATTTCCCAATCTGGGAGTCCAAATCCTCCTCTTTCTCTACTATCTTGCAGTGACTGTATTTTGATTCTTGATTTTTTCCCCTGCCAAATATAATGCAAACCAGAACAAAAAGGCACAAGGACAGCTTTTTCCCAAATGCCATCACTCTGCTAAACAACTAATTCCCACAATACTGTCAAATTAACTAGTAAGACTGTATTACTATTCTTTTTCTCTTCATCCTTACTAGTACCTCTTTCTTCCCACTTATGGCTATATCCATGTTGCTTGTATCTTTACAACTTATATTGTTTTTATCGTTTCCTAGTATGATTTGATTACTTATTAGTATCCTATGACTATCACTAAGTGTTGTATCTTATGATTCTTGACGAATATATTTTATTTTTTCTTTTTGTACACTGAGAGCATATGAACCAAAGACAAATTCCTTGTGTGTCCAATCACACTTGGCCAATAAAGAATTCTATTCTATTCTATTCTATTCTATTCTATTCTATTCTATTCTATTCTATTCTATTCTATTCTATTCTATTCTATTCTATTCTATTCCATTCCATTCCATTCCATTCTATTCCAGGTAAGAGATAGAGAAGAATTTAGCCTGAGGCTCATTTGAAGCATATGCACCAAAGACAAATTCCTTGTGTGTCCAATCACACTTGGCCAATAAAGAATTTTATTCTCTTCTCTTCTCTTCTCTTCTCTTCTCTTCTCTTCTCTTCTCTTCTCTTCTCTTCTCTTCTCTTCTCTTCTCTTCTCTTCTCTTCTCTTCTCTTCTCTCCTCTCCTCTCCTCTCCTCTCCTCTCCTCTCCTCTCCTCTCCTCTCCTCTCCTTCTATTCTATTCTATTCTATTCTATTCTATTCTATTCTATTCTATTCTATTCTATTCTATTCTATTCTATTCTATTCTATTCTATTCTATTCTATGTAAGTGATGGAGAAGAAATTAGCCTGAGACTCATTTGAAGTCTGTGAGGTTATAATATTTCTTAATCAGAATTAATGACTGGAATTAGGGAAGTAGAACTATTTCACCATAACTGCAAGCAGAAATGAAATCTAATGGTATTCATACATTTTGTTTTCTTTCTTCTAAATGTTGTAAGCTTTTCTTTTTTTTTTTTCCTCTTGGCTTTCCATTAGCTCCATCCCTACCTTCAAAGGGTTTCTTTCAATAATTCTGCTGGTGAGACAGTGTCCTTCAATGAGCAAAAGGAAATGAGAGGTGGATTTGACATTGTGCACATGGTCATTTTTCCAAACAGGTCCTTTGAGAGGGTAAAAATTGGATGGATCGATCCAAATGGACCCCAAGAAGATAAATTTGTCATCAGTGACAATATGATTTTGTGGCCTAGAGCTTTCAATCAGGTATGTATTCTTGTGGCTTCTTGAGAGACCCCATGTTCTCCAGTTGGATCACTGACATTGATTTCACATCAAATAAGGTCTGGATTTAGCATAGGTAACATTGCCATGTTTGAAGGACCTCAGGCAAGTGTTCCTTCACTTCTCCATATCATTCCACTTGCTTCCTTGCCTGTACTTTCTCTTTTCCCCAGTTCCCAATTTTGGTTTCTCAATGGCTTTTACAAATTACCATATTTTTCAGAGTATAAGATGCACTAGAATATAAGACACATCTTAGTTTTTGGGGAGGAAAATAGGAATTATGCCTATCAGGTATTCTTCTGGCTAGCATCCTTAGTCTGGTCAGCTTCAACACATTAGTTTGCTGGTTTTGAGTGTGCATGCTTGCTTTTTATCCCCTGGTTGGGGATAAAAAAACAGCTTCTAAAGCACAGCAGATCGTTGGAGAGAGAAGGAATGAGAAAAGCAGGCAAAACACGGAAGATCGCTTCGCTCACTAGCACCTCATTAGGGCTGAAAAAAACTTGTAAAACACAGCTGATTATTGGAGGGAGCAGCAATGAGAAAAGCAGGCAAAACACGGAAGATCACTTCACTTGCTAGTGCCTCATTACGGCTGAAAAACAACTTCGAAAAAGCTACATTCGGAATATAAAATACACTCAAATTTTCATTTTTTGGGGGGAGTGCATCTTATACTCCAAAAAATAAATAATAGGACTGTATAATCTTTACTACAGAACCTTGGCAGTCAGACCAAATATGCCATAAGGCTAAACATCAGTCACTCTTACTGTCTTTCTTGGGAAACCTCAACCTTTCTGTTTTTATTAGAATCGGCAGAATTCTCTCTAAATCTGATTTCTACCTCAATTAAAGTACAAATGCAATATGTGATGCTTTGTTTATCTTATAGACTTGGGACCTAGATTCTTGCACATAGTACTGGCAGCCATTTTTTCTGGAAATATTATTTCTGTATACAGATAGCTCTTGTCTTATGACCATATTTGGTACCAGATTTTCCACTGTTAAGCAAAGCAGCTGTTGAGTTGTGTGACTGAATTTATAACATTTTTCTTAAGGTTGTAAAGTGAAACGCTACAGTTTGTGAGGCTAGACTGAAGCTGCCATACCTAAAGATGAAGCAGGCATGGGTAGGCATGAACGTTGTCTAAAAGATTCCTTCAGGAGATAGATAAGAAGTTATTAAGTCTTTATGGAGATTCACGGTCATCCAGAATTTGGTTGTCCCAAAGGTGCTTTTTCAAAACTCAGATGTTTTGCTTCTCATCCAAGAAATGTCTTCAATTCTAACTGAAGATGTCAAGAAGCTTCTTGGATGAGGAGCAAAATGTCTTCAGGGAAAAGCAAAATCCAGTTGTCTTATGAACAAGCACATTTGGGACAAATAACAAAGTCATTAAGGAAATAAAGGAAAAATATCACCTAAACCAGACAAAAGAAGTTTAGCTAGAGCAGATGGGAACACCCCCTCCCCAAATTCTCATAAATATGAACCAATTGCCAAGGATCTGGATTTTGATCACATGATCGCAGGGATTCTGCAAAGGTTGTAAGTGTGAAAAATGGCCGTGAGTCACTTTTTTCAACCCTGCTGTAAACTCTGAATGGTCACTAAATGAACTGCTGTAAGCCAAGGACCACCTGTACATAGAAATAACTGGATGTATCATTCTCATTCCAGTTTTTTTTTTCCTACTTGTATTAGGTCTGTCCCCTTTCAGTGTGTAATGAACAGTGCCATCCTGGAAAACACAAGAAGAAAAAGGAAGAGGAAAAATTTTGTTGCTATGACTGTGTTCCTTGCCCTGAAGGGGAGATTTCAAACAAAACAGGTACATTATCCATTGTTATAACAGTCTCTTGTTTTTTATCTTAAAGCAGTAATATAAGCAGCTGCATCAGTTAACTAACCAGAACTCTGAAACTGATGTCTCTTGAGTACATAGGCAACATGATGTCAAGGAGTTCTGTTACTTTCCCACCAACGTGGTACTTATTTATTTGCTCACATTTGAATGCTTTTGAACTGCTAGGTTGGCAGAGGATGGGCAAGGACAGGAGCTCACCTCATCACATGGCCTCGCTTCTCATCCAAAGTGTTTCACTTTTCATTCAAGAAGCTGAAGAAGAGCTGAAGAAGCTTCTTGGATGAGAAACAAAGTGTCTTCAAAGAAAAAACAGAAAGTCCAGTTGCCCCTTGAAAAAGCACCTTTGGAACTTCTACTTATGTGAAATCCAAAGCAGTCCATGTTATTTTTGGTGGCTCTGAGTGAAGGTCATCCAGCTGACTTTCCATCTCAGGTGGGAGTAGAACTCACAATTTTCACAATGGTTTCTTGTTGAACTCATGAGGTCAAATTGGTACACAGAGAGAGAGAGAGAGAGAGAGACAGACAGTCAGACAGGCACGCACACACACACACACACACACACACAAGAGATGAGGTGGCTCAGTGGCTAAGACACTCAGCTTGCCAATCAAAAGGTTGGCAGTTCAGCAGTTGGAATCCTGAGTGCCGTGTAACAGGGTGAGCTCCCATTACTTGTCCCAGCTTCTGCCAACCTAGCAGTTCAAAAGCATGTAAAAAATGCAAGTAGAAAAATAGGGACCACCTTTGGTGGGATGGTAACAGCATTCCATGCGCCTTTGGCATTTAGTCATGCTGGCCACATGACCACAAAGATGTCTTTGGACAGCACTGGTTCTTCAGCTTTGAAACGGAGATGAGCACTGCCTCCAAGAGAGTCAGGAACGACTAGCATATATGTGCGAGCGGAACTTTTATCTTACTATATATATATACACACACACATACACATATAGATACACACATAGATACATGTACACATAAACATACAGGATGTTACAACAACTCTGCTGGGAGACAAAGTGCTATACACAAATTGACCTGAATTCTTTCTTCCTTTCTTCCTTCCTTTCTTTCTGTCCATCTGTCCATCTGTCTTAAAGATATGGAAAAATGCTTCAAATGTCCAGAAGACCAATACCCAAACAAAGGAAAAGATGACTGCATCCACAAAGTTGTAACATACCTTTCTTACAAGGAACTTCTAGGGTTTTCTTTGGCCTCCGTTTCTATTTCATTGTCTTTGATCACTGCTCTCATATTAGGAATATTTCTTAAGCACAGAGATACCCCTTTGGTCAAAGCCAACAACCGGGACCTCACCTACATTCTCCTTATCTCCCTCCACTTCTGCTTCCTGTGTCCTCTCCTGTTCATTGGTCAACCCGGTAAAGTCACTTGCCTTCTCCGACAACCAACCTTTGGCATCATCTTCTCCGTGGCTGTTTCTTGCATCTTGGCCAAAACCCTCACTGTGGTTGTAGCCTTCATGGCTACCAGGCCAGGCTCCAACATGAAGAAGTGGGTGGGAAAAAGAATGGCAACCTCCATTGTCCTTTTCTTCTCTCTCATCCAAGTTGGCCTTTGTGCCATCTGGCTAGGATATTCCCCTCCATTCCCACAGTTGAACATGCATTCTGTGACCGAGGCCGTCATCAATGAATGTAACGAAGGCTCTACGGTCATGTTCTCCTGTGTCCTAAGCTACATGGGCTTCCTGGCTCTTGCCAGCTTCTTTGTGGCCTTCTGTGCTCGCAGATTACCAGACAGCTTCAATGAAGCCAAATTCATTACATTCAGCATGCTGGTATTTTGCAGCGTTTGGGTGCTATTTGTTCCAACTTACCTGAGCTCCACGGGAAAAGCCTTGTTGGCTGTGGAGATCTTCTCCATTTTAGCTTCTAGTGCAGGATTACTGGGATGTATCTTTTCCCCTAAATGTTACATCATTCTGTTGAGACCTGAGATGAATACCAAGGATCAGCTAGTAAGAAGAAAGAACTGAAGAATTCAATTCCTTTACTTTCTAGTACAATGTTGATTAGTATATGTAAGATTTTGGGATCAAGAATTCATTTAATTATCATTTATATTTCCTAATATTATTCAACTTCTTTATCAAGTTTTATAGTGAAGATAATAAGAATAAAGAGTTACAATATTAGATATTTTTCCTTTCTGGTGCATATTAGTATGGGTAAGATTTGGGGATTCAAACATCAATTACCATCAATTCTGTTTGCCTAATAATATTTAGCTTCTTTATCAAGAAGGTTATACAAAGCATTGAAACCTCTCCTCTGAGGCAGTCTAGTCTTATAAAAAGCTTGACATTCTGACTCCAAGGGGTTCTACAGCATTTTTCACATGTTTGTGGATTTGCTTTATCAATAACACCAAAGTAAGTCCTGTCTGGACATTCTCAGATGACCTGGGAAGATCTTTCAGCCTTCCTGTGAATATGGCTGTCTAAGCTTGCTTTACAAAATGCCTCTTCAAATGTTTCCCCTGGTTTTTCTCCAGTTTTTCCTTTTATTGGCATCAATCCATTCTTAGGGTTGTGCTCATTCTCCAGAAGATATTTCTGGTCAACAAAACTTCACATAATGATGCCCAGATGTCAGATCGCTTTGCTTCAGAGCTCCCCATCCTCTGGGTACCAAATTACCGACAAAGGCAACTATTTTGGCAGAGCAAGGGGTGACAAGACAAAAGTGTTCCAATATCTAAGGAGCTGCTATAAAGAAGCTGGGCATCATTCAGCACCTGGAGGCAGGAGAGGATACAATGAATGGAAACTAATCAAGGAGAGGACCAAAGTAGAACTAAGGAGAGATTTTCTGACAGTTAGAATGATTGATCAATGGAACGATTCGTCTCCAAAAATTGTGTTGCTCCAACACTGGAGGTTTTTAAGGAGAGTTTGGACAAACATTTGTCTAGCAAGGTTTTCTGCTTGAGCAGAGGTTTGACCTTTTTTGGCCCATTTTTGGGGCTTTTATGTCCCATTTTGAGGCTTTTTTTGGCCCTTTTTGGGGGTGAAGGCCCAATAAAGGCCCAAAAATGGGGCATGCAGAGGCCAAAAAATGGCCAGCAGATGGGCGGGGCTTCAGCAATATTCAGTCTTTAAGACACACAGACATTTTCATCCTCTTTAAGGGAGACAAAAAAGTGTGTCTTATAGTCCGAAAAATATGGTAATAGTTGTTATAAGGCCCAAGGTGAAGCCATATCATGAGAAGCAGAAGGCTGAAAGTGGCATAGAAAAACTCCAGAGAAAGTGGCGTACATGCACATAGTGTTACATTATTCTAAGGGTGGTTTGCAGTGTCAGCATTTTGCCCCCAACAATCTGAGTCTTCATTTTATTGGCCTTGGAAGGAGGGAAGAATGGGTCAATCTTGAGTCAACCAGGATCAACCTTCTGAGTGTGGGCATAGTTAGACTGAAATTCTACTTTCTTAGCATTGCGTCACCGAGCAATGATTGAACATAAAGGGCTGCCAAAGGATTTGTTGGAAACCTCTATCCATGTACGTAACCTCCTTTCTAACTCCTCTTGAAAGAAGGGGACAACTCACAGCCGCTAGGTGGATATGGCTGGGTGGTTGCAGTTGGGTCAGAAAAACTAGATGGGCATAGATGGGTGGCATAGCACACTTGCTAACTCAATATTATGTTTAATAAGTTTAGTAATCCTCTCACAATGCTGATGTTTCACAGTGCTTGATTGCCTTGTCTGCCATCTTAGCTGAAACACCAAGAAAAATAAATGGTACGATGAAGTAGGTTTGACTTTTATTTGGGCCTTTCCAAATGTTTCATGAACATTTTTGGTGTTTTATTTTTTTAGAGATTATCCTGGTAACTAAAAGCAGGGGCTTGCTTTAATAGTTCTTGGGACCTCAATTGATATGAAAAAAAGGAATTCATCTTAAATTTTTTCCAGTTCAGAGAACTTACTTCTGCAAACCCTCTATCTGTGGACTCCTGGGGTCTGATGATATTTGAACCCAATCTTAATTTTTCTATTCTTATTTCTATAAACAGTATCTTCTTTCACTCTCAAGTTCTATTTTTTCCATTCTTAATCATATACATTCTCCTTTAATTTTTTAATAATTCATTCTTAATATATTTAAACATGTCCAGGGATACCTTTTTTCCATTTCATCTTTTTTGTTTTACAACAATCTTTCTTCTCTTTCTCTTCCTCTCCCTCCCTTCTTTTATCCTTTCTACCTTCTTCTTCCCTCCTCTTCTATTCCTTCTCTAATTCACCTTCCTTTCTCCCCCTCCTCCTTTCCTCCCCCATCTAATGTTCTCTCCTACTCTTATTCCCCTTTCCTTTCTTCCTCTCCTCTTCCCTCTCTTCTGTTCCTCTCTCTCCTTCTCCCTTCCTTCAATCTCCCTACTCCTTCTTCTGTCTCTCTCTATTGCTGTATTCATTTTTAATTCAGTCCTTTTTTTCCTATGGTGTCCAGGCATCCCCGTTTTTCTCTCCCTTTATTGCATATATTCCTCAAAATTCCCATCATATTTTAAAATTCTTAACATTGTATTTCAACTTATTTCATCTTTACCTTAAAATCTTTCAGCTTAATTAACTTTCCACCTCTTATTTCCATTTCAATAGTTATTTTTCTCTTTTCTTAATATTTCAATTACTTCCAGCTATTTTTACATATAAAGTAAACCATTCTGTATCTGCTGGTCTACTTACATTTTCTTACATCATTTATTTATCATTTCAATTTCATTTCTTACGTTCAATTTCCTTTGTTTTTTCAATCTTTAGCACACATTTCTTTACTTTCATTTCAATTTTATGTCTTAATTGCAATTAAGTATTCCTTTTTACAGTAATCTATATATTTATTTCAATTTATTTCTTACATACAACTTTTACTACTAATGCCATTCCCTTAAATCAACTTATTACTGCTGTGATTTCTTTCTACTACATTTTTTTCTTTCCCCTTTTAACCATTTTCTTTTAAGCTCTCCTGAATTCCACTTCTTAATATTTTCTCCGCTTTCTCCCATTCACTTATTTCTTTCTTCCTCTTCTTTTTTTTTTGTGTTTATCGTATCCTCCTTCCTGCATCTTTTCTCTAATTTTTAACTTTATTACCCTTTTAGTTCTCCCCCTTACTCTTTTCCCATTTCCTTCTCTTTCCTTCTTTTTTGAGAGATATTCCCCCATATCTATTTTTATTTTATCACTGTTGATCTCAGTGTAATCATCTATATTTTTTCCTTCAATTATTTTCTTTCCAACATTATATTCTTGCTTCTCATTTATCTTTTCTCTTTCTTTCCTTTTATATTCTATCCAATCGTCCACTTCTTTGTTTCTCTTAAACACTTCTCGCACCTTTTGCAATATCTCCCTCAATTCCTCATACTCATGCTCCCAATTTTCCATATTTTCAATTTAAGAAGAAATAGTTTTTATTTTAATTTATTATATAGTTCTAATTCAAGTCCATTTGATGTCCTTTTTTCTTTTTTTTTCTTCTTTTCAAATAATATCCAATTCAGATAGTCCTTTAAGCCTTCCCAGTTCAAGATTTTATTTTAAAAAAGAATTCAGAAGGACAACAGGAGGAGGATTTGTAAGGTGACTTAAAACAAGTGAAGTAATTATGTTGAAATGGATGACTCTATTCTGCTAAAGAGGAAGCTGAAGATTAGGGAGGTCCTGCTGCCTTATTGGAGACAGGAAGTAAGAAGGCAGGGTGAATCTTGCCTAGTTTAGCCAGGTTATTCTCTAATATAGCATATCATGAGCCAAAGGGAATAAAGATTAGTAAAAATTAAAGCCTCCAGAAGTAGGAATTAAAACATCCAAAAAAATAATGTATAACTTTTTACTGAATGTATTTGAAGAACTATAGAAAAGTGGGGGGGAGGAAATCTCCAAAATATCTTCCCAATTCTACTTCTTCAAATATTTTCAAAGCAATCAGTCAATTATTAGGTGACCCAATAAACGAGAGAAAGATGTTGGTCAGCTATGCAAAGAAAGAAAAGGCCAGCTTGCCAATGTTTCAAAGGTAAATTATATACCTTACAAATAGCTGAAATCAGTTGGTTATCCCAGTAGGCCAAAACCATCAAAGGTTCTCAGCAGAACGGAATAGGAATGGAGGAACAACCCATAAATTACTTCTAGAGCCACATGGGGACACAAAGGGGTGGCATCATGAGGTTTATTCCCACAGGTTCTCTTCCTCCTGTTTTATCTGCTGGAACTTCTCTTTGACTGAAGTATCAAACACTCTGTGCAGAAGTAAATAAGAATGGAAAAACAGTCCATATAAATATCACTAGAGCCGCATGGAGGCAGTAAAGGATAATGCTGACTTTGTGAGATTCATTCCTCCTGTTTTATCTGCCACAACTTCTCTTTGACTGATAGACCCAGACATTTTCTCCATAACAATAGAATGAAGATGTTCTTCCTTTTGATGTTCTCCATGCACAGAGTAGCTACTCTAAGATGCCCTGCAAGTGAAGCTTTCCCTGTTCCACATGAGTGGTTCCAGCCTGGTGACCTCCTCATCGGTGGGATGGTGTCTCACATTTTTTACCAGGTTTATGAAATTGAATTTAAGGACCATCCTTCTCTACAACTTTATCCCTTTCCAATGTAATATATTTTCCCCCTTCAGATATGTTCCCCAATTTTACTGAACTCCCCAAATATTTCTTATATGATTAAAAGTTTTTATGAGCATAATGCAGATGTTATATTTATTATAATGTAACTTCTTCGTCATTTGAGTGTATCTGGTTGTGGGCGAAGAAATGCTTTCTTTAAGTTAATGTCTTTTACATAAAAATAAAGTCGTAAAGTCCTTTTCACTCATGCATTAAATGTTCTTCAAATGAAGTTTTTTAAAGAACATTCGGTGAAGTGAATTTTTTTAAAAGATCTGCATTATGACTCCTCATAAAATATGCTAGCAGTAAATGAATGATATGTGCTGAATTTGTACATATTCTGTTCTCTCTTTTTTTAGTTTTTAGTTGTTTTTTTTTTTTTTACAAACATATCAAATCAAAGTGTAAACAGTGTGGCACCTGAGGATCATACATTCCAATACTAGTAAAACTAGTAAAATTGATCATAGTTATTACATTATATATTTCTAATAATGATAGACTAACATTCCCCTTTCTCTTATTTCTATCAATTTTTCTAACTTTTAATCAAATCACCTCTAAATGAAAAAAAACATTTTCTTTCTATCCTACCTGGCTTCTAATTGTGTCATCTATCTGAAACAAAGAAAAGGAAAGAAAAAGAAAGAAAAGCAAGAGAGAAAAGGAAACACAAATCAGAACAACAAAGACAAATCATTTATCCATCATCTCTTGCCCACTTCAATACTTTGGTTGCTATGCATTTTTTTCATTTGCCTCCTACTTTCCTCTCTCGGATCTTTATTTCTATTATCTCTACCTGTAACTGCTTCTTGACTATTCAATATGGCTACCTTCTTTGTCTTTTGAGTATATGTGGTTGTAGGCGAAGAAATGTTTTCTTTAAGTTAATGTCTTTTACATGAAAGTAAAGCCTTAAAGTCTTTTTTCGCTCATACATTAAATGTTTGACAGAAGAAGTTTCTTAAAGAACATGCAGTGAGCTTTTTTTTTTTTTTAATGATCTGCATTTTGACTCCTCACAAAATATGCAAGCAGTAAATGAATGATATTTGCTGAATTTGTTCATATTCTGTTCTGTGCTAAACTGAAAGAAAATAAAAGTAGTAGCTTGGGAAAAAGTTGATTATTGTCTTTGCTGTAGTGCTCATTTATTGTAAGGCATGGAAATACATGGAAACTGGTTATTACTGGAGTAATCTATGAATTACTCCAGTATTTTATTATTTAATTCTCATAATCCTAGTCTCTGTAGAAATGATGCCAAATTATAATAATGTTTAAATGTATTAATCAATAAGATTTTTTTTAAACTCATTGGCAGTGTAATCACCAAATTCTATCAACACGTCCTTGCCGTGGCCTTTGCTGTGAAGGTGATCAATGAAGACTCCCAGATCTTACCTAACATCACTCTTGGGTTCCACATCTATGACAGTTACTACAATCCAAAGATGACCTATCGCACCACTCTGGACCTGCTTTTCAAATCTAAGAGATTTTTTCCTAACTACAAATGTGATAACCAGAAGAATCTCATGGCCATTATTGGAGGATTAGATGCTTCTACTTCTTCTTGTATGGCAGAAAGTATAAATCTCTTCAAGATTCCGCAGGTAATTTGGGGAGAGCAGTAAGAGATAAATTGGTCTCTAATGAAGATTAGAGATTATTCAGGTTCCATATTTTTCCCTTCATTGTCATGAATAATGATTCCCTCTTTTTGTTTTTTTGTTCAGTTGACATATGGATCCTTTGCTCAAGAAGAGCTCCAGGCTACTAAATTATCTTCACTTTATTGCATGGTCCCAAAAGAGGAACATCAATACAGTGGAATTATACAGCTTCTCCTTTATTTTGGATGGACTTGGATTGGAGTTTTCGCTTTTGCTAAGAATAAGGGAGAACATTTCTTGCAGAAACTGAATCCATTGCTTTCCCAAAATGGGATCTGTTTAGCCTTCACACAAAAGATTCCACAGCAATCCCTATTTCAGGAACTATCAGGATTTCTTGATCTAATCTCAACTATTTTTAACACGCTGATAGATCAGAAAGCCAATGTTTTTCTTGTCTATGGTGAGTCCTTCACAATTCTGCGGCTCAGAATTGTTGTGTTTTTATGTGATTATGAAAGTAAAGAGAGTGCGTCATTTAGGAAGGTTTGGATCCTGATGTTCCCAATTGATTTCGCACTGACAGGACTTCAAAGGAGTTGGGATCTCCAGTTGTTCCATGGGGCTCTTTCTTTTACAGTGCATTCAAGAGAAGTTAGAGGCTTCAAAGAATTTCTTCAAGTCATCAAACCTTCAACCCACAAAGATGGATTTCTTCAAGATGTTTGGCAACAATTGTTTGACTGTTCACTTTCAAATGAAGAATTGCCCTCAATGGCCGATGAAACTTGCAGTGGAGAAGAGAATTTGGAGAATCTGCCTGCGCCTCTATTTGAGTTGCAGATGACTGGCCAAAGCTACAGTATCTACAATGCTCTTTATGCAATAGCACATTCTTTGCATGAGGCAGTGAGATCAAAAGCCCCACACAGAAAAAGTCAAAGGTTTGAATTTCAAGCTCTGAATCCTTGGCAGGTGATGCATCCATGTCACACCTATGCTTTCTTTCATTGTCATCCATGGTATCATATAACTTTTTTGCCACAGCCTCTGGCCACACATCTATACAGAGACTGAATAAACAATGTTATTAATTTAAGAGGTCATTCTATGTTACAGAACAAAAGGAGATGAAAATAAAATATGCCTTTGCAAATTTCAGGGCTTTTAGACTCGGGACTTAGAATTTATGAAGTCTTATTATTTATTATTTCCTTGAAAGGTTGTTGGTTTTGAGACTTATGATAAACTACCAAGAGATGGAATATATTAATCTAGATTACATCAGATCAGATCATATTGGATTGAGATGACAGACAGACAGACAGACAGACAGACAGACAGACAGACAGACAGACAGACAGATGGATGAGGAGGCAAAATACGTATGAGTCTATTAAGGACCTCTTGAGTCTCAGATTCTAAAAGCTGTTTAAAGGAAACTTATCATATCCTATGTTTTCAAATAGCTTTGTGCCAATGAAGAAGGATACATAGAGGATATGATTATGGGTTTGATTCATTGTTTAAATGGTAAATCTAAATCTAAATCATATTCGAAATAGATTATTTTCATTTTGTTTTTATTGATTGACACGATTTCCAATTTTTCCTTAAAATAAGATTAAATTAGTAATAGAGTAAACCTACACATTTCCATGCAATAGAGATTCTCAATTTTCTCAATGTAATTATTTGAGTGTTAGTGTAGGAATTGGAATGAAAATTTAATATGATGGTCTCTTGCTTCTTATATTGTTCTCAACTCCCTCTCTCTTTCATTCTCTTTCAAGCAGCTCCATTCATTTCTTCAAGACATTTCTTTTAACAATTCAGCTGGGGACAGAGTGTTCCTAAATGAGAAAGGGGAAGCAACAGGTGGATTTGACATCACCAACATGATCACATTTCCAAACAGGTCCTTTCAGAGAATTAGAGTTGGAAAGGTAGATCCCAGTGCTCCAAAAGGGAAAGAATTATTGATTGATGAAGATCTGATTGTCTGGCATTCTGCTTTTAATCAGGTATGGACACATTTAATGGATTGTATTATAGTCCATTATGATACCATGAAGATGCCTTTGTCTGTAAAGCCATATTGAACATCATCTCTGTATAAATATATATAATTTATAAACCTAATTTTTGTTTTTGAAAGAAGAAAGGCATATTCTGGAAAAAAAATACTCTCCATTTACAAAACTGACATTACAATGAGGAAACATTTCATATTTGGATTGCAATTATCAATTGAAAAGATGTTGAATCTATTTAAATTGTATATCAAATTTGATAAAATTCACTAACACATTAAGAAGTCAAATGTTGCTTCCTGCCATATTGGAGAAGAATTAGAAACTCTTTTAAAAACCTCCCTTTGCAAAAGCTTTCGTGTTTATGACCAGATACTTCCAATTTCTCTGTGTAATGACCATTGCTCCCCCGGATACTGGAAGAAAGGAATGGAAGGAAAACAATTCTGTTGCTACGACTGTGTTCCATGTCCAGAAGGGAAGATTTCAAATCAAAAGGGTAAGTTAGACATTCCATCAAGTTTCATTAGATAGATTTAAGCAAATTGGAATGCACTACATTGAGATGCATATAATTAATAGTTTTCATAAATTCTTCAGGCTGGAAATATATTTCTGCACTGTGGATTACAGCCCGTTGTTCAGGAGTCAAAGTTTGCCTATAAGATTCTAAGAGGTAGTCTTTCCAAATACAGGCCCAAAATATATATCCATTCAGCCATAGATCGTCTATGATCACATGATCTCTTATCTATTTATTTACTTTCCACATTTTCAATCTCATTTGCTGTTCTTTTCCCTAAGATTGTTTGCAAATTGATAGGAGAGACTGAGCTGTGGCGGTGCAGTGGTTAGAATGTAGCATTGCAGGCTAATTCTGCCAACCTGCCAGAGTTACGCGGCACAAGGGATTCTAACCGTTGAACTGCTGACCTTTCTGATCGACAAGCTCAGCTTTTTACTCACTGAGCCACCGCGTCCCCTAAAAGTATGATTAAAGGACCACTAATGTCCACTCTTCAAAGACTCTACTTCAAATTGAAATAAACAATGACAGATGTGTTTTTTTTTTGTTGTTGTTGTTTTTACAAATGATAGTATAAAATTGCAACCAAACCCTTTGATACGCTGAGGTCCATTTTAACCAAGAGAGAACTAAGACATTTTCCTTCTTGATCTGCCATTTTCTAGGTCTTATCTTCCACTAAAACCTGAAAGCAAGAGAAAAGAGCTTCAGCAAACAAATGAAGATTTGTGAATGGATTAGATATTCCAACCACAAAGGGATATAGGGTGGATGTTTTTAGAACCAATTAATACTTTCTATATAGAACACAGAAGCACACAAAAGGACAGGCTGGAGTTCAGGCTAATATCTTGTTTTGATGGTAAATGTAGGTGATTTATTTTGTTCGTTCGACCCAACCTTTTATTTTCTAATAAAAAGATTAATGCTTCTTTATCTTGCTCACATTTTAGAATTTAAAATTTAGAAGTGGTTAAAAAGATTATATTGATTGTACTGTGGTAGCTCAGTAGCTAAGATGCTGAGCATGTTGATCGAAAGGTCGACAGTTCAGTGGTTCGAATCCCTAGTGCCACGTAATGGGGTGAGCTCCCGTTACTTCTGCCAACCTAGCAGTTCGAAAGTACGTAAAAAATGCAAGTAGAAAAATAGGGACCACCTTTGGTGGGAAGGTAACAGCGTTCCGTGCACCTTTGGCATTAAGTCATGCCAGCCACATGACCATGAAGACGTCTTCGGACAGTTCTGGCTCTTTGCCCTTCCCACTTTACTTGTGAATTCTAAAGCATAGAGCAGAGGAAGAACTGCATTTTCATTGACAAATGGCCACACTGGTGCTTAATGGAAACAAGTCAAAATGAATCACAACGGTCATCCATTATGATTTTGAAAAGCATGGATGGCATAGATGACAAATTCTTCACTTTTCTTCCAGATACGGATGACTGTTTTGAATGTCCACAAGATCATTATCCAAATAAAGAAAAGAAAGGATGCATCCTGAAACTGCTGGTCTTTCTAACTTTTGAAGAAACCTTAGGAATTAGTTTGGCCTCAGCAGCTCTTGGTTTCTTCTTCTTGACATCTTGGGTGCTTGGAACTTTTATTAAGCACAGGGAGACTCCCATTGTCAAAGCCAACAATCGGTCCCTCACCTACACCCTCCTTGTCTCTCTTCTGCTCTGTTTTCTCTCCTCTTTGTTGTTCCTCAGTCAACCTGACAAGGTGACCTGCCTTCTCCAACAACCGACTTTTGGCATCACCTTCTCAGTGGCCATTTCTAGCGTCCTGGCCAAAACCATCACTGTGGTTGTAGCTTTCATGGCCACTAAACCGGGATCTCAGATGAGGAAATGGGTGGGGAAAAGATTGGCCTTTTCTATTGTCCTTTCATGCTCCCTATTACAAGTATGTATTTCTATAATTTGGTTGTCAACATCTCCCCCATTCCCTGAGTTGAACATGCACTCAGAGGTCCAAGAAATAATTTTACAGTGCAATGAGGGGTCAGCTTTCTTCTTCTACTGTGTCTTGGGCTACATGGGTATCTTGGCCATTGCCAGCTTTATTGTGGCTTTCCTTGCCCGTAAATTACCTGACAGCTTTAATGAAGCCAAGTTCATCACCTTCAGTATGTTGGCCTTTTGCAGTGTGTGGATCTCCTTCTTTCCAGCCTATCTGAGCACAAAAGGAAAAGCCATGGTAGCTGTGGAGATCTTCTCCATCTTGGCCTCCAGTGCTGCATTACTAGGATGCATATTCTTGCCAAAGTGCTACATCATTGTTTTGCGGCCTAAACTCAACCACAGGGAGCAATTCATGAAGAGAAAATAGTACCCAATGTTGTCTTTTTTTCTAGTAAAAAATGCTGACAACAAAAAATAAAAGGACCATTTGCTATTTACAGAAACCATGTAGTTTTGATTTTGGCCTAAGAAGATATATGGAGGTTTATTTTTATTACGGTTCATCATGCAAGTTAGGTGTTCAGAGTGGATTTGGCAGGTTTTTTTCACACAACAAATCCTTTCCAAGGACCTGGGATTGGCAGATGTGGATTTTTTTTTCCTAGGTTGTAAACTGCTCTAAATAAAGCATTTTGTGCAATCGACTGGTGTTGAATTTGTCAATACTGATGTTGTTTAAGTGAATCTCGAGATGTTTTGGGATAATACCCAAAGTGCCTATTACTATTGGTACTATCCAGGGATGAAATGCTCCCGGTTCGGACCAGCTCGGGCAAGTAGGTAGCGATGGCGGCGGGCTGTTCGGAGAACCGGTACAAAAATCCCTCCCCCGTCCCCTATGCCCAGTTGAGCCTGATCATCAGAGGCTTTTTTTCTTTTAAATGCCTCTGACGATCCCAGCTGAGTTACCTGCCTATCAGGCAACTCAGCTTGGATCGTTAGAGCCATTTAAAAGAAAAAAAGTTTTTTTTTTTTTTTTGGCTCTTTTGGCTCTGACAATCCCAGCTTTTAAAAAACCCTCTGCCGATCAGGCAACTCAGCTGGGATCGTCAGTCTTTTGAAAGTATTTTTTTTACATGCTTTTTACATGTAAAAAATGGTTTTAAAAGTAAAAAAATATTGGCCATGCCCACCCAGTCACATTACCCTCCCACACCAAGCCACACCCACAGAACCAGTAGTAACAAATTTTAGATTTCACCACTGGTACTATCTTAGCTTTATTTTGGCCTGGTAATTTTTTTTCTTTTTAACAATCCTGTAATCCTTTGCATTGGAAGGAGTTCAGACAACTTAATGGAGATGAGCATTAACTGGCCGGATGCCCTTCCTGACGCCTATAGGGAGATCACAGCAGATATTTGGTCTGTTGTCCTCCCCTCACCCCGAGAGAAAAATATCTGCCACTACCTAGGATTGAAATCACAGCCTCCTGATTGTGAGGAGTGAGGTCCACCTTTAGGCCACCATGCTATCTGTTAATATTAAGATATATTTCGTTTACTCATTCGAAAATGAAAATTTTTTACGATGTAAAAAAATGTGGAGACTATAGAAAGAGGGCAGAGAAGAGCAACAAAGATGCTTAGGGGACTGGAGGCTAAAACATATGAAGAACGGTTGCAGGAACTGTGGATGTCTAGTGTAATGAAAAGAAGGACTACGGGAGACATGGTAACTGTGTTCCAATATCTCAGGGGCTGCCACAAAGAAAATGGAGTCAACCTATTGTCCAAAACACCTGAGGGTAGGACAAGAAGCAATGGGTGGAAAGTAATCAAGGAGAGAAGTAACCTAGAACTAAGGAGACATTTCTTGACAGTTAGAACAATTAATCAGTGGAAAAACTTGCCTCCAGAAGTTGTGAATGCTCGAACACTGGAAGTTTTCTAAGAAGGGGTTTGATAACCATTTGTCTGAAGTAGTGAAGGGTTTGCTGCTAAAGCATGGGGTTGGACTAGAATACCTCCAAGGTCCCTTCTGACTCTGTTATTCTTTTCAAAATAACTGCACATACTGCTGCATTTTCAATTATTTTTCAATGATTCTATAACTTAACCAATTCTCCTTTTCAACATGGCAAAATAGCAAGACTTCATGAATTAAGTTTTCTTGGATTAATTTATTAGATTAATTTATAGTCTACATAAACATCCACGTGCACAATACATTCTCTCTCTCTCTCTCTCTCTCTCTCTCTCTCTCTCTCTCTCTCTCTCTCTCTCTGCCTCTCTCTCTCTGTGTGTGTCTCTGTCTCTGTCTCTGTCTCTGTCTCTGCATTGCTCTCTCTCGCACACACACAAAATTAGGTTTGTCATTTTTGGGGGGGAAACATGTGACATGATCAGAATCTGAATATCCTTTATATATATAAAAGAATTGTGCTTTTTTGGACTCCTTCCATTCCCTACCATCCACCCAGAGCAGAAGAAGCTTTTGGGATGAGAAGTGAAACATCTTCAAAGAAAACCAGAAAGTCAAGTTACCTCTTGAAAAAGCGCCTCTGGAAGGATGATGGCCTAGCTATAATAATGACTTCCGAACTTTCTGATATAATATATGACCTTATGGTGAACTGAAACTTTTAGAGTATCCCCTAGGATTTCTTAACTGTCATTTGAATGAAGAACAGAGTTGGAAGGCAGCTTGGAAGTCTTCTAGTCCAACCCTCTGCTTAGGCAGGAAACCCTACACCACTTCAGACAAATGGTTATCCAACCCCTACTTAAAAAACTTCCAGTGTTGGAGCATTCAGAACTTCTGGAGGAAAGTTGTTCCACTGATTAATGGTTGTAACTGTCAGCAAATTTCTCCTTAGGTCTAAGTTGCTTCTCTCCTTGATTAGTTTCCACCCATTGCTTCTTGTCCTGCCCTCAGGTGCTTTGGAGAATAGCTTGACTCCCTCTTCTTTACTTTCAATACTTATAATATTAACATTCATAATCTTACTTTCTCTAATTTCTACCTCTTTTCTGTATCCATTCATAAAATAGCTTGACTCCCTATTTATTTATTTATTTATTTATTTATTTATTTATTTATTTATTTATTTATTCAAACTTCTATACCGCCCTTCTCCTTTCGGACTCAGGGCAGTGAATAGCCAAGATAAAAAACATTTATACATAAAGTTAAAAATAGATTTAAAATAATTAAATAAATTTGGCCCGTAGTTTAAAACTTATCAATTTAAAAATCCATATCAAATTTTAAAACCAACCATAAAATCAGGACAGACTGGCTAACTTAAAGAAATAAGTTTTTAGGGCCCAACAAAAAGTCCGGAGGTCGGAGATCACTCGTATCTCTGGGGGTAGATTGTTCCAAAGGATAGGTGCCACCACAGAGAAGGCTCTCCTCCTGGGGTTCACCAGTTGACATTGTCTGGCCGACGGCACCCTGAGGAGGCCCTCTCTGTGGGAGCAAACTGGCCGGTGGGAGGCTATTGATGGCAGAAGGCAGTCCCATAAGTACCCCAGCCCTAAGCCATGGAGCGCTTTAAAGGTGATCACCAACACCTTGAAGCGCACCCGGAAGTCCACCAGAAGCCAATGCAGCTCGCGCAGGAGAGGAGTCACATGGGCGTGCCCCATCACTCCCATAATCCCCCGCGTGGCCACATTCTGCATCAGTTGGCGCCTCCGGGTGTACCCCAAGGGGAGCACCATGTAGAGAGCGTTACAATAGTCCAGACGAGAAGTGACGAGTGATTGAATGACCGTGCATAGGGAGTCCCAATCCAGAAAGGGACGCAACTGGCGTATCAGGCGAACCTGATAGAAAGCCCCCCTGGCCACGGCCGTCATATGCCCTTCTAAAAACAGCCGTGCGAACAGGAGGACACCCAAGTTGCGGGCCCTTTCCGTGGGGGCCAATGATTCGCCCCCAATAAACAGTGATGGCATCAGCTGGCTATACCGGGATGCCGGCAGCCACAGCCACTCGGTCTTGGAAGGGTTGAGTCGAAGCCTGTTTCTCCCCATCCGGACCCGCACGGCCTCCAGCCACTGGGACATCACTTCCAAGGCATCGTTAGGATGGTCTGGGGTGGAGATGTACAGCTGAGTATCATCAGCGTACTGATGGAACTCCACCCCAAAACCACGGATGATCTTACCCAGCGGCTTCACATAAATGTTGAACAGGAGGGGCAAGAGGACCGACCCTTGTGGCACCCCACAAACAAGGTGCCTTGGGGTCGACCGCTGCCCCCCTGTCAACACAGATTGCGACTGGTCGGAGAGATAGGAGGAGAACCACCGCAAAACGGTGCCCCCCACTCCCAGTCCCTCCAGCCGGCGCAACATGATACCATGGTCGATGGTATCAAAAGCCGCTGAGAGATCTAACAGGACCATGATAGAGGAATAACCCCTATCCCGAGCCCTCCAGAGATCATCCACCAACGCGTCCAATGCCGTTTCCGTGCTGTACCCAGGTCTGAAGCCGGACTGGAGCAGATCCAAATAGACAGCTTCATCCAGGTACTGGGGAAGCTGTCGCGCCACCACACTCTCAACAATCTTCACAATAAAATGAAGGTTGGAGACTGGACGATAGTTAGCCAAAACAGCCAGATCCAGGGATGGCTTCTTGAGGAGAGGCCTCACCACCGCCTCTTTCAAGGCGGCCGGCAGGACACCCTCACTCAAAGAAGCGTTGATAGTCCCCTGGAGCCAGCCTTGTGTAACCTCCCGGGAAGCCAGCACCAACCAGGAGGGACACGGGTCCAATAAACATGTGGTCGCGTTCAGCTGTCCCAAGATCCTGTCCATGTCCTCGGGAGCCACAGGATCGAACTCCTCCCAGATAACAGTCTCAAGGCCTGCCTCAGTCATCTCGTCTGAACTAACCCAGTCAGCGGCCAAGTCTTCCCGAATCTGAGTTATTTTATCATACAGATACTGTACAAAATCCTCAGCTCGGCCCTGCAAGGGGTCATCCCACGCTCCCAGATGGAGAAGGGAGCGGGTCACCCTGAACAGGGTGGCTGGGCGGTTATCTGATGGCGTGATAAGAGCGGCAAAATAGCTAGATTTCGCCGCTTTTATTGCCACTAGGTAGGTCTTAATATGAGACCTTACCAGTGTCAAGTCAGATTTGGAACGACTGGCCCTCCAACCGCTCTCTAGGCGTCTTTTCCAGCACTTCATCTCTCTAAGCTCCTCGGAGAACCAAGGAGCTAAGTGAGTTCGTTGCCGGGTCAGAGGCCGCAAAGGCACGACCCAATCCAAAGCCCCAGCAGCTGCGCTATCCCAGGCGGCCACCAGGTCATCAGCCGAGTCATGAGCTAGTGTCTCAGGAAATGGCCCAAGCTCCATCTGGAACCTATCAGGATCCATCAGGCGCCTGGGGCGGAACCACCTGGTCGGCTCCGCCTCCCTGCAATGGGGTGCGGTGGTCAGAAAGTCAAGTCGAAGGAGCGAGTGGTCAGACCATGACAAGGGTTCAATATCTATATCCCCTGTATCAAGGCCACTCAACCACTGACCAGAGATAAAAACTAAGTCCAGAGTGTGTCCCCCTATGTGAGTAGGGCGTGAATTACTTGGGTCAGGTCCATGGCCATCATGGAAGCCATGAACTCCCGAGATATCTCAGATGTTTTACCGATAGATGGCAGGTTGAAATCTCCCATGACCACAAGTCTGGGGGAATCAGCCGCCACCTCGGCTATAACATTGAGGAGTTCGGGCAGGGTTGTTGCCACGTGGCAGGGATCAACAAACCCATCTGTACCCCACGACCCCACTTCACAAAAAGGGACTCACATCCGGCTATCTGAGGTACAGTGGTCTCCCTCGGATCAAGACCTTCTCTGAGAATGACCGCCACCCCCTGCCCCTGCCCTGAGCTCTCGGCTGATGAAATGCACGGAAGACTGATGGGCACATCTCCATGAGGGGAAACCCCCCCCCTCATGGCCCAACCAGGTCTCTGTAGTACCTGCCAGGTCCGCTCCCTCCTCCTGAATAAGATCACAAATGAGGGGGGCTTTATTTACTATGGACCTGGCATTACACAACATCAGCCGGAGACTCGGACCCTGAGACTGTAAGCAACCTGGAGAACGGGAAGAGCTAAGGGGACCGGAGCATGCAATCGCTCGGAGATAGCGAGCGTGTGTCCCCACCACATGATACGGCCCCCTGCTCCCGCCATACCTGCCCCTCCCACTCAGTGTATTAATGGAGAAGCCCTCAATAGAGGGCATTCTAACAGTCCCCTTTCCCCCAGAGTCCGTACCACCTATGGCACCATTAACAGCCGGGCTAGTCCCCATCCCCCGTGGGTTTTCCCCCAAACCCACATAACCTCTTCTTTATGGCAGCCCGTGAGATATTGGAACACTGCTATCATGTCTCCTCTAGTCTTCTTTTCATTAAACTAGACATACCCAGTCCCTGCAATTTGTGGGTGGAAATTTTAACTGGGTTGGAAACACAGCTAGCTATTTTAAATAAAAGAATTCAGAAGGACAACAAGATGAGGATTTATAAGGTGATTTAAAACAAGTGATGTAATTATGTTGAAATGGATGACTATATCCTGCTAAAGAGGAAGTTGAAGATTAGGGAGGCCCTGCTGCCTTATTGGAGACAGGAAGTAAGAAGGCAGGGTGAATCCTGCCTAGTTTATTTTTGCCAGGTTATTCTGTAATATATCATATCATGAGCAAAAGTGAATAAATACTAGTAAAAATTAACGCCTCCAGAAATAGGAATTAAAACATCCAAGAAAAGAATGTATAACTTTTTACTGAATGTATCTGAAGAACTATAGAAAAGTGAAAAAGAATATCTCCAAAATATCTTCCCAATTCTACTTCTTCAAGTATTTTCAAAGCAGTCAGTTAATTATTAGGTGACCCAACAAAAGAGAGAAAGATGTTGGTCAGCTCTGCAAAGAAAACAATGCCAGCTTGCCAATGTTTCAAAGGTAAATTATATGCCTTACAAATAGCTGAGATCAGTCTGTTATCGAAGTAGGCCAAAACTATCAAAGGTTCTCAACAGAAAGGAACAGGAATGGAGAAACAACCCATATAATTACTTCTAGAGCCACATGAGAGCACAAAGGGGTGGCTTCATGAGGTTTATTTCCACAGATTCTCTTCCTCCTGTTTTATCTGCCAGAACTTCTCTTTGACTGAAATAGCAAACGTTCTGTGCAGAAGGAAATAGGAATTGAAAAATAGTCCTCATAAATATCATGGGAGCTGCATGGAGGCAGTAAAGGATAATGCTGACTTTGTGAGATTCATTCCTCCTGTTTTATCTGCCACAACTTCTCTTTGAATGACAGACCCAGACATTTTCTCCATCACAATAGAAAGAAAGATGTTGTTCCTTTTGATGTTCTCCATGCACAGAGTAGCTACTCTAAGATGCCCTGCAAGTGAAGCTTTCCCTGTTCCACATGAGTGGTTCCAGCCTGGTGACATTGTCATCGGTGGGATGGTGTCTCACATTTTTTACACATTTTATGAAATTGAATTAAAGGACCATCGTTCTCTCCAACTTTATCCCTTGCCAATGTAATATTTTTTTCCTTCAGATGTGTCCCCAATTTTACTGAACTCCCCAAATATTTCTTATATGATTAAAGGTTTTTATGACCATAATGCAGATTTTGTATCTTCCTTTGTCTTTTGAGTATATCTGGTTGTGGGAGAAGAAATGTTTTCTTTAAGTTAATATCTTTTTCGTGAAAATGCTTTAAAGTCTTAAAGTCTTTTTCATTCACACATTAAATGTTTGCCAAAATAAGTTTTTTTAAAGAACATTCGATGAGCTGAACTTTTTTTTTAAAGATCTGCATTATGACTCCTCACAAAATATGCTAGTAGTAAATGCATGATATTTGCTGAATTTGTTCATATTCTGTTTGTGCTAAACTGAAAGAAAATAAAAGTAGTAGTGTGTAAAAAAGCTGACTATTCAATTTGCTGTTGTGCTTATTTATTGTAAGGCATGGAAATACATGGAAACAATATAAATTACTCCAGTATTTTATTATGTGCAATTCCATTGTCCTACTTCTGTCAGAGACAGAAATGTTTGTTATTCATTTAGAAATGATGCCAAACTATAACAATGTTTAAATGTATTAATCAATAAGATTTTTTAAAAACTTATTGGCAGTATAGTCCCCAAATTCTACCAGCATGCCCTCGCCTTGGCCTTTGCTGTGAAGGAGATCAATGAAGACTCCCAGATCTTACCTAATGTCACTCTTGGGTTCCACATCCATGACAGTTACTACAACCCAAGGATGACCTACCGCACCACTCTGGACCTGCTTTTCAAATCTAAGGGATTTTTTCCTAACTACAAATGTGATAGCCAGAAGAATCTCATGGCCATTATTGGAGGATTAGATGCTTCTACTTCTTCCTGTATGGCAGAAAGTATAAATCTCTTCAAAATTCCACAGGTAATTTGGAAAGAGCAGTAGGAGATAAATTGGTCTTCTTTTGTAATGAACATTAGAGATCATTCTCTAATATTATTCCCTCCATCGTCATGAATAATGACTCTCTTTCTTTATTAAGCTGACCTATGGATCCTTTGCCCAAGAAGAGCTCCAGGCTACTAAGTTCTCTTCACTTTATTACTTGGTCCCAAAAGAGGAGCATCAATACAGTTGAATTATACATCTTCTTCTCCATTTTGGATGGACCTGGATTGGAGCCTTTACATTTGATAAGAATAAGGGAGAACATTTCTTGCAGAAACTGAATCCGTTGCTTTCCCAAAATGGGATTTGTTTAGCCTTCACACAAAAGATTCCACAACAAGCCCCATCTGAAATCATATCACAATTTCTTGATCTAATGTTGACTATTTTTAATATACTGATAGATCAGAAAGCCAATGTTTTTCTTGTCTACGGCGAACCATTCACAATTCCGTGGCTCAGAAATGTTGTGTTTTTACGTGATCCTGAAAACAAAGAGAGTGCGTCATTTAGGAAGGTATGGATCTTGATGTTCCCAATTGATTTCACACTGACAGGACTTCAAAGGAGCTGGGATCTCCAGTTGTTCCACGGGGCTCTTTCCTTTACTGTTCATTCAAGAGACATTCAAGGCTTTAAAGAATTTCTTCAAGTCATCAAACCTTCAACCCACAGAGATGGATTTCTTCAAGTTATTTGGGAGCAATTGTTTGACTGTTCACTTTCAAATGAAGAATCACCCTCAATGATCGATGAAACTTGTAGCGGAGAAGAGAATTTGGAGAATCTGCCTGGTGCTCTGTTTGAGTTGCAGATGACTGGCCAAAGCTACAGTATCTACAATGCTGTTTATGCCGTGGCACATTCATTGCATGAGGCAGTGAGATTTAGAGCCCCACACAGAGAAAGTCAAAGGTTTGAATTTCAAGCTCTGCAGCCTTGGCAGGTGATGCCTACATGCTATACATACGTTATGCATCTTACTTAAATTTAGTTGAAGTCTTAATTTTAGTTCTGGTTTAAAAAAAATTCTATATTTTGAAAGACATTCTCCATAACAATTAACAATTGTTAATTAACATCTTATTTTTGTATTGGAAAATATTAATCTAGATAAGTTTAGATCAGATCTGGATAAGCAACCTGGAATTAAGGAGAAACTTCCTAACAGCAAAGACAATTAACCAGTGGAACAGCTTGCCACTAGAAATCATGGGTGCTCCATCATTGGAAGTTTCTAAGAAGGGACTGGACAGTCACTTGTCTGCAATGGTATAGGATCTCCTACTTGAACAGAGGGCTGGTTCTAGAAGACCTCCAATATCCCTTCCAGCTCTATTCTGATGAAAGATCAGACCAAACTAGATTGAGATAGATAGATAGATGATAGATAGATAGATAGATAGATAGATAGATAGATAGATAGATAGATAAAATAAGATTATGGATTGTGTAGGCTTGATTCATTGTTTAAATAGTGAGTCCATATCATATTCAAAATATATTGTTTTCATTTTGCTTTTATTGAATGATTTCCCCCTTATATTTCCTTAAAATCATTTATAGAGAAGATCTATACAGTTCCATGCAATATAGATTATCAATTTTCTCCATGTAGCTGTTTGAGCATTATCGCAGGAATGGGAAGAATGTGTAAATAAAATTTGAATATTATTATTAGCTCCTTCCAATTCCTTCTCTCTTTCATTCTCTTTGAAATAGCTCCATCCATTTCTTCAAGGCATTTCTTTCAACAATTCAGCTGGGGAGAGAGTGTTCCTGAATGAGAAAGGGGAAACAACTGGAGGGTTTGACATCATCAACATGATCACTTTTCCAAACAGATCCTTTCAGAGAGTTAGAATTGGAAGGATAGATCCCAGTGCTCCAAAAGCGAAAAAAGTATTCATTAATGACGATCTGATTGTCTGGCATTCTGCTTTTAACCAGGTATCGACACATTGAATGGATTGTATTGTGATTCATTATGATATCATGAAGGTGTCTGTCTGTAAATCCATATTGAACACAGTCTCTGTATAAATGTATGCAATTTATAAATATAATTTCTGTTTTTGAAAGAAGAAAGGCATTACTCTCCATATATACAAAAGTGACATTACAATGAGAACACATTTCATATTTGTGTTGCAATTATTAATTGAAAAGATGTTGAATCTGTATACCTTTATAAATCAAGTTTAATAAAATTCAATAGCCCTTTGGGAAGTCAAATATTAAGCTGGCTTTCTGTCTAAGGTATTTCACTTCTCATCCAAGAAGCTGAAGAAGAGCTGAAGAAGCTTCCTGGGTGAGAAGAAAAAGCATCATCAAAGAAAAACCAGAAAGCCCAGTTCCCTCTTGAAAAAGCACTTTTGGGTCTTCTATTTATTTGAAATCCAAAGTAGTCCATGTTATTTTTGGTGCCCCTGAGTGAAGGTCACCCAGCTGACTTTCTGTCTAAGGTGTGAGTAGAACTCACAATCTTTTGGTTTCTTGCTGAATGTCATATTCATGAGGTCAAATTGATGCATATATTTATACACATGCATATGTATCGGTACACATAAACATACATAGGATGTTACAACAACTCTGCTTGGGAGACAAAATGCTATACACAAATTGACCTGAAATCTTTCTTTCTTTTCTTCCTTTCTGTCTATCTGTCTTAAAGATATGGAAAAATGCTTCAAATGTCCAGAAGACCAATACCCAAACAAAGGAAAAGATGACTGCATCCACAAAATTATAACATACCTTTCTTACAAGGAACTTCTAAGGTATACTTTGGCCTCCATTTCTATTTCATTGTCTTTGATCACTGCTCTTATATTAGGAATATTTCTTAAGCACAGAGATACCCCTCTGGTCAAAGCCAAGAACCGGGACCTCACCTACATTCTCCTTATCTCCCTCCACTTCTGTTTCCTGTGTCCTCTCCTGTTCATTGGTCAACCCGGTAAAGTCACTTGCCTTCTCCGACAACCAACCTTTGGCATCATCTTCTCCGTGGCTGTTTCTTGCATCTTGGCCAAAACTCTCACTGTGGTTGTAGCCTTCATGGCTACCAGGCCAGGCTCTAACATGAAGAAGTGGGTGGGAAAAAGAATGGCAACCTCCATTGTCCTTTTCTTCTCTCTCATCCAAGTTAGCCTTTGCACCATCTGGCTAGGATCTTTCCCTCCATTTCCACAGTTGAACATGCATTCTGTGACCGAGGCCATCATCAATGAATGTAACGAAGGTTCTACGGTCATGTTCTCCTGTGTCCTAGGCTACATGGGCTTCCTGGCTCTTGCCAGCTTCTTTGTGGCCTTCTGTGCTCGCAGATTACCAGACAGCTTCAATGAAGCCAAATTCATTACCTTTAACATGCTGATATTTTGCAGTGTTTGGGTGCTATTCCAACTTACCTGAGCTCCACGGGAAAAGCCTTGTTGGCTGTGGAGATCTTCTCCATCTTAGCTTCTAGTGCTGGATTACTGGGATGTATCTTTTTCCCTAAATGCTATATCATTCTGTTGAGACCTGAGATGAATACCAAGGATCAGCTAGTAAGAAGAAAGAACTGAAGAATTCAATTCCTTTACTTTTGGATACAATGGTGACTAGTATGTGTAAGATTTTGGGATCAAAAAGTCACTGTAATGCCATTATATTTCCTAATATTATTCAATTTCTTTATCAATATTTATGAGCTGAATATCAAAGTGAAGATAAAAAGAATAAAGAGTTAAAATATTAGATATCTTTCTGGTGCAATGTTTATTAGTATGAGTAAGATTTGGGGATTCAAACATGAATTATCATCAATTCTGTTTGCCTAATATTATTATTTTTTTTAAAAAAAGTTTTTTTTTATTTTTTTAAACAAAAACAACTTTTGCACAAAATTAGAAGAGTAATGACACATCAAGCGAAGAGAAAGTAATTAGCAAAATCATGGTATGTGCAGAAATGGACAGACTCATAAAGGAACTTCAAGAAAAAGAGGAACATGATTACTATTTAGCATGGAATAAGTGGTACAATTGGTTGGAAGATAGGAAAAGGAAAAAACAGGATTAGGCGGCAGCCAGTGGAACCCAAGACAGCTATAGAAATACACATTATTCAATATAGGCCAATAGTGACTTAAAAAATTCAGACACAATGTAAAAGACCCAATTAGGGAAGAGTCAAATATACAAATGAGAATTATATAACAGATTACAGTTGTGATAACTTCGACATGATTATATTTGACCTCTTTTTTTGTTTACATATTTTGTATGTTTTGTTATTTATTTATTAGTTAATTAATTAATTAATTTGTATACTGCCCTTCTCCAACAGGACTCAGGGCGGTGAACAGCCATGGTAAAACATAACATATAAAATTTAAAAGCAATTTAAAAACATTAAATAATTTGGCTATCCATTTAAAACAACCCGGATTAAAACCAATTACAAATTAATACCGAAGGGATGGGATCAAGCCAGCCCGGCTAGGTGAAAAATATGTGTTTTCAGGGCCCGACAAAAAGCCCGGATTACTTGTCTTGTTTTGTTTGTATTTTTAAATAAATAAAAATTTAATAAAAAAAAAGGCATGCCACCCCATCAACAAATCATGCCCCTCCAAATTCAATAATCTAGCGTTTTTCAATGTTATCCATTCTTTGATCCACATTAAACTAGCTGCTTGATAATATAATTCAAAGTTGGATAGACCAAAACCACCCCTCATTTTAGTGTCTTGTAACAGCTTAAATTTTATTCTTGCCTTCTTTCCCTGCCAAATGTATTTCAACACCATTTTATTCAAATCCACAAAAAAAAAAAAAATCCTTACCCAGCTTTATTGGAATTGTCTGAAAAAGATACAAAATTCTAGGTAAGATATTCATCTTAATAGTTGCAATCCTACCAATCAGAGATAGCTGCAAACTTCCCCATTTCACCAAATCTTGTCCTATCTGTTGCTTAAGCTTATTATAATTATTTTCTTTAAGTGAACTACACCTCATTGTCAATTGTATCCCCAAATATTTTACCTTATTTGTGACCTTGCCTAATATTATTTAGCTTCTTTATCAAGAAGAATATACAATGCATTGAAACCTCTTCTCTGAGGCAGTCCAGTTCTATCAAAACCTTGGCATTCTGACTGCAAGGAGTTCTAAGGCATTTTTCACGTGTTTGTGGATTTGCTTTATCAATAACCCCAAGGTAAGTCCTGTCTGGACATTCTCAGATGACCTGGGAAGATCTGTGAGCCTTCCTGTGAATATGGCTGCCTACACTTGCTTTACAAAATGCCTCTTCCAATCTTTCTCCTGGTTTTTCTCCAGTTTTTCCTTTTATTGGCATCAATGCATTCTTAGGGTTGTGCTCATTCAAATCGCATTGCTTCAGTGCTCCCGATCCTCTGGGTACCAAATTACCAAATTTAGACCTTTTCCAGTGTTTTTTGGCCCTTTTTTTTTTTTTGAGGCTTTTTTCAGCCCATTTTTGAGAGTTTTTTCAGCCCTTATCCAGCCTTTTTTCAGCCCTTTTTCAACCTTTTTTGCCCCTTTTTTGCGGCTTTTTTCAGCCCATTTTTGAGGCTTTTTTGGGCCTGTTTTGGAGGCTCTTTTCAGCCCATTTTTCAGCCTTTTTTGGCCCGTTTATGAGGCTTTTTTCCACTGATTTTTGAGGCTTTTGGCCCATTTTCAAGGCTACTTTCTGCCCATTTTCAAGGCTTTCTTCAGCCCATTTTCAAGCCTTTTTCCAGATGAATTTTGGGGCTTTTTTCAAACCATTTTTGAGGCTTTTTGGGGCCTGTTTTGGAGGCTCTTTTCAGCCCATTTTTCAGCCTTTTTTGGCCCGTTTATGAGGCTTTTTTCCACTGATTTTTGAGGCTTTTGGCCCATTTTCAAGGCTACTTTCTGCCCATTTTCAAGGCTTTCTTCAGCCCATTTTCAAGCCTTTTTCCAGATGAATTTTGGGGCTTTTTTCAAACCATTTTTGAGGCTTTTTTCAGCCTGTTTTCAAAGCTTTTTTTTTTTTTTGCCTTTTTTTAAATAAAAAAATTGGGTTGAAAAAAGCCCCCAAAACAGGCCAAAAAAGGGTCTGTAAAAGGCCCCAAAAGGCCTGAAAATGGTCAAAAAAAGGCCCAAAAATGGGGCGTGCAGAAGCCAAAAAATGGCCGGTGGGTGGGCATGGCTTCCACAATATTTGGTCTATAAGACACACAAACATTTCCCCACCCCCATCCCTATTTTGGGAGACAAAACAGTGACCTTATAGTCCAAAAAATATGGTAATAGTTGTTATAAGGCCCAAAGTGATGCCATATCGTGAGAAGCAGAAGGCTGAAAGTGGCATAGAAAAACTCCAGAGAAAATGATGTACGTGCACAAAAGCACACTGAAATTATCTGACATGACAGGCAAGAGCAATGAGTCCCATTTAAGAGTTAATCAGAATAAAGAAAATGACACCTGAGTTGATGTCTGTTAGAGAGTCGCTGATATAGCAATAGCAAAGGCTATTATACCTTACATACCACTCCATAGTGTGTTACATTACTCTAAGAGTGGTTTACAATGTCAGCATTTTGCCCCAAACAATCTGGGTCCTCATTTTATCGGCCTTGGAAGGATGGGTCAACCTTGAGTCAACCAGGATCAAACCTCTGACTGTGGGCGCAGTTAGCCTGAAATTCTGCATTCTAAGCATTGCATCGCCAAGCAATGATTGAACATGAAGGGCTATCCAAAGGATTTGCTGGAAAGCCATATCCATGTACATAATCATCTATTCCAACCTCTCTTGCAATTAGTATATGTGGTACCTTGCTCAATAGTAGCAACTGTGAGAGGGATCTTGGAGCCCTAGGGGACAACCATTTAAATAGGAGCCAGCCGTGTGCTGCAGCTGCCAAAAAAGCCAACACAGTTCTAGGCTGCATAAACAGAGGGATAGAATCAAGATCACCTGAAGTGTTAATACCACTTTATAAGGCCTTGGTAAGTCCACCCCGGAATACTGTATCCAGGGGTCCTATAAGATTATAGGACTTGAATCTGAGACTCTTGGTTTCTAATCTGAGTCACAGAGTCATGGAGACAAATTTGCAACCTGGCTCCCGGCTGCCTGTGCTCCCCTGGGTCCTAGAGCCCTTCACCACCACCTAAGGTTGTTTGTCGCCTTGTTGCCTCAGCTCTACCAGGGTGGGCTAGCTAAGGCAACTCAGGAAGGAAGAAGCCAACATCCGGAACAACCATAAACTGGATGACCCTTAATCTATGGAGAAACTCAGTTGTGGTTTACTTGAAGAGTGAGTCAGAAATTTTAGAATTTGAAACACTGCTAATTAAGGTAGCAGGTAGACGCAGAGAAACCCACTAAGTTTATCAGCATTCTTTGCAGTGGGAGTTCCTTCTGGGAAAATTTTCAGCCAAATTATCTTTTAATCTTCACTTTCCATGCCACTGATAAAACAGCTATCCTGGGCTAGAGGTTGTCTTTAGAAAGAACTAGGATTTATTCCCATGTAAACATTTTTAAATAGGGCCAAGTTGTGGCCCCTTAGACTGTCTTAGTGGAGAGGAAAGCAGGACTTCAACCAGGAGGACCATCTGAAGAAAAAAACCAGATGCCTCTGTGAAATGCATCAGGCCTCCCAAGGCAAGATGGTGGAGTGGCCGTCGGCTTGTGGAAATGATCGGACAGGGCTAAGGCTCAGTAACAGGAGGACATTCATTGTTTGGTGGGATACCTCAATATGTGGCTCCTCACAAGCCATCAGTAGAGTCCCTAGAGCACTCCCAGACTTGCTTCAATTTTATTCGACATCTTTGAAGCTTAGACCATTTTTGAAGTTGTTTGATATATTAATTTTACCTTGGGGACAGTGCGTATGTGTGTATGTGTGAGTGTGTTTGGGATGGATTGAAAGTTAAATTATTTTTAGAATGGAAGGAGTGGGTTTGGACTGGCTGGAATTAGGGAAAATGAGGGACCCGGGGGCAGGGAATGGAGTCCCCTCTGCTGAGTGTGCAAGCAGAAGCAGATGGGGGCTCAGATATGACTCCCGGTTCGGTACGAGTTGGATGCCTTGCCTGTCGGGGAGGAGGGAGGCCGCTGAGGTGGGGAAGGGGATCCCTGGGGGGATGGAGAGCCGGAATATTGTGGTTATGACTGGGAGAGGTAGATATGGCGGGAGCCAAGGGGTAGGCTCCTCTCAGGGAACTAGGACTTGCTGTCTCAAAATGATAACTTGTTCCGGCCCCTCTGGTTTTGGTTCATCGGACTCACCTCGTATACCTGGCGACTTGGGATGTCAGGGCCCTGGCTTCAGGCTGCTTCTGTTTAATGTCAGGTCTGTTGTTAACAAGGCCCCCCTCGTTCGGGACTTAATCCTGGAGGAGGGGGCTGACCTGGCATGTATAACTGAAACCTGGCTGGGCCAGGAGGGGGGGTTCCCCTCTCAGAGATGTGTCCAAATGGGTTTCAGATATTGCATCAGCCACGACTCCAGGGAAGGAGTGGAGGAGCGGCAGCTATAGTCCAGAAGAGCCTTTGTGCTAGCAGGATCCCTGCCCCGGAGATTGTTGGGTGTGAGTCTCTCCTCTTGAGGTTGGACTCAAGGGTCCAGTTGGGCTTGTTGTTGACATACCTGCCTCCCAGCTGCATGACAACAGCCCTGCCTGTGCTGCTAGAGGCAGTAGCCGGGTTGGCGGTGGAGATCCCCAGGCTTATGGTACTGGGGGACTTCAACCTACCATCACTTGGTGAATCCTCCGACGGTGCTCAGGAGTTCATGGCTTCCATGACAACCATGGACCTGACCCAAAAACTTCAGGGTCCGACCCATGAGGGGGGACACTTGCTTGACCTGGTATTTCTCTCAGGGCAGTGGAGATATGATCTGGAATTAAGGGGTATAGAGGTCTCACCCTTGTCGTGGTCAGATCATTTCCTGTTGAGGCTGGACTTTAAGACGCCACTCCTCCATCGTAGGGAGGCGGAGCCGATTAAGTGGTTCCACTCCAGATGCCTAATGGACCCTGAGGAGTTTCAGAAGGAGCTTGGGGAGATACCTGACTCCCTTGTCCACAATCCGGCCGAGTCCCTAGTGGCTGCCTGGCATAAGGCGGCGTCTGGAGCATTGGACTGGATTGCGCCTTTGTGGCCTCTCAATGGCAGCGGATCCAGGAAAGCTCCCTGGTTTACTGAGGAGCTCCAGGAGATGAAGCACCAGAAGAGACATCTAGAGTGATGCTGGAGGACCAGTAAATCCGAATCCGACCAAACACTTTTAAGAGCCTTTGTTAGGACTTACTTACAGGCGGCAAAATGTTCACATTTTTCCGCACTTATTGCATCCACTGATTCTCACCCAGCTAGCCTATTTAGGGTAACTCGCTCCCTCCTTAAGGTTGGGGGAACAGAGGAGCCCTTGCAGGGTAGAGCTGAGGAATTTGTACAGTTTCTGTCAGATAAAATCGCTCAGATTTGGATGGACCTGGACTCTGATTGGGCAATACCAACTGAGATGACAGGGGTGGGTCTTAGTCCTATTGTGTGGGAGGAGTTTGAGCCAGTGACTCCTGAGGAAGTGGACAAGGCTGTAGGGGTGATGAGTTCCTCCACTTGTTTGTTGGACCCGTGCCCCTCCTGGCTGGTTTCGGCCAGCAGGGAGATGACACGAGGCTGGCTCCAGGCTTTAGTTAACGCGTCCTTGAGGGAGGTGTCCTTCCTGCAGCCCTTAAAGGAAGCGGTTGTGAGGCCCCTCCTGAAGAAGCCTTCCCTGGACCCAGCAGAATTAAAAAAAACTTTCATCTAGTCTCCAACCTATCCTTTGTGAGAAAGGTCGTAGAGAGGTGGTGGCACTTCAGCTCCTGCAGTCATTGGATGAAACAGAATATCTGGACCCTTTTCAGTCTGGTTTCAGACCTGGCTATAGCATGGAAACTGTGTTGGTCATGCTGAGGGATGATTTCTGGTGAGCCCGAGATGGGGTCATTCCTCTATCTTGGTGCTACTTGACCTCTCAGTGGCTTTCAATACCATTGACCATGGTATCCTTTCTGGGATGACTAAGGGAGCTAGGAGTGGGAGGCACCGTGTTGTGGTGGTTTGCCTCCTATCTCTCTGGTTGATCACAGTTGGTCCTGATAGAAGGACAGAAGTTGACCCCTAGGCTCCTCGTTTGCGGGGTGCCTCAGTGCTCAGTCCTCTCTCCCCTCCTATTTAACATCTATATGAAACCACTGGGTGAAATCATCCAATGACACGGGTTGGGATATCAGCAATATACTGATGATACCCAGCTGTATATCTCCACCCCTCGTCAGTTCAATAAAGCAGTAGATGTGATGTGCCGGTGCCTGAAGGCTGTGAGGATCTGGATGGGAGTCAACAGGCTCAGACTTAACCTAGACAAGACCGAATGGCTCTGGGTATTGCCCCCTAAAGACTATGTCGATTGTCCATCCTTGGTTCTGGGGGGGTGAGAAAGTGCCCCCCTCAGAATGGGCTCGCAATTTGGGTGTCCTTCTAGATTCACAGCTGAGACTGGAACAATATTTGACAGCTGTAGCTAGGGGGACCTTTGCACAGGTTCATCTGGTGCACCAATTGCGACCCTACTTGGATCAGGAGGCTCTCCTCACAGTCACTCATGCCCTTGTCACCTCACAGTTGGACTATTGCAACACGCTCTACATGGGGCTACCCTTGAAAAGTGTTCGGAGACTACAGTTGGTCCAGAATGCAGCTGCGGAAGTTATAGTGGGTGCGCCTAGATACACCCACATTACACCAATTCTCCACGAGCTGCACTGGCTCCCTATTGGTCTCCGGGTACAATTCAAGCTGTTGGTCATCACCTTTAAAGCCCGACATGGCTCAGGGCCAGGCTATCTTCGAGACCGCCTTCTACCACATAGCTCCCAGAGACCGGTAAGATCCCACAGAGTCGGTCTCCTCCGGGTCCCGTTAGCTAAACAATGTTGGCTGGCGAATCCATGGGGAAGGGCCTTCTCTGTGGCTGCCCCAGCTCTCTGGAACCAGTTACCTCCTGAGGTCCGGACTGCCCACACCCTATCCTTTTATGAGATTGTTTGCATTGTTTTATTCTTGGTTGTAAGCCGCCCAGAGTCCCTTTGGAGTGGGGCGGCATAGAAATGCGACAAAATAAATAAATAAATAAATAAATAAATAAATAAATAAATAAATAAATAAATAATCCAGTTTTGGTTGCATGATGTAAAAAAGATGTTGATACTCTAGAAAGAATGCAGAGAAGAGCAACAAAGATATTTAGGGGACTGGAGACTAAAACATATAAAGAACGGTTGCTGACCTGGGCATGTCTAGTTTGATGAAAAGAAGGACTAGGGGTGACATGATAGCAGTGTTCCAATATCTGAGAGGCTGCCACAAAGAAGAGGGAGTCAAGCGATTCTCCAAGGCACCTGAAGGCAGGACAAGAGCAATGGGTGGAAACTAATCAAGGAGAGAAGCAACTTAGAACTAAGGAGAAATTCCCTTATAGTTAGAACAGTTAATTGTTGGAAAACGTGCCTCCAGAAGTTGTGAATGCTCCAACACTGGAAGTTTTTAAGAAGATGTTGGATAACCATTTGTCTGAAGCGGCGTGGGGTTTCCTGCCTAAGCAAGGGGTTGCACTAGAAGACCTCCAAGGTCCCTTCCAACTCTGTTATTCTATAATTCTAATTCTAGAATGAGACGACTCAAAGCAGCCAGGTGCGTATGGCTGGGTGGGCATGGCTGGTTGGTTCACTACAACTAGGTGGGCATTGATGAGTGTAAAGGCCAGATGGGCACACAAACTAACTCTATGCACACATACCCTTCCAAGCTTGAAGGAAGGGAAAAAATACAATTATTAGCAAAAAGGTTGTTTAGGATTCCAAACCCAGCATTCAAAGAATTATTCTCTGAATTATCTGCCTCCGGATTTAGTCAAATAAATTTTCCTCCAACCAACCTATTGTTCAACTATTTCCCAGGAGAAAATAAGTCTGAACATGTCTATTTTGCCTCTGATATTCAAAACTGGGAGGAGGGACCTGAAGTAAGGGAGTTTCTGAAGAGTTAATTTTTCAAATCTCTCCCTTTTTAATCTACTGAATCATCTGAAGTTAGAATGTTAGCAGGCTCAGCTGATACACATCAACTTGCATTTATCTCCTTGTTAAGTGATAACCAATCTATTTTTCTCAAAAATGACAATGGTGCCAATCAGGGGCTGATGAAAATGGCAGTTGAAATGGACAAGACTGTACAGATGCAGAAAGCTGAGATTTTCTCTCAGACGGTGAAACAATCTATGATTTTGGCTCTGATCCTTAACTTAGTGGGAGATATAGCCAGCCTGAAATGTCACCAGAGTGATCTTATCCCCATTCCTCATGAGTGGTACCAGCCAGCTGACCTCCTCATTGGTGGGATGATCTCTCAGTTTACATATGCATTCAGTGAAGATCTATTTGAGGAAATGCCTTCACAGGTCTCAGCTGACTTTTCTGAGTAAGTATGGAGATTCTCAGAAATCCAGGTCATAGTTACCGTATTTTGAAGGTTTAATTTCTTTTCTTTCAAAAGACAACTGGATTGTTTGTTTGTTTTTTTTATTTGAAGAGGAAGAAGATGGAAGACTACCAGTGAAGGCTTTCAAAAAAAGACTGGACAACCATACTGTATGTCTGAAATGATATAGGGTCTCCCAAAGGTGCTTTTTCAAGAGGTACAGTAACTGGACTTTCTCTTCTTTCTTTGAAGATGATTTGCTTCTCAGAGCTGAAGAAGCTTCTTTTGATGAGAAGTGAAATGTCTTTAAAGAAAAACCAGAAATTCCAATTGCTTCTTGAAAAAGCATCGTTAGGACAACCATGACCCTGATGACTGAGAATCTCCACAGACAGATATAGGATCTCCTACTCAAGCAGGAGGTTGGACTAGAAGACCTACGAGGTTCCTTCCAACTCTATTATTCTATCTTCTGAGACATTTTGCTTCTTATGCAAGAAGCTTCATCAGTTATAATGCTATAGGTTATACAACAGTTATAATGTTATAGGTTACACATAATGTTCATTGGTTATCATTATAACTGATGCAGCATCTTTGAGAAGAATCTCAAAGGTGTTTTTTCAAAAAGCAACTGGACAACTATATCAGCTATGATCTGGATGACTGAGAATCTCCACTGATACCTTGGAAAATGATGACACAAATAAAGAAACAGTCCAGTTGTCTTTTGCAAGAAAAAATGCAACTTTGAAAAAATATGTTTGTGTGTGTGTGTGTTTTGGTCACTACACCTGCAAATATTAGCCAGACTGACAACAAAGGTGGAACTGAGGAACTTTGTCTGTGAGAGATAATGTTTCATAAACTATAATACCTTACTCAGTATTAGCGCTACCGTTAAGTAACCAGTGCATTGGTCCATCCTTATGGATAATTCTTTTTATTTTGAAACATTGGTCTAAGATTCTAGAGAAAGGTAAAGTGCTAGGAAACAACAACAAAAATAGTCAGCCTCTATTTTCTATGATGTGAAAACAGTTACAATATCTAGCTTGCAAAATAAAATAAATAAATAAAGTGTGACTATATTAAAGATATACTTTTATGCTGCTATATTTTATAGCCAGTTGACTTGAGCTGTGGTTTTCCCATTCATTTATAATAATGCAATAAACTTGATGTCAGTTACAATTTTCTATGCATATGGAACTTTCTATTCAACATTTCCTTGTCTTCTCATGAAAATAACAATTGTGTTTTTGCCCTTGCAGCCCCTGTGCTCCATCACTTCTTCATTTTTTTCCTTTAATGGCTTCTGTGCTAAAAATTAAATTTATTGATCAATTGATTCAATATGTATAGCAACCCCTCTTACCAAATAATTCTAAATGGTGAACAATGTTTTTTCTTTTTTAAAAAAAATGCAATTACAATTAAAATTTATATTTGTTATAGTGTTGCATTTAATTGATTCCAATCTCTCCAGTTTTTTATTGCAATCACAGTTTAAAAACCAGGTGGGCTTATGTAATTGAGTTTAGAAAAAAACATCAAGTAAAAGAGTGTTTTTGCAAACATGAATAGGATGCTGGCTAAGGATGTTTTGTAGCTTTGTAAACATTGGAAGCTTGATTTCTGCACATGTTTGGAAAAGAATGCACTTCTGTTTTCAGTATGGTGACAAAGTTCTACCAGCATGGTCTTGCTGTGGCCTTTGCTGTGAAGGAGATCAATGAGGATCCCCAGTTCTTGCCTAATGTTACTCTTGGAATCCATATCTACGACAGCTACTTTGATGCAAAGATGACTTATCGGACCACCTTGGATCTGCTCTTCAGATCAAGTAGCTTTCTTCCCAACTACAAATGTGCCAGTCAGAGGAACCTGATAGCCATCATTGGAGGACTTGGTTCTGATACCTCTTTTTACATGGCAGATATCCTTGGTCTCTACAAGATTCCACAGGTAGGGGTTTTGCACTATAAAACATGGAATTACATATTTTTTTCCTCACCTTAAACTCCTGGTGATTCCAAAAGGAGGAAAAGGTAATTGAAAGACTAATTAACTGCATCCAGTTTTGGTCACCACACTATAAAAAAGATGTTGAGACTCTAGAAAAAATGCAGAGGAGAGCAACCAGGATGATTAGGGGACTGGAGACTAAAACATATGATAAACGGTTGCAGGAACTGGGCATGGCTAGTCTAGTGAAGAGAAGGACCAGGGGAGACATGATAGCAGTCTTCCAATATTTGAGGGGCTGCCCCAGAGAGGAAGGGGTCAGGCTATTTTCCAAAGCACCAGAAGGCCAGACAAGGAATAATGGATGGAAACTGACCAAGGAGAGATTCAACCTAGAAATGAGGAGGAACTTTCTGACTGAGAACAATCTACCAATGGAACAGAAGTTTTATTATTATTATTTTACACAAAAATGACAGTATACACAGCAAAAGAGATAACTATGCTGGGTTTCGTATCACAAATCACTAGTCAAACACTTCCCAAGCGTTTAGGACTGCGTGATGTATCGGCGGATTATGTGAGCAGATCCCGGTAAGGTGGCCTTCTGCAACTGACCAATGGTGATCTTGTCAGCGCCAATTGTTTTTAAATGCTTGCTTAGGTCTTTAGGCACAGCACCCAGTGTTCCGAGTACCACTGGGACCACCTGCACTGGTTTATGCCAGAGTCTCTGCAGTTCAATTCTCAAGTCCTGATATCTGGTGACTTTCTCAAGTTGTTTCTCATTGATTCTGCTGTCACCAGTTATGGCAATGTTGATGATCCACACTTTTTTCTCCACAATCGTGATATCCAGGTTATTATGTTCTAAAACTTTATTATTATTATTATTATTATTATTATTATTATTATTATTATTATTATTATTATTATTATTATTTAATCTTTGGTGAGATTCACAGCCTTTGAGGCTGGTTAATAGCTCAGCAGCTCGAGTTCTAACCAAGGACCTAGGAACCATTACAGTATCGTCGGAGGATGTAAACTGTTGCGAGTAAGGTGGTTTTTTGTAGAGTCAAAATATTCAAGTCTGGCAAATTTAGAATTTCTAAATAGCCGGGTAGCCCTTTGGGTATTGCTCCAAGGGCTCCAATTACAATCAGGACAACACACAATTTCTTTTTCCACAGTCGCTCAACTTCAATTTGCAAGTCCCGGTACTTTGTGATTTTTATTTTTATTATTATTATTATTATTATTATTATTATTATTATTATTATTATTATTATTATTATTATATGTTGGCTGATGAAATTACTTGGATAACTAATGAAATGCCTCAGATTATCCTTGTATTATGTGCAACAACTACAGCAGTATTCAATCAGTAGATGGCAGTGTTTATAAATTGGGATCTATGGTATATACTCTATGGTCTTTTTCTTCTGAGGAGAGTTTCCTGTTACAGTTAAAAACTGTTAAGCAGCAAGGCCCAGGGAGACTGTACACTTCATTTTGATCTGTAAGGGTTATATAAAAAGAATTTTTAACAGGTTATAGGCCCAGTCAGGTGTGTTGTGGACCAAGTGCCTGTCAGTCTGAATCCTAAAGTCCCACAAGATCTTGAGTTTCTCATTCTCTAAAACTTTCTCAACCTGATGTTCCCAGTGGTTTTTGCTGTACTCAAATCCAAACTTCTGGCACAATTTCCAGTGAATGATCTTAGCAACACGGTCATGGCGTTGTAGGTAGTCAGTTTGTGAAATTTTGCTCCACCCACTGATCAGGTGGTCGACTGTCTCATCTTTCTCATTGCAGAGGCGGCATTTGCTGTTGGTGGTAACATGTTGAATTTTTGCCTTCATGCAGTTTGTGGCTAGGGCTTGTTCTTGAGCTGCCAAAATAAAGCTTTCTGTTTCTTTCTTCAGTACTCCTGATCTTAACCAGTTCCAAGTTAGTTTCTGGTCAGCTTTGCCTTCAATACTTTTCAAGTATTGGCCATGCAGAGCTTTGTGTTTCCAATTTTCAGCTCGCTGCTCAATTACTTCTTTCTTACATTCTGCTTTTGTTTTAGTTGTCTTTAAAAGGCCTCCTTTATTTACTTCCTTAATCATTGGTTCTTCTCTTTTCTGGATGTAATCATTCAAGCTGCGTTTTACTTCTTCCACAGTCTGCTTTACTTGTAGGAGTCCTCGACCACCCTCTGCTCTTGGTAAATATAATCGGTCAACATCACTTTTAGGGTGCAAGGCATGATTCATTGTCATAAGCTTCCTTGTTTTTCTGTCCAAATTGTCTAACTCCATCTGGGTCCAGTCAATTATTCCTTCAGAGTATCTAATCACAGATATAGCCCAGGTATTTATGGCTTTTATGAAGTTTCCTCCACTCAATTTGGACATTAATATCTTACGAATTCGCCAAATGTACTTGGCTGAAGTTAATTCCTTGACTTTATTATTCATGAAGTCAGAGGCTTCTAAAATCCCCAAGTACTTGTAGCCTTCTTCTGATTTTACTGCCTTTATCATTTCTTCATTCTCTAGTTCTATTCCATCCTCTTCTATGATCTTGCCTGCTTTGGTTGCTATTGTTGCACATTTGTCAACTCCAAACTGCATACCAATGTCTTGGCTGAATTCTTTTGTGTTTTCAATTAATAAATTCAGTTCAGCTTTTGTTTTACCAAACAGTTTCAAATCATCCATGTACATCAAGTGCGAGATTTTCAGTCCTTTCTTTGCAAGTTCGTATCCACAGTTCATCTTCAAAATGATTGTCAGTGGTAGCATTGAGAGTATAAAAAGTAGGGGTGAAAAGGAATAGCCCTGGAAAATGTCTCGTTTAATTTCAACTTCACCCAGTTCTTCTTCATTAGCCATAAGTTTCGTTTTCCAGAGGTTCATTGAAGATTCCAAGAATTTTTGTATGTTGCTGCTGATGCCTAATATTTCCAGGCATTTCTTGATCCAGCTATGGGGAACTGAATCAAATGCTTTCTTATAGTCTATCCAAGCCATGAACAGGTTGGTTCGTCTTTTCTTTGAGTTCTTTAGGATTAGCTTGTTGATCAGCAATTGATCCTTTGTTCCTCTTGAGTTTTTGCAGCATCCTTTCTGTTCTACAGGAAGCAAGTTATTTCTTTCCAGGTATCCATAGATTTGGTTTGCAATGATACCAGTAAGAAGCTTGTATGTTGTTGGCAAACAGGTGATTGGCCTATAGTTTCCAGGGTCCTTTCAAAAGAAAAAGTCTTTATCTTTTTGGATCAAAAATGTCCTCCATTTGTCATCCAATCATCATGTTTTAGGATCTGGTTCATCTGGGTTGCCAATTTTTTTTTGTTTTTTTATATTATTATTATTATTATCATCATCATCATCATCATCATCATCATCATCATCATTATTATCATCATTATTATTATTTTCATGTATTTTATGACAGATACAAGTGTAAAAATAATTATAAATACATGTAAAGGATATGAATAAAAGAAAACATTAGGACAGGGGATGGTAGGCACGCTGGTGCGCTTATGCACGCCCCTTACAGACCTCTTAGGAATGGGGTGAGGTCTACAGTAGACAGTTTAAGGTTAAAGTTTTGGGGATTTAGGGAAGAAACCACAGAGTCAGGTAGTGCATTCCAGGCATTGACCACTCTGTTACTGAAGTCATATTTTCTGCAATTGAGTTTGGATCAGTTTACCTTGAGTTTGGTAGGACATTTAGTAGGACATTGTAGCAGATGATTTTATGTATTATGCTTAGGTCAAACCGAAGATGGTGAAGTTTTAAATTGTCTAAGCTCAAAATTTTGAGTCTGATGGCATAAGGTATTTTGTTGCAAGTATAGGAGTGGAGGACTCTTCTTGTGAAATATCTCTGGACTCGTTCAATTGTATTAATGTCCAATATGTAGTGCGGGTTCCAGGCAGATGAGCTGTATTCAAGAATTGGTCTGGCAAAAGTTTTGTATGCCCTAGTTTGCAGTTCAATATTACCGGAGAAGAAGCTACACAATATTAAGTTAACAACTTTTAATGCTTTTTTAGCAATGCTGTTACAGTGAGCTCTGGCACTTAGATCATCTGAGATGAGTACTCCAAGGTCTTTAACAGAGTGAGGTTGTCTGTTAGGTCATTTCCATCCAGCTTGTATTTTGTGTTCTGATTTTGCCAATGTGTTAAAAAGAGCATTGGTTGAGATTTGGAGTTGCCAATTGTTTGACCATTCTGACACATAGTCAAGGTCTTATTGTAAAGTAGCAGCACTGTCAATGGTGCTGAATAGTTTTACATCATCCGCAAAGAGAACGCAGCTATTCCAGCTTATGCAGGAAACCGGAAATGCCATAAGATTTTAGTTTTAGAAGTAGCTTGTCGTGTACCACTGAATTGAAGTCTTTACAGAAATCTATATAAATTGCATCTATTGATTTACCCTGGTCGAGTTTTGAAGCCAATATGTTTTTGCAGTGTAATAGTTGCAGATTGCAGGACAATGTTTTTCTAAAGCCAAATTGTTTGTTAGAGAGTAGGTTGTTAGTCTCTAAGTAGATGGTAATGGATTGGTTTATGATTGTTGCCTTCGGAAGCTGTGAGAGCTTCATCACTTGAGACTTTCAAGAAGAGATTGGACTACCATTTATCAGAAATTGTGTACGGTATCCTCCTTGAGCAGGGGTCTGGACTAGATGACCAATGAAGTCCCTTCCAACTCTGACCAAAAAATATTGCTGGAAATGCATTATGCACTAATACTTCAGAAACAGTTCCCAAACTAATCCATGGTTTTCTATGCATTGACAAGTTATTTAAAAAATGGTAGCAAAATCAGACATACAGAGATGAAGCTGTCCGCTGGTTTTAAAAATTATAATTATATTTTTAACTCACCTATATATTATATTTGTAGCTCACCTATGGTGCCCTGGTCCCTGGGAAGATTGATTCCACTCTGGTCCCTTCGTTCTATTCCATGGTCTCCAACGAAGCCCAACAGTACTTGGGGATTCTTAAATTGCTCCAACATTTTGGATGGACCTGGATCGGGATCTTCATTCATGACAATGACAATGGACAGAAGTTCCTGCAGACTCTGGAAGCTTTGCTTTTCCAGAATGGCATCTGCACAGCTTACAGACAAAAAATCCCACAGCGCGTCTCTTTGGATAACTTTGAAGAAATGACTGAAATAACCTCATATATCGATATACCTTTAACTGATCAGAAAACCAAGGTGTTCCTCCTCTATGGAGAATCAGTGACACTCTCCCAGCTGAGGACCATTCTACTCGTACAAGAACTCAGAAATAAATTAAAAGATTCATTTAAGAAAGTATGGGTCATGACGAGTAGAATTGATTTCACATTACCCTTCTTGCAAAGAAGTTGGGACCTGAACTTTTTCCATGGTGCCATTTCCTTTACATTTCACTCAAGAGAACTTCCGGGGTTCAGCAAATTTCTTGAGGGCATAAAACCATCCAAGACCAAAAGTCAGGGCTTCCTGAAGGAGTTTTGGGAGCGAGCATTTGACTGTACTTTTCCAGATCCTGGTATGGAAATAGAGAAGAATGAAATGTGTACTGGCAAAGAGAGATTACAGGACCTCCCTGGGCCTCTCTTTGAGATGGGAACCACTGTACATAGCTACAGTATCTATAATGGTGTTTATGCAGCAGCACATGCTTTGAATGCCATGTTGTCCTCTCAGCTCCATCAGAGATCCTTCAGGAAGGTTCAAACTGCTGAACTTTTTGAGCTGCAACCTTGGCAGGTAATTGTAAAAACAACAGAACACTTTAAAAAAAATATTAAACATTCTTTAAAAAAAAAACAAAAAGAAAGCTTTAACAATTTTTCCTTTTCAACAGTTTCGCATCAGTAAAAAAATTCTTACTCATATATTTTTTCTCCCTTATTCTAATGTATCTTTTGTACATATTCTTCTAATATTAATTTATTTATATATATACATATAAATACCCCTGTACACAATTTCGTTTCTACAGTTTTTGTTTCCTCATATTTGTTATTGTACTTCTAATCAGTGGAGTAATTTAACAACCGGTTCCCTGCCCTAATGATTTCTTCCAACAACCAGTTTGCCAAACTGCTCAGAAAGTTAACAACCGGTTCTCCCAAAGTGGTGAGAACTGGCTGAATCCCACCATTGCTTCTACTCCTATTTCAACCATTATTTAATTTTTCCTTGCCTTTTATCTCTCTCCTCCACCCATTCATACCATTTCTCCCACACTAAGTAATATTCTGTTTCCTCATTTTCTTGTATCTCCTTTGTAAGTTTATCCATTTCCGCACATTCCAAAACTTTTCTGATCAAATTATCTTCGGTTGGTATATTACTGTTTTTCCAATTCTGAGCATAGATTATTCTTGCTGCTGTGATAATATGAATAATTAAATATTATATTTCTTTTTCATATGACCTTAGGAGTATTTCTAGTAAAAATATTCTGGCCTCATCTCCGTACGTTGTTTGGTTATTTCTTCTAATTGTGATCTGATTTTACTCCAATATTGTTTTGCTTTATGACAGGACTGCCACATATGGTAATATGTTCCCTTTTGCTGTTTGAATTTCCATCATATTGATGAAGTTTTGGGAAAAATCTTTGCCAATCTTTTGTACATGTTTTCTTTATAGGATACAGATATTGTCAGTTTTTAATTTTTGTTCCATTTATCCAATTCAATGTTATATCCAAAAAAATTTGCCCAAATTATCATATTTTCCTTAACTATCTTTCTCTTCCAGTTTGTACCTTAATAGATAGTTATAATTTTTTTTATCAATTTATCTTCTGTGCCTTGGAGGATTTTATCTAATTCATGTATTTTTCTTTGGAATCCATATTGTATCAAATCTGTCTTATACCTAGATTTTATTTGCATGTGAGGCCACCAATGTTTGTACCCTGTTCTTTTAATTCCTGCCTTGTTTTCAATTCCCCTTGACTATTTAACAAATCTTTATATCTTTTCATTTTGTCAATGTCTAATGCATTTGGATAAATTTGTGCCTCCATTAAGGATAACCATTCTGGAATTTTATCATAGTGATTCTTTTTTTTATCCCTTGCCATGTTTGTAGTAGTGGCTCTCTGATTAAATGTCGTTGAAAATAATTATGTTGTGATTCGACCAGAAGCATTGCGGTGAGACAGTCGGGGATTAGCGGGCTCTGATGAGCCCCATGAAATCCCGGGCTGACGAACCGCTGCAGAGGGGTCTTTGGACCAGATCTGTCCTGCAGGGACAGAGAAGAAAGAGAGGCACCTTGGAAGACCAAGAGGAACAGGCAAGTTCCTCAGAGGTCGGAGGTTTTTCTCTCTGACTTTGCAGCGGAGTGCTGCGGCCATTACGACCACCAGTAAACTGGGGCAACCAGATTAAGTAATGGGCAGGAGTGTAGAATTGAACAGAATATTGAAGCTGGGTGAATGATATTTAACTCATAGGCAGAAAGAAAGAAAAAAAGACTTTTAAATGAACTGTAAAGTCCTGGAGCTATAATAGCAGATAATAGGTGTGAAGGACTGAAGAAGATTAAGGCGGATATTATAAAGTGATAAAATCCGACTAGAAGTTTGTTTTGGATTTAAGTAATTGGAGAATAAAAAAAAAATCGGAAGAATTAAGAACCCGAAAAGATTATTTTTAATTTGGAAACTTTAAAGAGAGGAAGATTAAAAGAATAAAGAAAAAATTGTAACAGAAGGACTGGTTAATGACTTTAAATTGAAACTAAATTGGAATGCAATGCGCAATTTGGACTATGTATATTTGGACTGAATTTTAAATTAGAAAAGAGAAAGAGAAAAGAGAAAAAAAAGGACTATAATGTAAATTCAATTGGAAAAATATCAACTTAAAAAGAATAAAATGGTGCAGGAACTGAAGGAAATGATGATAACAATGTACTTATCATTGAAAACTGAAAATAAGGGAAATGACTAAAATGATGCATGGAAAATTGAAACTTGATGATCAGAAAATTGACTTAGGATATACTGAAGCTGAAAAAAAAAGAATGACAAGCAAGAAAAAGAGACTGATAATAAAGAAGAAGACAAAGACAAGGAGACTGATTATGGAAAATTAAATGATTATTTGGGTAGCAATAATAAAAAGGAGAACTTTAAAAATTACATGGGGCTTAACAATGGAAAAAATAGAAAAAGGGGAAAGAAACAAAAAAAGAAAAGAGGGTGGACTAGAAAGAATATATAAAAAACTTAAATGATTACACTGGGATTATCAGTGACAAAATAAGAAAAAGGGGAAAGGGATGGAAAATAACGGGAAAGATACAGCAAAATAAAAGAGTTTATGATTTTAAAAAATTATTACATTGGGACTAACAGTGGAAAGATAAGAAAAAGGGAAAAGAGAGTTCAGGATTTTAAAATACAAAAAAGAAGAAGGGGAAAGAAAAAGAAAATAAAATATAAGGAAGGGAAGGGAGAAAGAAATGGAAGAGAAATATGGGGTAAAGGAAATGACTACTAGGGTATTGGATTATGGATTAATTAGATATATTTAACTGGTCCTTATAAAAATGTTATAAAATGGTTGAAGTGTATTATTTGGAATAGTTACTAAAGAAAAAAACTATTTGAGATTGGAATAAGAGAATTTAAGAAAATAATTTGGAATTGTATTATATTATTTGAATTTTAAATTAGGGACATTGGAGTAAGATTGATATTAAATTGATTCTTTAACTAATTAGTGAAACTATGATGTCTGGAGTATAAGAGACAAATGTATAAATAATTGAAGTAATAGAATGGTAAATAATAAACCATTTAAATTAATATGAAGAAATGAACTGTATCTTTAAAGAATTAATGAAGGGTACTGTAACAAATGGAATATTTTTAATTATATATTTGGAACTTAACTAAATAAGAAAAGAAAGTTGAAATGATATTGGATTATGAATTACTTAGATATATTTAATTGGTCTTGATAAAAATGTCAAAATGTACTATTTGGAATAATTAGTAAAGAAAAAACTATGAGATTGGAATAAGAGAATTCAAGAAAATAATTGGGAATTGTATTATGTTATATGAATTTAAATATAGGGGTATTGAAGTAAGATTGATATTTAATTGATTTTTTTCTTTATTGAATATGTTTAACTGTTGAAATGTATTATCTGGAATAGTTGATAAAAGAATTATTGGTGAGTAGAATAAGATAACTTAAGGAAATAATTGGGGATTGTATTATGTTCCGTGAATTTAAATTTAGGGGTTCAAATTTTAAGGAGGGAAAAGAAAAAAGGAATTATACTAGCATGAAACATTAAGATGAAGGGTAATATTGGTTTTTTAAATTTAGAGAAAATAAAAGATATGAGAAAAATTGAATATATAAAATTGTGTTAAAAATGAATAAAAATCTGTACAAATTTAAAACAGGGCCAATATCCAAGCATTGTATGTTTGTTTGTGTGTTTAAAAAAAAAAAAACTTTACAAAAAAAGAAGAAGAAAAGAAAATAGTTATTTTTTCCCTCCAATAAAAAGGAATGCCACCCTCTCTGTAAATCGTATCCCTCTAATGTTAAAATTCTTTTATTTTGGAGGATTTTATCTAATTCATGTACTTCTCTTTGGAATCCATAGTGTATCAAATCTGTCTTATATCTGATTTTATTTGCATGTAAGGCTACCAATCAATGTCTGTACTTTGTTCTTTTAATTCCTGCCTTGTTTTCAATTCCCCTTGACTATTTAACAAATCTTTATATCTTTTCATTTTGTCAATGTTTAATGCATTTGGGTAAATTTGTGCCTCCATTGTGAAGAACCATTCTGGAATTTTATCATAGTGATTCTTTTCTATCCCTTGCCCTGTTTGTAGTAGTGCCTGTCTGATTAGATGTCACTGAAAATAGTTATGTTGTCTATTTTTTCCCTCCCATAAAAAAGAATGCCACCCTCTCTCTAAATCGTATCCCTCTAATGTGGAAATTCTTTTGTTTCGTAATCCCATCTAGTCTTTGATCCATATAAGTGATGTTGCTTTATAGTAAATTTCCCAATCTGGGAGTCCAAATCCTCCTCTTTCTCTACTATCTTGCAGTGACTGTATTTTGATTCTTGATTTTTTCCCCTGCCAAATATAATGCAAACCAGAACAAAAAGGCACAAGGACAGCTTTTTCCCAAATGCCATCACTCTGCTAAACAACTAATTCCCACAATACTGTCAAATTAACTAGTAAGACTGTATTACTATTCTTTTTCTCTTCATCCTTACTAGTACCTCTTTCTTCCCACTTATGGCTATATCCATGTTGCTTGTATCTTTACAACTTATATTGTTTTTATCGTTTCCTAGTATGATTTGATTACTTATTAGTATCCTATGACTATCACTAAGTGTTGTATCTTATGATTCTTGACGAATATATTTTATTTTTTCTTTTTGTACACTGAGAGCATATGAACCAAAGACAAATTCCTTGTGTGTCCAATCACACTTGGCCAATAAAGAATTCTATTCTATTCTATTCTATTCTATTCTATTCTATTCTATTCTATTCTATTCTATTCTATTCTATTCTATTCTATTCTATTCCATTCCATTCCATTCCATTCTATTCCAGGTAAGAGATAGAGAAGAATTTAGCCTGAGGCTCATTTGAAGCATATGCACCAAAGACAAATTCCTTGTGTGTCCAATCACACTTGGCCAATAAAGAATTTTATTCTCTTCTCTTCTCTTCTCTTCTCTTCTCTTCTCTTCTCTTCTCTTCTCTTCTCTTCTCTTCTCTTCTCTTCTCTTCTCTTCTCTTCTCTTCTCTTCTCTCCTCTCCTCTCCTCTCCTCTCCTCTCCTCTCCTCTCCTCTCCTCTCCTCTCCTCTCCTCTCCTTCTATTCTATTCTATTCTATTCTATTCTATTCTATTCTATTCTATTCTATTCTATTCTATTCTATTCTATTCTATTCTATTCTATTCTATTCTATGTAAGTGATGGAGAAGAAATTAGCCTGAGACTCATTTGAAGTCTGTGAGGTTATAATATTTCTTAATCAGAATTAATGACTGGAATTAGGGAAGTAGAACTATTTCACCATAACTGCAAGCAGAAATGAAATCTAATGGTATTCATACATTTTGTTTTCTTTCTTCTAAATGTTGTAAGCTTTTCTTTTTTTTTTTCCTCTTGGCTTTCCATTAGCTCCATCCCTACCTTCAAAGGGTTTCTTTCAATAATTCTGCTGGTGAGACAGTGTCCTTCAATGAGCAAAAGGAAATGAGAGGTGGATTTGACATTGTGCACATGGTCATTTTTCCAAACAGGTCCTTTGAGAGGGTAAAAATTGGATGGATCGATCCAAATGGACCCCAAGAAGATAAATTTGTCATCAGTGACAATATGATTTTGTGGCCTAGAGCTTTCAATCAGGTATGTATTCTTGTGGCTTCTTGAGAGACCCCATGTTCTCCAGTTGGATCACTGACATTGATTTCACATCAAATAAGGTCTGGATTTAGCATAGGTAACATTGCCATGTTTGAAGGACCTCAGGCAAGTGTTCCTTCACTTCTCCATATCATTCCACTTGCTTCCTTGCCTGTACTTTCTCTTTTCCCCAGTTCCCAATTTTGGTTTCTCAATGGCTTTTACAAATTACCATATTTTTCAGAGTATAAGATGCACTAGAATATAAGACACATCTTAGTTTTTGGGGAGGAAAATAGGAATTCTGCCTATCAGGTATTCTTCTGGCTAGCATCCTTAGTCTGGTCAGCTTCAACACATTAGTTTGCTGGTTTTGAGTGTGCATGCTTGCTTTTTATCCCCTGGTTGGGGATAAAAAAACAGCTTCTAAAGCACAGCAGATCGTTGGAGAGAGAAGGAATGAGAAAAGCAGGCAAAACACGGAAGATCGCTTCGCTCACTAGCACCTCATTAGGGCTGAAAAAAACTTGTAAAACACAGCTGATTATTGGAGGGAGCAGCAATGAGAAAAGCAGGCAAAACACGGAAGATCACTTCACTTGCTAGTGCCTCATTACGGCTGAAAAACAACTTCGAAAAAGCTACATTCGGAATATAAAATACACTCAAATTTTCATTTTTTGGGGGGAGTGCATCTTATACTCCAAAAAATAAATAATAGGACTGTATAATCTTTACTACAGAACCTTGGCAGTCAGACCAAGTATGCCATAAGGCTAAACATCAGTCACTCTTACTGTCTTTCTTGGGAAACCTCAACCTTTCTGTTTTTATTAGAATCGGCAGAATTCTCTCTAAATCTGATTTCTACCTCAATTAAAGTACAAATGCAATATGTGATGCTTTGTTTATCTTATAGACTTGGGACCTAGATTCTTGCACATAGTACTGGCAGCCATTTTTTCTGGAAATATTATTTCTGTATACAGATAGCTCTTGTCTTATGACCATATTTGGTACCAGATTTTCCACTGTTAAGCAAAGCAGCTGTTGAGTTGTGTGACTGAATTTATAACATTTTTCTTAAGGTTGTAAAGTGAAATGCTACAGTTTGTGAGGCTAGACTGAAGCTGCCATACCTAAAGATGAAGCAGGCATGGGTAGGCATGAACGTTGTCTAAAAGATTCCTTCAGGAGATAGATAAGAAGTTATTAAGTCTTTATGGAGATTCACGGTCATCCAGAATTTGGTTGTCCCAAAGGTGCTTTTTCAAAACTCAGATGTTTTGCTTCTCATCCAAGAAATGTCTTCAATTCTAACTGAAGATGTCAAGAAGCTTCTTGGATGAGGAGCAAAATGTCTTCAGGGAAAAGCAAAATCCAGTTGTCTTATGAACAAGCACATTTGGGACAAATAACAAAGTCATTAAGGAAATAAAGGAAAAATATCACCTAAACCAGACAAAAGAAGTTTAGCTAGAGCAGATGGGAACACCCCCTCCCCAAATTCTCATAAATATGAACCAATTGCCAAGGATCTGGATTTTGATCACATGATCGCAGGGATTCTGCAAAGGTTGTAAGTGTGAAAAATGGCCGTGAGTCACTTTTTTCAACCCTGCTGTAAACTCTGAATGGTCACTAAATGAACTGCTGTAAGCCAAGGACCACCTGTACATAGAAATAACTGGATGTATCATTCTCATTCCAGTTTTTTTTTTCCTACTTGTATTAGGTCTGTCCCCTTTCAGTGTGTAATGAACAGTGCCATCCTGGAAAACACAAGAAGAAAAAGGAAGAGGAAAAATTTTGTTGCTATGACTGTGTTCCTTGCCCTGAAGGGGAGATTTCAAACAAAACAGGTACATTATCCATTGTTATAACAGTCTCTTGTTTTTTATCTTAAAGCAGTAATATAAGCAGCTGCATCAGTTAACTAACCAGAACTCTGAAACTGATGTCTCTTGAGTACATAGGCAACATGATGTCAAGGAGTTCTGTTACTTTCCCACCAACGTGGTACTTATTTATTTGCTCACATTTGAATGCTTTTGAACTGCTAGGTTGGCAGAGGATGGGCAAGGACAGGAGCTCACCTCATCACATGGCCTCGCTTCTCATCCAAAGTGTTTCACTTTTCATTCAAGAAGCTGAAGAAGAGCTGAAGAAGCTTCTTGGATGAGAAACAAAGTGTCTTCAAAGAAAAAACAGAAAGTCCAGTTGCCCCTTGAAAAAGCACCTTTGGAACTTCTACTTATGTGAAATCCAAAGCAGTCCATGTTATTTTTGGTGGCTCTGAGTGAAGGTCATCCAGCTGACTTTCCATCTCAGGTGGGAGTAGAACTCACAATTTTCACAATGGTTTCTTGTTGAACTCATGAGGTCAAATTGGTACACAGAGAGAGAGAGAGAGAGAGAGACAGACAGTCAGACAGGCACGCACACACACACACACACACACACACACACACACACAAGAGATGAGGTGGCTCAGTGGCTAAGACACTCAGCTTGCCAATCAAAAGGTTGGCAGTTCAGCAGTTGGAATCCTGAGTGCCGTGTAACAGGGTGAGCTCCCATTACTTGTCCCAGCTTCTGCCAACCTAGCAGTTCAAAAGCATGTAAAAAATGCAAGTAGAAAAATAGGGACCACCTTTGGTGGGATGGTAACAGCATTCCATGCGCCTTTGGCATTTAGTCATGCTGGCCACATGACCACAAAGATGTCTTTGGACAGCACTGGTTCTTCAGCTTTGAAACGGAGATGAGCACTGCCTCCAAGAGAGTCAGGAACGACTAGCATATATGTGCGAGCGGAACTTTTATCTTACTATATATATATATACACACACACATACACATATAGATACACACATAGATACATGTACACATAAACATACAGGATGTTACAACAACTCTGCTGGGAGACAAAGTGCTATACACAAATTGACCTGAATTCTTTCTTCCTTTCTTCCTTCCTTTCTTTCTGTCCATCTGTCCATCTGTCTTAAAGATATGGAAAAATGCTTCAAATGTCCAGAAGACCAATACCCAAACAAAGGAAAAGATGACTGCATCCACAAAGTTGTAACATACCTTTCTTACAAGGAACTTCTAGGGTTTTCTTTGGCCTCCGTTTCTATTTCATTGTCTTTGATCACTGCTCTCATATTAGGAATATTTCTTAAGCACAGAGATACCCCTTTGGTCAAAGCCAACAACCGGGACCTCACCTACATTCTCCTTATCTCCCTCCACTTCTGCTTCCTGTGTCCTCTCCTGTTCATTGGTCAACCCGGTAAAGTCACTTGCCTTCTCCGACAACCAACCTTTGGCATCATCTTCTCCGTGGCTGTTTCTTGCATCTTGGCCAAAACCCTCACTGTGGTTGTAGCCTTCATGGCTACCAGGCCAGGCTCCAACATGAAGAAGTGGGTGGGAAAAAGAATGGCAACCTCCATTGTCCTTTTCTTCTCTCTCATCCAAGTTGGCCTTTGTGCCATCTGGCTAGGATATTCCCCTCCATTCCCACAGTTGAACATGCATTCTGTGACCGAGGCCGTCATCAATGAATGTAACGAAGGCTCTACGGTCATGTTCTCCTGTGTCCTAAGCTACATGGGCTTCCTGGCTCTTGCCAGCTTCTTTGTGGCCTTCTGTGCTCGCAGATTACCAGACAGCTTCAATGAAGCCAAATTCATTACATTCAGCATGCTGGTATTTTGCAGCGTTTGGGTGCTATTTGTTCCAACTTACCTGAGCTCCACGGGAAAAGCCTTGTTGGCTGTGGAGATCTTCTCCATTTTAGCTTCTAGTGCAGGATTACTGGGATGTATCTTTTCCCCTAAATGTTACATCATTCTGTTGAGACCTGAGATGAATACCAAGGATCAGCTAGTAAGAAGAAAGAACTGAAGAATTCAATTCCTTTACTTTCTAGTACAATGTTGATTAGTATATGTAAGATTTTGGGATCAAGAATTCATTTAATTATCATTTATATTTCCTAATATTATTCAACTTCTTTATCAAGTTTTATAGTGAAGATAATAAGAATAAAGAGTTACAATATTAGATATTTTTCCTTTCTGGTGCATATTAGTATGGGTAAGATTTGGGGATTCAAACATCAATTACCATCAATTCTGTTTGCCTAATAATATTTAGCTTCTTTATCAAGAAGGTTATACAAAGCATTGAAACCTCTCCTCTGAGGCAGTCTAGTCTTATAAAAAGCTTGACATTCTGACTCCAAGGGGTTCTACAGCATTTTTCACATGTTTGTGGATTTGCTTTATCAATAACACCAAAGTAAGTCCTGTCTGGACATTCTCAGATGACCTGGGAAGATCTTTCAGCCTTCCTGTGAATATGGCTGTCTAAGCTTGCTTTACAAAATGCCTCTTCAAATGTTTCCCCTGGTTTTTCTCCAGTTTTTCCTTTTATTGGCATCAATCCATTCTTAGGGTTGTGCTCATTCTCCAGAAGATATTTCTGGTCAACAAAACTTCACATAATGATGCCCAGATGTCAGATCGCTTTGCTTCAGAGCTCCCCATCCTCTGGGTACCAAATTACCGACAAAGGCAACTATTTTGGCAGAGCAAGGGGTGACAAGACAAAAGTGTTCCAATATCTAAGGAGCTGCTATAAAGAAGCTGGGCATCATTCAGCACCTGGAGGCAGGAGAGGATACAATGAATGGAAACTAATCAAGGAGAGGACCAAAGTAGAACTAAGGAGAGATTTTCTGACAGTTAGAATGATTGATCAATGGAACGATTCGTCTCCAAAAATTGTGTTGCTCCAACACTGGAGGTTTTTAAGGAGAGTTTGGACAAACATTTGTCTAGCAAGGTTTTCTGCTTGAGCAGAGGTTTGACCTTTTTTGGCCCATTTTTGGGGCTTTTATGTCCCATTTTGAGGCTTTTTTTGGCCCTTTTTGGGGGTGAAGGCCCAATAAAGGCCCAAAAATGGGGCATGCAGAGGCCAAAAAATGGCCAGCAGATGGGCGGGGCTTCAGCAATATTCAGTCTTTAAGACACACAGACATTTTCATCCTCTTTAAGGGAGACAAAAAAGTGTGTCTTATAGTCCGAAAAATATGGTAATAGTTGTTATAAGGCCCAAGGTGAAGCCATATCATGAGAAGCAGAAGGCTGAAAGTGGCATAGAAAAACTCCAGAGAAAGTGGCGTACATGCACATAGTGTTACATTATTCTAAGGGTGGTTTGCAGTGTCAGCATTTTGCCCCCAACAATCTGAGTCTTCATTTTATTGGCCTTGGAAGGAGGGAAGAATGGGTCAATCTTGAGTCAACCAGGATCAACCTTCTGAGTGTGGGCATAGTTAGACTGAAATTCTACTTTCTTAGCATTGCGTCACCGAGCAATGATTGAACATAAAGGGCTGCCAAAGGATTTGTTGGAAACCTCTATCCATGTACGTAACCTCCTTTCTAACTCCTCTTGAAAGAAGGGGACAACTCACAGCCGCTAGGTGGATATGGCTGGGTGGTTGCAGTTGGGTCAGAAAAACTAGATGGGCATAGATGGGTGGCATAGCACACTTGCTAACTCAATATTATGTTTAATAAGTTTAGTAATCCTCTCACAATGCTGATGTTTCACAGTGCTTGATTGCCTTGTCTGCCATCTTAGCTGAAACACCAAGAAAAATAAATGGTACGATGAAGTAGGTTTGACTTTTATTTGGGCCTTTCCAAATGTTTCATGAACATTTTTGGTGTTTTATTTTTTTAGAGATTATCCTGGTAACTAAAAGCAGGGGCTTGCTTTAATAGTTCTTGGGACCTCAATTGATATGAAAAAAAGGAATTCATCTTAAATTTTTTCCAGTTCAGAGAACTTACTTCTGCAAACCCTCTATCTGTGGACTCCTGGGGTCTGATGATATTTGAACCCAATCTTAATTTTTCTATTCTTATTTCTATAAACAGTATCTTCTTTCACTCTCAAGTTCTATTTTTTCCATTCTTAATCATATACATTCTCCTTTAATTTTTTAATAATTCATTCTTAATATATTTAAACATGTCCAGGGATACCTTTTTTCCATTTCATCTTTTTTGTTTTACAACAATCTTTCTTCTCTTTCTCTTCCTCTCCCTCCCTTCTTTTATCCTTTCTACCTTCTTCTTCCCTCCTCTTCTATTCCTTCTCTAATTCACCTTCCTTTCTCCCCCTCCTCCTTTCCTCCCCCGTCTAATGTTCTCTCCTACTCTTATTCCCCTTTCCTTTCTTCCTCTCCTCTTCCCTCTCTTCTGTTCCTCTCTCTCCTTCTCCCTTCCTTCAATCTCCCTACTCCTTCTTCTGTCTCTCTCTATTGCTGTATTCATTTTTAATTCAGTCCTTTTTTTCCTATGGTGTCCAGGCATCCCCGTTTTTCTCTCCCTTTATTGCATATATTCCTCAAAATTCCCATCATATTTTAAAATTCTTAACATTGTATTTCAACTTATTTCATCTTTACCTTAAAATCTTTCAGCTTAATTAACTTTCCACCTCTTATTTCCATTTCAATAGTTATTTTTCTCTTTTCTTAATATTTCAATTACTTCCAGCTATTTTTACATATAAAGTAAACCATTCTGTATCTGCTGGTCTACTTACATTTTCTTACATCATTTATTTATCATTTCAATTTCATTTCTTACGTTCAATTTCCTTTGTTTTTTCAATCTTTAGCACACATTTCTTTACTTTCATTTCAATTTTATGTCTTAATTGCAATTAAGTATTCCTTTTTACAGTAATCTATATATTTATTTCAATTTATTTCTTACATACAACTTTTACTACTAATGCCATTCCCTTAAATCAACTTATTACTGCTGTGATTTCTTTCTACTACATTTTTTTCTTTCCCCTTTTAACCATTTTCTTTTAAGCTCTCCTGAATTCCACTTCTTAATATTTTCTCCCCTTTCTCCCATTCACTTATTTCTTTCTTCCTCTTCTTTTTTTTTTTGTGTTTATTGTATCCTCCTTCCTGCATCTTTTCTCTAATTTTTAACTTTATTACCCTTTTAGTTCTCCCCCTTACTCTTTTCCCATTTCCTTCTCTTTCCTTCTTTTTTGAGAGATATTCCCCCATATCTATTTTTATTTTATCACTGTTGATCTCAGTGTAATCATCTATATTTTTTCCTTCAATTATTTTCTTTCCAACATTATATTCTTGCTTCTCATTTATCTTTTCTCTTTCTTTCCTTTTATATTCTATCCAATCGTCCACTTCTTTGTTTCTCTTAAACACTTCTCGCACCTTTTGCAATATCTCCCTCAATTCCTCATACTCATGCTCCCAATTTTCCATATTTTCAATTTAAGAAGAAATAGTTTTTATTTTAATTTATTATATAGTTCTAATTCAAGTCCATTTGATGTCCTTTTTTCTTTTTTTTTCTTCTTTTCAAATAATATCCAATTCAGATAGTCCTTTAAGTCTTCCCAGTTCAAGATTTTATTTTAAAAAAGAATTCAGAAGGACAACAGGAGGAGGATTTGTAAGGTGATTTAAAACAAGTGAAGTAATTATGTTGAAATGGATGACTATATCCTGCTAAAGAGGAAGCTGAAGATTAGGGAGGCCCTGCTGCCTTATTGGAGACAGGAAGAAAGAAGGCAGGGTGAATCTTGCCTAGTTTATTTTTGCCAGGTTATTCTGTAATATATCATATCTTGAGCAAAAGTGAATAAATATTAGTAAAAATTAAAGCCTCCAGAAGTAGGAATTAAAACATCCAAGAAAAGAATGTATAACTTTTTACTGAATGTATTTGAAGAACTATAGAAAAGTGAAAAAGAATATCTCCAAAATATCTTCCCAATTCTACTTCTTCAAGTATTTTCAAAGCAATCAGTCAATTATTAGGTGACCCAACAAAAGAGAGAAAGATGTTGGTCAGCTATGCAAAGAAAACAAGGCCAGCTTGCCAATGTTTCAAAGGTAAATTATATACCTTACAAATAGCTGAAATCAGTTGGTTATCCCAGTAGGCTAAAACCATCAAAGGTTCTCAGCAGAACGGAATAGGAATGGAGAAACAACCTATATAATTACTTCTAGAGCCACATGAGAGCACAAAGGGGTGGCTTCATGAGGTTTATTTCCACAGATTCTTTTCCTCCTGTTTTATCTGCCAGAACTTCTCTCTGACTGAAATAGCAAATGTTCTGTGCAGAAGGAAATAGGAATTGAAAAATAGTCCTCATAAATATCATGGGAGCTGCATGGAGGCAGTAAAGGATAAGGCTGACTTTGTGAGATTCATTCCTCCTGTTTTATCTGCCACAACTTCTCTTTGAATGACAGACCCAGACATTTTCTCCATCACAATAGAAAGAAAGATGTTGTTCCTTTTGATGTTCTCCATGCACAGAGTAGCTACTCTAAGATGCCCTGCAAGTGAAGCTTTCCCTGTTCCACATGAGTGGTTCCAGCCTGGTGACCTCCTCATCGGTGGGATGGTGTCTCACATTTTCTACACATTTTATGAAATTGAATTAAAGGACCATCGTTCTCTACAACTTTATCCCTTTCCAATGTAATATATTTTTCCTTTAGATGGGTCCCCAATTATACTGAACTCCCCAAATATTTCTTATATGATTAAAGGTTTTTATGACCATAATGCAGATTTTGCATCTTCCTTTGTCTTTTGAGTATATCTGGTTGTGGGAGAAGAAATGTCTTTTTCATTCATACATTAAATGTTTGCCAAAATAAGTTTTTTTAAAGAACATTCGATGAGCTGAACTTTTTTTTTTAAAAATCTGCATTATGACTCCTCACAAAATATGCTAGCAGTAAATGCGTGATATTTGCTGAATTTGTTTATATTCTGTTTGTGCTAAACTGAAAGAAAATAAAAGTAGTAGCATGTAAAAAAGCTGACTATTCAATTTGCTGTAGTGCTTATTTATTGTAAGGCATGGAAATACATGGAAACACTATAAATTACTCCAGTATTTTATTATGTGCAATTCTCATTGTCCTACTTCTGTCAGAGACAGAAATGTTTGTTATTCATTTAGAAATGATGCCAAACTATAACAATGTTTAAATATATTAATCAATAAGATTTTTTTAAAACTTATTGGCAGTATAGTCACCAAATTCTACCAGCATGCCCTCGCCTTGGCCTTTGCTGTGAAGGAGATCAATGAAGACTCCCAGATCTTACCTAACGTCACTCTTGGGTTCCACATCCATGACAGTTACTACAACCCAAGGATGACCTACCGCACCACTCTGGACCTGCTTTTCAAATCTAAGGGATTTTTTCCTAACTACAAATGTGATAGCCAGAAGAATCTCATGGCCATTATTGGAGGATTAGATGCTTCTACTTCTTCCTGTATGGCAGAAAGTATAAATCTCTTCAAAATTCCACAGGTAATTTGGGAAGAGCAGTAGGAGATAAATTGGTCTTCTTTTGTAATGAACATTAGAGATCATTCTCTAATATTATTCCCTCCATCGTCATGAATAATGACTCTCTTTCTTTATTAAGCTGACCTATGGCTCCTTTGCCCAAGAAGAGCTCCAGGCTACTAAGTTCTCTTCACTTTATTACTTGGTCCCAAAAGAGGAGCATCAATACAGTGGAATTATACATCTTCTTCTCCATTTTGCATGGACCTGGATTGGAGTCTTTACATTCGATAAGAATAAGGGAGAACATTTCTTGCAGAAACTGAATCCGTTGCTTTCCCAAAATGGGATCTGTTTAGCCTTCACACAAAAGATTCCACAGCAAGCCCCATTTGAAATTATATCACAATTTCTCGATCTAATGTGGACTATTTTTAATATACTGATAGATCAGAAAGCCAATGTTTTTCTTGTCTACGGCGAACCATTCACAATTCTGTGGCTCAGAAATGTTGTGTTTTTATGTGATCCTGAAAATAAAGAGAGTGCGTCATTTAGGAAGGTATGGATCTTGATGTTCCCAATTGATTTCACATTGACAGGACTTCAAAGGAGCTGGGATCTCCAGTTGTTCCACGGGGCTCTTTCCTTTACTGTTCATTCAAGAGATGTTCAAGGCTTTAAAGAATTTCTTCAAGTTATCAAACCTTCAACCCACAGAGATGGATTTCTTCAAGTTATTTGGGAGCAATTGTTTGACTGTTCAGTTTCAAATGAAGAATCACCCTCAATGATCGATGAAACTTGTAGCGGAGAAGAGAATTTGGAGAATCTGCCTGGTGCTCTGTTTGAGTTGCAGATGACTGGCCAAAGCTACAGTATCTACAATGCTGTTTATGCAGTGGCACATTCATTGCATGAGGCAGTGAGATCTAGAGCCCCACACAGAAAAAGTCAAAGGTTTGAATTTCAAGCTCTGCAGCCTTGGCAGGTGATGCCTACATGCTATACATACGTTATGCATCTTACTTAAATTTAGTTGAAGTCTTAATTTTAGTTCTGGTTTAAAAAAAAATCTATATTTTGAAAGACATTCTCCATAACAATTAACAATTGTTAATTAACATCTTATTTTTGTATTGGAAAATATTAATCTAGATAAGCTTAGATCAAATCGGGATAAGCAGCCTGGAATTAAGGAGAAACTTCCTAACAGTAAAGACAATTAACCAGTGGAACAGCTTGCCACTAGAAATCATGGGTGCTCCATCACTGGAGGTTTCTAAGAAGGGAGTGGACAGTCACTTGTCTGCAATGGTATAGGATCTCCAACTTGAGCAGAGGGCTGGTACTAGAAGACCTCCAAGGTCCCTTCCGGCTCTATTCTGATGAAAGATCAGACCAAACTAGATTGGTCCATGTAGTTATTTGAGCATTATCGCAGGAATGGGAAGAATGAATAAATAAAATTTGAATATTATTATTAGCTCCTTCCAACTCCTTCTCGATTTCATTCTCTTTGAAGTAGCTCCATCCATTTCTTCAAGGCATGTCTTTCAACAATTCAGCTGGGGAGAGAGTGTTCCTGAATGAGAAAGGGGAAACAACTGGAGGGTTCGACATCACCAACATGATCACTTTTCCAAACAGGTCCTTTCAGAGAGTTAGAGTTGGAAGGATAGATCCCAATGCTCCAAAAGGGAAGAAAGTATTCATTAATGACGATCTGATTGTCTGGCATTCTGCTTTTAACCAGGTATGGACACATTGAATGGATTGTATTGTGATTCATTATGATATCATGAAGGTGTCTGTCTGTAAATCCATATTGAGCACAGTCTCTGTATAAATCTATGTAATTTGTAAATCTAATTTCGGTTTTTGAAAGAAGAAAGGCATATCCTGAAAAAAAATACTCTTCATTTACAAAACTGACATTACAATGAGAAAACATTTCATATTTGGATTGTAATTATCAATTGAAAAGATGTTGAAATCTATATAAATTATATATCAAATTTGATAAAATTCACTAACACATTAAGAAGTCAAGTATTGCTTGCTGCCATATTGGAGAAGAATTAGAAACTCTTTTAAAAATCTCTTAAAGTGATAAGAGCGGATGGGAACTTTTGAGGAGGATTTGTTTTTGTATAAGATGTTTGATCTCGACATTCAAAGAAAGTGGAACCAAGCAAAATTTAAAATTGAAATGAAGACAACTCAGAAACAACAAAATGATGCAGGAACTAATTGAAATGATTAAAACAATGCACATATCATTCAAACTGGAAATAAATGAAATTCTTACAACGATGCATGGAAAACCTAAACTGAATGAACCAGAGACTGTGCTGGAACATACCCAAGTGGAAGAAACCAAGAACGAGAAGCAAGAAAATAGTATTAAAAATAAAGTCATTGATTATGAAAAATTAAATGATTATGGTGGTAGTAACAGTGAAAAAAAGAGAAGATTTAGGAAAAAAATAGTGGGAAAAAGGAAACAAAGGGAAGAAAAGGAAAAGGGAAAAAGTTACAAACGGAGATGCACTTTAAAGATTACATTGGGATTAACAATGAGAAAAATAGAGGTGTTAGAAAGAGACAAGGAATGAAAGAAGAGGGGAAGAGACCAAACATAAAAAAAATGAAATGATTACACTGGGATTAACAGTGGTAAAGCAAGAAAGGTGAATAGGGGAAAAAGGAGGAGAGCAGTTGGAAATACAGGGCAAACTAGGAGAGCAAGGGCCTTTAAAATTGGGAAAAAAGGAAAAAGAGAAAAGAGAAAAAAGGGAAAAAGAAGAAAAGAGGATGGGATAAAGGATAGTAAGATTTATAACTATAAATGAATGGTAGTAAGTTTAATAGATGCAATTATAATATTTGGAATGTTTTTAATGGTAATAATGGAATTCAGCTAAAACATTTGAAATTATATCGTATTGATGTAGAAATGAATGACTTTAAAGTGAAATGTTATTTCACTTTAAATATAAATTCATATATTTGAATGCAATATTTGGATAAATTGGGGGCAGAAGAGAAATAGAAAAGAGGGAAGGAATGGGTTAAATATGAGCCTGGTTTAGCTCAACAGACAGAAGCACTGTAATTTAACACCAGCTGTCTGCAATTAAAGTAAGATCAAATCTCGCCAGGCTCAAGGTTGACTCAGCCTTCCATCCTTTCTAAGGTAGGTAAATTGAGGACCCAGTTTGTGGGGGCAATAAACTGACTTTGTATAAATATACAAAAGTATAAAGGCTATGGCTTAACGCACTGTAAGCCGCCCTGAGTCTCCGGAGAAGGGTGGCATATAAATCAAATTTAAAAAAAAGATATGAAAAAGGGTATGGATATCAAGATTTATGAGTGGAATATTGGTATTTAGGGAAAATATGTCAATATATTTATATATATGGAAAATTGGGTTTATATACTTATGTAAATTGTAGCATTGTACTGTATTATTTGGTTAATCTGATAAAAAAGAAATAGAGAAGAGGGAAGGAAATGGGCTATATGTGTATAATTGTATGAATATTAAATATTTATAATTGGAATAATGAAATTTAGGAAAAATATTTGAAATTATATTATGGTTAAATTGGAAAAAAAGAAATGGAAAAGGGGGAAGGAAATGAGTTATATATTTAAGTGTATGAAAATTAAGATTTGTAATTGCAATAATAGAATCTAGGGAAAATATGTGGAAACTGATAAAGAAATGGAAAAAAGGGATAATTGTAAAACTGCTGACTATTAAATATCTATGATTGGAATGATGGAATATAAGGAAAATATTTGAAATTATATTGTATTGTGAAAAGGGAGTAATGGGAGAATATTTGAATAAGATAATTTAGAGTTAGGTTTAGATATTAGAAAAATGATTGATTTCAATTTAAAGGGTTTCAATTTGAAAAAAGTAAAGAGAGGAGTGGAAAAAATGATTAGGATTAGAGATTAAGGCAATAATTGGTAATATTGTTTATATATTAGAAGAAATAGAAGGAAATAAAATAAAATAGAAGGAAAATAAAATAAAAAATTAGAGAGAAAGAATTTTATAGCGAAAAGTGAAATATATAAAATGGTGTTTGAGAAACTGAAAGCGGTACAAATTGTGATTTGGCAGAAAAAAATGCATTGTTTGTTTGTTTCTATGTGTGTTTGAAAAAATAAAAAAAATTCATTAAAAAAAAGAAACTGTTTTAAAAATCTCCCTTTGAAAAAGCTTTCATATTTATGACCAGGTACTTCCAATTTCTCTGTGTAATGACCATTGCTCTCCTGGATACTGGAAGAAAGGAATGGAAGGAAAAGAATTCTGTTGCTACGACTGTGTTCCATGTCCAGAAGGGAAGATTTCAAATCAAAAGGGTAAGTTAGACATTCCATCAAGTTTCATTAGATAGATTTAAGCAAATTGGAATGCACTACATTGGGATGTATATAATTAAAAGTTTTCACAAATTCTTCAGGCTGGAAATATATTTCTGCACTGTGGATTACAGTCCGTTGTTCAGGAGTCAAAGTTTGCCTATAAGATTCTAAGGCTTAGTCTTTCCAAATGGAGACCCAAAATAGTGTATATATCCATTCAGCCATAGATCGTCTATCATCACATGATCTCTTATCTATTTAGTTACTTTTCACATTTTCAACCTCATTTGCTGTTCTTTTCCTTAAGATTGTTAACAAATTGATAGGAAAGACTGAGCTGTGATGGTGCAGTGGTTAGAATTTAGCATTGCAGGCTAATTCTGCCGACCTGCCAGAGTTACGCGGCACTAGGGATTCGAACCGTTGAACTGCTGACCTTTCTGATTGACAAGCTCAGTGTCTTAGCCACTGAGCCACCGCATCCCCTAAAAGTATGATTGAAGGACCACTAATGTCCACTCTTCAAAGACTCTACTTCAAATTGAAATAAACAATGACAGATGTGGGGGTTTTTTTGTTGTTTTTTGTTTACAAATGATAGTATAAAATTGCAACCAAACCCTTTGATACGCTGAGGTCCATTTTAACCATGAGAGAACTAAGACATTTTCCTTCTTGATCTGCCATTTTCTAGATCTTATCTTCCACTAAAACCTGAAAGCAAGAGAAAGGAGCTTCAGGAAACAAATGAAGATTTGTGAATGGATTAGATATTCCAACCACAAAGGGAAATAGAGTGGGTGTTTTTAGAACCAATTAATACTTTCTATATAGAACACAGAAGCACACAAAAGATCAGGCTGGAGTTCAGGCTATTATCTTGTTTTGATGGTAAATGTAGGTGATTTATTTTGTTCGTTCGACCCAACCTTTTATTCTCAAATAAAAAGACTAATGTTTCTTTAGCTTCCTCACTTTTTAGAGTTTAAAATTTAGAAGAGGTTAAAAAGATTATATTGATTGTACTTCAGGGTTAAGGGTTGCGGTGGCTCAATGGCTAAGACACTGAGCTTGTCGATCGAAAGGTCAGCAGTTTGAATCTTTAGTGCCGCGTAACGGGGTGAGCTCCTGTTACTTCTGCTAATCTAGCAGTTAGAAAATACGTTAAAAATGCAAGTAGAAAAATAGGGACCACCTTTGGTGGGAAGGTAACAGCGTTCCGTGCGCCTTTGGCGTTGAGTCATGCTGGCCACATGACCACAGAGACGCCTTCGTTCAACACTGGCTCTTCAGCTTTGAAACGGAGATGAGCACCACCCCCTAGAGTCAGCAACGACTAGCGCATATGTACAAGGGGAACCTTAGCTTTATTTTTACTTCAGAGTTAGTATCTCTGCTCCTCTTACTATCATTACAGTTTTCTTCTCTATGCTTTGGAAAAATTAATAAAGCAATAATGGTCCTTAATGATTTCAATGGATAATTGTCTTTCCCACTTTACTTGTGAATTCTAAAGCATAGAGCAGAGGAAGAACTGCATTTTCATTGACAAATGATCACACTGGTGCTTAATGGAGACAAGTCAAGATGAATCACAACCGTCATCCACTATGATTTTCAAAAGCATGGATGGCATAGATGACAAATTCTTCACTTTTCTTCCAGATACGGATGACTGTTTTGAATGTCCACAAGATCATTATCCAAATAAAGAAAAGAAAGGATGCATCCTGAAATTGCTGGTCTTTCTAACTTTTAAAGAAACCTTAGGAATTGGTTTGGCCTCAGCTGCTCTTTGTTTCTTCTTCTTGACAGCTTGGGTATTTGGAACATTTATTAAGCACAGGGATACTCCCATTGTCAAAGCCAACAATCGGTCCCTCACCTACACCCTCCTTGTCTCTCTTCTGCTCTGTTTTCTCTCCTCTTTGTTGTTCCTCAGCCAACCTGACAAGGTGACCTGCCTTCTCCGACAACCAACTTTTGGCATCACCTTCTCAGTGGCCATTTCTAGCGTCCTGGCCAAAACCATCACTGTGGTTGTAGCTTTCATGGCCACTAAACCGGGATCTCAGATGAGGAGATGGGTGGGGAAAAAATTGGCCTTTTCTATTGTCCTTTCATGCTCTCTATTAGAAGTATGTATTTGTATAATTTGGTTGTCAACATCTCCCCCATTCCCTGAGTTGAACATGCACTCAGAGATACAAGAAATGATTTTACAATGCAATGAGGGATCAGCTTTCTTCTTCTACTGTGTCTTGGGCTACATGGGTATCTTGGCCATTGCCAGCTTTATTGTGGCTTTCCTTGCCCGTAAATTACCTGACAGCTTTAATGAAGCCAAGTTCATCACTTTCAGCATGTTGGCCTTTTGCAGTGTGTGGATCTCCTTCTTTCCAGCCTATCTGAGCACAAAAGGAAAAGCCATGGTAGCTGTGGAGGTCTTCTCCATCTTGGCCTCCAGTGCTGCATTACTGGGATGCATATTCTTGCCAAAGTGCTACATCATTGTTTTGCGGCCTAAACTCAACCACAGGGAGCAACTCATAAAGAGAAAATAGTACCCAATGTTGTCTTTTTTCCTAATAAAAAATGCTGACAACAAAAAATAAAAGGACCATTTGCTATTTACAGAAACCATGTAGTTTTGATTTTGGCCTAAGTAGATATATGGAGGTTTATTTTTATTACGGTTCATCATGCAAGTTAGGTGTTCAGAGTTGATTTGGCAGGTTTTTTTCACACAACAAATCCTTTCCAAGGACCTGAGATTGGCAGATGTGGATTTTTTTTTTCTAGGTTGTAAACTGCTCTAAATAAAGCATTTTGTGCAATTGACTGGTGTTGAATTTGTCAATACTGATGTTGTTTAAGTGAATCTCGAGATGTTTTGGGATAACACCCAAAGTGCCTACTACTATTGGTACTATCCAGGGGTGAAATGCTCCTGGTTCGGACTGGCTCGGGCAAGTAGGTAGCCATGGCGGCGGGCAATTCGGAGAACCGGTACGAAAATCCCTGCCCCTGTCCACTATGCCCAGCTGAGCCTGATCATCAGAGGCTTTTTTTCTTTTAAATGCCGCTGACGATCCAAGCTCTGACGATCCCAGCTGAGTTACCTGCCTATCAGGCAACTCAGCTTGGATCATCAGAGTCCTGTAAAAGAAAAAAAGTTTTTTTTTTTCCTTTTGGCTCTTTTGGCTCTGATGATCCCAGCTTTTAAAAAACCCTCTGCCGATCAGGCAAGTCAGCTGGGATTGTCAGAGCCTTTTGAAAGTGTTTTTTTTTTTACATGCTTTTACATGTAAAAAATAGTTTTATTTCTATACCGCCCTTCTCCCGAAGGACTCAGGGCGGTGTACAGCCAGTTTAAAAACACAAGACACAACAATAATTAAAAATTAAAATAATTAAATAGATTTGGCTGCTTTTTAACAATCCTGTAATCCTTTGCATTGGAAGGAGTTCAGACAACTTAATGGAGATGAGCATTTACTGGTCGGATGCCCTTCCTGATGTCTATATGGAGATCACAGCAGATATTTGGTCTGTCGTCTCCCCCCACCCCAAGAGAGAAATATCTGCCACTACCTAGGATTGAAATCACAGCCTCATGATTGTGAGGAGTGAAGTCCACCTTTAGGCCACCTTGCTATCTGTTAATATTAAGATGTATTTTGTTTACTCATTCCAAAATGAAAAATTTTTACAATGTAAAAAAGAAGTGGAGACTATAGAAAGAGGGCAGAGAAGAGCAACAAAGATGATTAGGGGACTGGAGGCTAAAGCATATGAAGAACGGTTGCAGGAACTGAGAATGTCTAGTTTAATGAAAAGAAGGACTTGGGGAGACATGGTAACTGTGTTCCAATATCTCAGGGGCTGCCACAAAGAAGAGGGAGTCAACCGATTCTCCAAAGCACATGAGGGTAGGACAAGAAGCAATGGGTAGAAACTAATCAAGGAGAGAAGTAACCTAGAACTAAGGAGAAATTTCTGGACAGTTAGAAGAATTAATCCAGAAGTTGTGAATGCTCGAACACTGGAAGTTTTTAAAGAAGGGGTTGGATAACCATTTGTCTGAAGTAGTGTAGGGTTTGCTGCCTAAGCAGGGGGTTGGACTAGAAGACCTCCAAGGTCCATTCTAACTCTGTTATTCTTTTCAAAATAACTGCACATACTGCTGCATTTTCAATTATTTTTCCAAGATTCTATAACTTAATCCATTCTCCTTTTCAACCCGGCAAAATAGCAAGACTTCATGAATTAAGCTTTCTTGGTTAGGAGATTAATTTATAGTCTACATAAACATCCACATGCACAATACATTCTCTGTCTCTCTCTGTCTCTGCCTCTCCCTCTCCCTCTCTCTCTCTCTCTCTCTCTCTCTCTCTCTCTCTGTCTCTATCTCTTTCTCTCTCTCTCTCTCTCTCTCTCTCTCTCTCTCTCTCTCTCTCTCTCTCTCTGCCTCTCTCTCTTTCTCTCTCTCTCTCTGCCTCTCTCTCTCTCTGTGTGTGTGTATGTGTCTGTGTGTGTCTATCTCTGTCTCTGTCTCTGTCTTTGTCTCTATCTCTATCTCTATCTCTATATCTATCTCTTTCTTTCTCTCTCTCTCTCTCTCTCTCTCTCTCTCTCTCTGTCTCTGTCTCTATCTCCTTGTCTCTCTCTCTCTCCCTCTCTCTCTTTCTCTCTCTCTCTCTCTCTGTCTCTATCTCTTTCTCTCTCTCTCTCTGCCTCTCTCTCTTTCTCTCTCTCTCTTTCTCTCTCTCTCTCTGCCTCTCTCTCTCTCTCTCTCTGTGTGTGTGTGTGTGTGTCTATCTCTGTCTCTGTCTCTGTCTCTATCTCTTTCTCTCTCTGTCTCTGTCTCTGTCTCTATCTCTTTGTCTCTCTCTCTCTCTCTCACTCCTTCTCTCTCTCTTTCTCTCTCTCTCTCTCTCTGTGCCTCTCTCTCTGTCTCTCTGTCTCTATCTCTTTCTCTCTCTCTCTCTGTCTCTCTCTCTCCCTCCCTCTCTCTCTCTCTCTCTGTCTCTCTCTCTCTCTCTCTCTCTCTCTGTGTGTGTGTGTGTGTGTGTCTATCTCTGTCTCTGTCTCTGCAACTCTCTCACATACACAGACACACAATTAGATTTGTCATTTTTGGGGGAAAACATGTGACATGATCAGAATCTGAATATCCTTTATATATAAAAAAGAATTGTGCTTTTTTGGACTCCTTCCATTCCCTACCATCCACCCAGAGCAGAAGAAGCTTTTGGGATGAGAAGTGAAACATCTTCAAAGAAAAACCAGAAAGTCAAGTTACCTCTTGAAAAAGCGCCTCTGGAAGGATGATGGCCTAGCTATAATAATGACTTCCAAACTTTCTGATATAATATATGACCTTATGGTGAACTGAAACTTTTAGTGTATCCCCTAGTATTTCTTAACTGTCATTTGAATGAAGAACAGAGTTGGAAGGCAGCATGGAGGTCTTCTAGTCCAACCCTCTGCTTAGGCAGGAAACCCTACACCACTTCAGACAAATGGTTATCCAACATCTTCTGAAAAACTTCCAGTGTTGAAGCATTCACAACTTCTGGAGGCAAGTTGTTCCACTGATTAATGATTCTAACTGTCAGGAAATTTCTCCTTAGTTCTAAGTTGCTTCTCTCCTTAATTAGTATCCACCCATTGCTTCTTGTTCTACCCTGAGGTGCTTTGGAGAAAGAATTCAGAAGGACAACATGATCAGGATTTGTAAGTTGATTTAAAACAAGTGAAGTAATTATGTTGAAATGGATAACTATATCCTGCTAAAGAGGAAGCTGAAGATTAGGGAGGCCCTGCTGCCTTATTGGAGACAGGAAGAAAGAAGGCAGGGTGAATCTTGCCTAGTTTATTTTTGGCAGGTTATTCTGTAATACATCATATCTTGAGCAAAAGTGATTAATATTAGTAAAAATTAAAGCCTCCAGAAGTAGGAATTAAAACATCCAAGAAAAGAATGTATAACTTTTTACTGAATGTATTTGAAGAACTATAGAAAAGTGAAAAAAAATATCTCCAAAATATCTTCCCAATTCTACTGTTTCAAGTATTTTCAAAGCAATCAGTCAATTATTAGGTGACCCAACAAAAGAGAGAAAGATGTTGGTCAGCTATGCAAAGAAAACAAGGCCAGCTTGCCAATGTTTCAAAGGTAAATTATATACCTTACACATAGCTGAAATCAGTTGGTTATCCCAGTAGGCCAAAACCTTCAAAGGTTCTCAGCAGAACGGAATAGGAATGGAGAAACAACCTATATAATTACTTCTAGAGCCACATGAGAGCACAAAGGGGTGGCTTCATGAGGTTTATTTCGGCAGATTCTTTTCCTCCTGTTTTATCTGCCAGAACTTCTCTTTGACTGAAATAGCAAATGTTCTGTGCAGAAGGAAATAGGAATTGAAAAATAGTCCTCATAAATATCATGGGAGCTGCATGGAGGCAGTAAAGGATAAGGCTGACTTTGTGAGATTCATTCCTCCTGTTTTATCTGCCACAACTTCTCTTTGAATGACAGACCCAGACATTTTCTCCATCACAATAGAAAGAAAGATGTTGTTCCTTTTGATGTTCTCCATGCACAGAGTAGCTACTCTAAGATGCCCTGCAAGTGAAGCTTTCCCTGTTCCACATGAGTGGTTCCAGCCTGGTGACCTCATCATCGGTGGGATGGTGTCTCACATTTTTTACACATTTTATGAAATTGAATTAAAGGACCATCGTTCTGTACAACTTTATCCCTTGCCAATGTAATATTTTTTTCCTTCAGATGTGTTCCCCAATTTTACTGAACTCCCCAATATTTCTTATATGATTAAAGGTTTTTATGACCATAATGCAGATTTTGTATCTTTCTTTGTATTTTGAGTATATCTGGATGTGGGAGAAGAAAGTTTTCTTTAAGTTAATATCTTTTTTGTGAAAATGCTTTAAAGTCTTAAAGTCTTTTTCATTCATACATTAAATGTTTGCCAAAATAAGTTTTTTTAAAGAATATTCGATGAGTTGAATTTTTTTTTAAAGATCTGCATTATGACTCCTCACAAAATATGCTAGCAGTAAATGCATGGTATTTGCTGAATTTGTTCATATTCTGTTTGTGCTAAACTGAAAGAAAATAAAAGTAGTAGCATGTAAAAAAGCTGACTATTCAATTTGCTGTAGTGCTTATTTATTGTAAGGCATGGAAATACATGGAAACACTATAAATTACTCCAGTATTTTATTATGTGCAATTCTCATCGTCCTACTTCCATCAGAGACAGAAATGTTTGTTCTTCATTTAGAAATGATGCCAAACTATAACAATGTTTAAATTTCTTAATCAATAAGTTTTTTTTAATTTATTGGCAGTATAGTCCCCAAATTCTACCAGCATGCCCTCGCCTTGGTCTTTGCTGTGAAGGAGATCAATGAAGACTCCCAGATCTTACCTAAGGTTACTCTTGGGTTCCACATCCATGACAGTTACTACAACCCAAGGATGACCTACCGTACCACTCTGGACCTGCTTTTCAAATCTAAGGGATTTTTTCCTAACTACAAATGTGATAGCCAGAAGAATCTCATGGCCATTATTGGAGGATTAGATGCTTCTACTTCTTCCTGTATGGCAGAAAGTATAAATCTCTTCAAAATTCCGCAGGTAATTTGGGGAGAGCAGTAAAAGATAAATTGGTTTTCTTTTTTAATGAACATTAGAGGTCATTCTCTAATATTTTTCCCTCCATCATCATGAATAATGACTCTCTTTCTTTGTTAAGCTGACCTATGGCTCCTTTGCCCAAGAAGAGCTCCAGGCTACTGAGTTCTCTTCACTTTATTACTTGGTCCCAAAAGAGGAGCATCAATACAGTGGAATTATACATCTTCTTCTCCATTTTGCATGGACCTGGATTGGAGTCTTTACATTCGATAAGAATAAGGGAGAACATTTCTTGCAGAAACTGAATCCGTTGCTTTCCCAAAATGGGATCTGTTTAGCCTTCACACAAAAGATTCCACACCAAGCCCCACTTGAAGATCTATCAGAATTTTTCGATCTAATGTCTACTATTTTTAATATACTGACAGATCAGAAAGCCAATGTTTTTCTTGTCTACGGCGAACTATTCACAATTCTGTGGCTCAGAAATATTGTGTTTTTACGTGATCCTGAAAACAAAAAGAGTGCGTCATTTAGGAAGGTTTGGATCTTGATGTTCCCAATTGATTTCACACTGACAGGATTTCAAAAGAGCTGGGATCTCCAGTTGTTCCACGGAGCTCTTTCCTTTACTGTTCAGTCAAGAGACGTTCAAGGCTTTAAAGAATTTCTTCAAGTGATCAAACCTTCAACCCACAAAGATGGATTTCTTCAAGATGTTTGGGAGCAATTGTTTGACTGTTCACTTTCAAATGAAGAATCACCCTCAATGATCGATGAAACTTGTAGCGGAGAAGAGAATTTGGATAATCTGCCTGGTGCTCTGTTTGAGTTGCAGATGACTGGCCAAAGCTACAGTATCTACAATGCTGTTTATGCAGTGGCACATTCATTGCATGAGGCAGTGAGATCTAGAGCCCCACACAGAGAAAGTCAAAGGTTTGAATTTCAAGCTCTGCAGCCTTGGCAGGTGATGCCTACATGCTATACATATGTTATGCATCTTACTTAAATTTAGTTGACCTCTTAATTTTAGTTCTGGTTTAAACAAAAATCTATATTTTGAAAGACATTCTCCATAACTATTAAAAATTGATCTGATCTAAGATTATCTAGATTAATATTTTCTGATACAAAAATAAGACGGTAATTAACAATTTTTAATATGTTAATTACCGTCTTATTTTTGTATCAGAAAATATTAATCTAGATAATCTTAGATCAGATCTAGATAAGCAACCTGGAATTAAGGAGAAACTTCCTAACAGCTAGAAGAATTAACCAGTGGAACAGCTTGCCACTACAAATTGTGGGTGCTCCATCACTGGAAGTTTCTAAGAAGGGACTGGACAGTCACTTGTCTACAATGGTATAGGTTCTCCTACTTGAGCAGAGGGCTGGTACTAGAAGACCTCCAAGGTCCCTTCCGGCTCTATTCTGATGAAAGATCAGACCAAACTAGATTTAGATAGATAGATAGATAGATAGATAGATAGATAGATAGATAGATAGATAGATAGATAGCTCGAGGATGGATGGATGGATGGATGCATGGATGGATGGATGGATAGATAGATGATAGATAGATAGATAGATAGATAGATAGATAGATAGATAGATGATACATAAAATAAGATTATGGATGGTGTAGGTTTGATTCATTGTTTAAGTAGTGAGTCTATATCATATTCAAAATATTGTTTTCATTTTGCTTTTATTGAATGAATTTTTCCCTATATTTCCTTAAAATCATTTATAGAGAAGATCTATAAAGTTCCATGCAATATGGATTGTCAATTTTCTCCATGTAGTTATTTGAGCATTATTGCAGGAATGGGAAGAATAAATAAATAAAATTTGAATATTATTATTAGCTCCTTCCAACTCCTTCTCTCTTTCATTCTCTTTGAAGTAGCTCCATCCATTTCTTCAAGGCATTTCTTTCAACAATTCTGCTGGGGAGAGAGTGTTCCTGAATGAGAAAGGGGAAACAACTGGAGGGTTCGACATCACCAACATGATCACTTTTCCAAACAGGTCCTTTCAGAGAGTTAGAGTTGGAAGGATAGATCCCAGTGCTCCAAAAGGGAAAAAAGTATTCATTAATGACGATCTGATTGTCTGGCATTCTGCTTTTAACCAGGTATGGACACATTGAATGGATTGTATTGTGATTCATTATGATATCATGAAGGTGTCTGTCTGTAAATCCATATTGAACACAGTCTCTGTATAAATCTATGTAATTTGTAAATCTAATTTCGGTTTTTGAAAGAAGAAAGGCATATTCTGAAAAAAAAATATTCTTCATTTACAAAACTGACATTACAATGAGAAAACATTTCATATTTGGATTGCAATTATCAATTGAAAAGATGTTGAAATCTATATAAATTATATATCAAATTTGATAAAATTCACTAACAGATTAAGAAGTCAAATATTGCTTCCTGCCATATTGGAGAAGAATTAGAAACTCTTTTAAAAATCTCTTAAAGTGATAAGAGCAGATGGGAACTTTTAAGGAGGATTTGTTTTTGTATAAGATGTTTTAGATCGACATTCAAAGAAAGTGGAACCCAGCAAAACTTAAAATTGGAATAAAGACAACTCGGAAACAACTAAATGTCACAGGAACTAATTGAAATGATTAAAACGATGCGCATATCATTCAAATTGGAAATAAATGAAATTGTTACAACGATGCATGGAAAACCTAAACGGAATGAACCAGAGACTGTGCTGGAACATACCCAAGTGGAAGAAACCAAGAACGAGAAACAAGAAAATAGTACTAAAAATAAAGTCATTGATTATGAAAAATTAAATGATTATGGTGGTAGTAACAGTGAAAAAAAGAGAAGACTTAGGAAAAAAAATAGTGGGAAAAAGGAAACAAAGGGAAGAAAAGGAAAAGGGAAAAAGTTACAAATGGAGATGCACTTTAAAGATTACATTGGGATTAACAATGAGAAAAATAGAGGTGTTAGAAAGAGACAAGGAATGAAAGAAGAGGGGAAGAGACCAAACATAAAAAAATGAAATGATTACACTGGGATTAACAGTGGTAAAGCAAGAAAGGTGAATAGGGGAAAAAGGAGGAGAGCAGTTGGAAATACAGGGCAAACTAGGAGAGCAAGGGCCTTTAAAATTGGGAAAAAAGGAAAAAGAGAAAAGAGAAAAAAGGGAAAAAGAAGAAAAGAGGATGGGATAAAGGATAGTAAGATTTATAACTATAAATGAATGGTAGTAAGTTTAATAGATGCAATTATAATATTTGGAATGTTTTTAATGGTAATAATGGAATTCAGCTAAAACATTTGAAATTATATCGTATTGATGTAGAAATGAATGACTTTAAAGTGAAATGTTATTTCACTTTAAATATAAATTCATATATTTGAATGCAATATTTGGATAAATTGGGGGCAGAAGAGAAATAGAAAAGAGGGAAGGAATGGGTTAAATATGAGCCTGGTTTAGCTCAACAGACAGAAGCACTGTAATTTAACACCAGCTGTCTGCAATTAAAGTAAGATCAAATCTCGCCAGGCTCAAGGTTGACTCAGCCTTCCATCCTTTCTAAGGTAGGTAAATTGAGGACCCAGTTTGTGGGGGCAATAAACTGACTTTGTATAAATATACAAAAGTATAAAGGCTATGGCTTAACGCACTGTAAGCCGCCCTGAGTCTCCGGAGAAGGGTGGCATATAAATCAAATTTAAAAAAAAAGATATGAAAAAGGGTATGGATATCAAGATTTATGAGTGGAATATTGGTATTTAGGGAAAATATGTCAATATATTTATATATATGGAAAATTGGGTTTATATACTTATGTAAATTGTAGCATTGTACTGTATTATTTGGTTAATCTGATAAAAAAGAAATAGAGAAGAGGGAAGGAAATGGGCTATATGTGTATAATTGTATGAATATTAAATATTTATAATTGGAATAATGAAATTTAGGAAAAATATTTGAAATTATATTATGGTTAAATTGGAAAAAAAGAAATGGAAAAGGGGGAAGGAAATGAGTTATATATTTAAGTGTATGAAAATTAAGATTTGTAATTGCAATAATAGAATCTAGGGAAAATATGTCAAAACTGATAAAAAAGAAATGGAAAAGAGGGATAATTGTAAAACTGCTGACTATTAAATATCTATGATTGGAATGATGGAATATAAGGAAAATATTTGAAATTATATTGTATTGTGAAAAGGGAGTAATGGGAGAATATTTGAATAAGATAATTTAGAGTTAGGTTTAGATATTTGAAAAATGATTGATTTCAATTTAAAGGGTTTCCATTTGAAAAAAGTAAAGAGAGGAGTGGAAAAAATGATTAGGATTAGAGATTAAGGCAATAATTGGTAATATTGTTTATATATTAGAAGAAATAGAAGGAAATAAAATAAAATAGAAGGAAAATAAAATAAAAAATTAGAGAGAAAGAATTTTATAGCTAAAAGTGAAATATATAAAATGGTGTTTGAGAAACTGAAAGCGGTACAAATTGTGATTTGGCAGAAAAAAATGCATTGTTTGTTTGTTTCTATGTGTGTTTGAAAAAAATAAAAAACTTTCATTAAAAAAAAAAGAAACTCTTTTAAAAATCTCCCTTTGAAAAAGCTTTCATATTTATGACCAGGTACTTCCAATTTCTCTGTGTAATGACCATTGCTCCCCCGGATACTGGAAGAAAGGAATGGAAGGAAAACAATTCTGTTGCTACGACTGCGTTCCATGTCCAGAAGGGAAGATTTCAAATCAAAAGGGTAAGTTAGACATTCCATCAAGTTTCATTAGATAGATTTAAGCAAATTGGAATGCACTACATTGGGATGTATATAATTAAAAGTTTTCACAAATTCTTCAGGCTGAAAATATATTTCTGCACTGTGGATTACAGCCCGTTGTTCAGGAGTCAACATTTGCCTATAAGATTTTAAGAGGTAGTCTTTCCAAATGGAGGCCCAAAATAGTGTATATATCCATTCAGCCATAGATCGTCTATCATCACATGATCTCTTATCTTTTTAGTTACTTTTCACATTTTCAACCTCATTTGCTGTTCTTTTCCCTAAGATTGTTAACAAATTGATAGGAAAGACTGAGCTGTGATGGTGCAGTGGTTAGAATTTAGCATTGCAGGCTAATTCTGCCGACCTGCCAGAGTTACGCGGCACTAGGGATTCTAACCGTTGAACTGCTGACCTTTATGATTGACAAGCTCAGCGTCTTAGCCACTGAGCCACCGCATCCCCTAAAAGTATGATTGAAGGACCACTAATGTCCACTCTTCAAAGACTCTACTTCAAATTGAAATAAACAATGACAGATGTGTTTTTTTTTTCGTTGTTTTTTGTTTACAAATGATAGTATAAAATTGCAACCAAACCCTTTGATACGCTGAGGTCCATTTTAACCATGAGAGAACTAAGACATTTTCCTTCTTCATCTGCCATTTTCTAGATCTTATCTTCCACCAAAACCTGAAAGCAAGAGAAAAGAGCTTCAGCAAACAAATGGAGATTTGTGAATGGATTAGATATTCCAACCACAAAGGGAAATAGAGTGGGTGTTTTTAGAACCAATTAATACTTTCTATATAGAACACAGAAGCACACAAAAGATCAGGCTGGAGTTCAGGCTATTATCTTGTTTTAATGGTAAATGTAGGTGATTTATTTTATTCGTTCGACCCAACCTTTTATTCTCAAATAAAAAGACTAATGTTTCTTTACCTTGCTCATCTTTTAGAGTTTAAAATTTAGAAGAGGTTAAAAAGATTATATTGATTGTACTTCAGAGTTAAGGGTCGCGGTGGCTCAATGGCTAAGACACTGAGCTTGTCGATCGAAAGGTCAGCAGTTTGAATCCCTAGTGCCACGTAACGGGGTGAGCTCCTCTTACTTCTGCCAACCAAGCAGTTAGAAAATACGTAAAAAATGCAAGTAGAAAAACAGGGACCACCTTTGGTGGGAAGGTAACAGCGTTCCGTGTGCCTTTGGCGTTGAGTCATGCCGGCCACATGACCACAGAGACGCCTTCGGACAACACTGGCTCTTCGGCTTTGAAACGGAGATGAGCACCGCCCCCTAGAGTCAGCAACGACTAGCGCATATGTACAAGGGGAACCTTACCTTTATTTTTACTTCAGAGTTAGTATCTCTGTTCCTCTTACTATCATTACAGTTTTCTTCTCTATGCTTTGGAAAAATTAATAAAGCAATAATGGTCCTTAATGATTTCAATGGATAATTGTCTTTCCCACTTTACTTGTGAATTCTAAAGCATAGAGCAGAGGAAGAACTGCCTTTTCATTGACAAATGATCACACTGGTGCTCAATGGAGACAAGTCAAGATGAATCACAACCATCATCCACTATGATTTTCAAAAGCATGGATGGCATAGATGACAAATTCTTCACTTTTCTTCCAGATACAGATGACTGTTTTGAATGTCCACAAGATCATTATCCAAATAAAGAAAAGAAAGGATGCATCCTGAAATTGCTGGTCTTTCTAACTTTTAAAGAAACCTTAGGAATTGGTTTGGCCTCAACTGCTCTTTGTTTCTTCTTCTTGACAGCTTGGGTATTTGGAGCATTTATTAAGCACCGGGAGACTCCCATTGTCAAAGCCAACAACCGGTCCCTCACCTACACCCTCCTTGTCTCTCTTCTCCTCTGTTTTCTCTCCTCTTTGTTGTTCCTCAGTCAACCTGATAAGGTGACCTGCCTTCTCCGACAACCAACTTTTGGCATCACCTTCTCAGTGGCCATTTCTAGCGTCCTGGCCAAAACCATCACTGTGGTTGTAGCTTTCATGGCCACTAAACCGGGATCTCAGATGAGGAAATGGGTGGGGAAAAGATTGGCCTTTTCTATTGTCCTTTCATGCTCTCTATTAGAAGTATGTATTTGTATAATTTGGTTGTCAACATCTCCCCCATTCCCTGAGTTGAACATGCACTCAGAGATCCAAGAAATGATTTTACAATGCAATGAGGGTTCAGCTTTCTTCTTCTATTGTGTCTTGGGCTACATGGGTATCTTGGCCATTGCCAGCTTTATTGTGGCTTTCCTTGCCCGTAAATTACCTGACAGCTTTAATGAAGCCAAGTTCATCACTTTCAGCATGTTGGCCTTTTGCAGTGTGTGGATCTCCTTCTTTCCAGCCTATCTAAGCACAAAAGGGAAAGCCATGGTAGCTGTGGAGGTCTTCTCCATCTTGGCCTCTAGTGCTGCATTACTAGGATGCATATTCTTGCCAAAGTGCTACATCATTGTTTTGCGGCCTAAACTCAACCACCGGGAGCAACTCATGAAGAGAAAATAGTACCCAATGTTGTCTTTTTTCCTAGTAAAAAATGCTGACAACAAAAAATAAAAGGACCATTTGCTATTTACAGAAACCATGTAGTTTTGATTTTGGCCTAAGAAGATATATGGAGGTTTATTTTTATAACGGTTCATCATGCAAGTTAGGTGTTCAGAGTGGATTTGGCAGGTTTTTTTCACACATCAAATCCTTTCCAAGGACCTGGGATTGGCAGATGTGGATTTTTTTTTTTTTTGTAGGTTGTAAACTGTTCTGAATAAAGCATCTTGTGCAATTCACTCATGGTCAGTTTGTCAATACCGATGTTGTTTAAGTGAATGTCCAGATGTTTTGGGATAACACCCAAAGTGCCTATTACTATTGGTACTATCTTAGCTTTATTTTGCCCCAGTCATTTTTTTTTTCTTTTTAACAATCCTGTAATACCTTGCATTGGAAGGAGTTCAGACAACTTAATGGAGATGAGCATTTACTGTCCGGATGCCCTTCCTGATGCCTATATAGAAATCACATATTTGGTCTGTCATCCACCCCCTCCCCCAGACAGAAATATCTTCCGCTACCTAGGATTGAAATCACAGCCTCCTGATTGTGTGGAGTGAGGTCCACATTTAGGCCACCTTGCTATCTGTTAATAATAAGATATATTTCGTTTACTCATTCGAAAATGAAAAAAATTTACGATGTAAAAAAGATGTTGAGACACTAGAAAGAGTGCAGAGAAGAGCAACAAAGATGATTAGGGGACTGGAGGCTAAAACATATGAAGAACCATTGCAGGAACTGTGGATGTCTAGTTTAATGAAAAGAAGGACTTGGGGAGACATGGTAACTGTGTTCCAATATCTCAGGGGCTGCCACAAAGAAGAGGGAGCCAAACTATTCTCCAAAACACCTCAGGGTAGGACAAGAAGCAATGGGTGGAAACTAATCAAGGAGAGAAGTGACCTAGAACTAAGGAGAAATTTCTTGACAGTTAGAACAATTAATCAGTGGAAAAACTTGCCTCCAGATGTTGTGAATGCTCGAACACTGGAAGTTTTCTAAGAAGGGGTTGGATAACCATTTGTCTGAAGTAGTGTAGGGTTTGCTGCTAAATCAGGGGGTTGGACTAGAATACCTTCAAGGTCCATTCTAACTCTGTTATTCTTTTCAAAATAACTGCACATACTGCTGCATTTTCAATTATTTTTCCAAGATTCTATAACTTAACCCATTCTCCTTTTCAACACGGCAAAATAGCAAGACTTCATGAATTAAGCTTTCTTGGTTAGGAGATTAATTTATAGTCTACATAAACATCCACGTGCACAAAACATTCTCTGTGTCTCTGTCTCTGTCTCTGTCTCTGTCTCTGTCTCTCTGCCTCTCTTTCTCTTTCTCTCTCTCTTTCTCTACCTCTCTCTCTCTGTGTGTGTGTGTGTGTGTGTGTGTGTCTATCTCTGTCTCTCTCTCTGTCTCTGCAATTCTCTCACATACACAGACACACAATTAGGTTTGTCATTTTTTGGGGGAAACATGTGACATGATCAGAATCTGAATATCCTTTATATATAAAAAAGAATTGTGCTTTTTTGGACTCCTTCCATTCCCTACCATCCACCCAGAGCAGAAGAAGCTTTTGGGATGAGAAGTGAAACATCTTCAAAGAAAAACCAGAAAGTCAAGTTACCTCTTGAAAAAGCGCCTCTGGAAGGATGATGGCCTAGCTATAATAATGACTTCCAAACTTTCTGATATAATATATGATCTTATGGTGAACTGAAACTTTTAGTGTATCCCCTAGTATTTCTTAACTGTCATTTGAATGAAGAACAAAGTTGGAAGGCAGCTTGGAAGTCTTCTAGTCCAACCCTCTGCTTAGGCAGGAAACCCTACACCACTTCAGACAAATGGTTATCCAACATCTTCTGAAAAACTTCCAGTGTTGGAGCATTCACAACTTCTGGAGGCAAGTTGTTCCACTGATTAATGATTCTAACTGTCAGGAAATTTCTCCTTAGTTCTAAGTTGCTTCTCTCCTTAATTAGTTTCCACCCATTGCTTCTTGTTCTACCCTGAGGTGCTTTGGAGAAAGAATTCAGAAGGACAACATGATCAGGATTTGTAAGTTGATTTAAAACAAGTGAAGTAATTATGTTGAAATGGATAACTATATCCTGCTAAAGAGGAAGCTGAAGATTAGGGAGGCCCTGCTGCCTTATTAGAGACAGGAAGAAAGAAGGCAGGGTGAATCTTGCCTAGTTTATTTTTGGCAGGTTATTCTGTAATACATCGTATCTTGAGCAAAAGTGATTAATATTAGTAAAAATTAAAGCCTCCAGAAGTAGGAATTAAAACATCCAAGAAAAGAATGTATAACTTTTTACTGAATGTATTTGAAGAACTATAGAAAAGTGAAAAAGAATATCTCCAAAATATCTTCCCAATTCTACTGCTTCAAGTATTTTCAAAGCAATCAGTCAATTATTAGGTGACCCAACAAAAGAGAGAAAGATGTTGGTCAGCTATGCAAAGAAAACAAGGCCAGCTTGCCAATGTTTCAAAGGTAAATTATATACCTTACACATAGCTGAAATCAGTTGGTTATCCCAGTAGGCCAAAACCTTCAAAGGTTCTCAGCAGAACGGAATAGGAATGGAGAAACAACCTATATAATTACTTCTAGAGCCACATGAGAGCACAAAGGGGTGGCTTCATGAGGTTTATTTCGGCAGATTCTTTTCCTCCTGTTTTATCTGCCAGAACTTCTCTTTGACTGAAATAGCAAATGTTCTGTGCAGAAGGAAATAGGAATTGAAAAATAGTCCTCATAAATATCATGGGAGCTGCATGGAGGCAGTAAAGGATAAGGCTGACTTTGTGAGATTCATTCCTCCTGTTTTATCTGCCACAACTTCTCTTTGAATGACAGACCCAGACATTTTCTCCATCACAATAGAAAGAAAGATGTTGTTCCTTTTGATGTTCTCCATGCACAGAGTAGCTACTCTAAGATGCCCTGCAAGTGAAGCTTTCCCTGTTCCACATGAGTGGTTCCAGCCTGGTGACCTCATCATCGGTGGGATGGTGTCTCACATTTTTTACACATTTTATGAAATTGAATTAAAGGACCATCGTTCTGTACAACTTTATCCCTTGCCAATGTAATATTTTTTTCCTTCAGATGTGTTCCCCAATTTTACTGAACTCCCCAATATTTCTTATATGATTAAAGGTTTTTATGACCATAATGCAGATTTTGTATCTTTCTTTGTATTTTGAGTATATCTGGATGTGGGAGAAGAAAGTTTTCTTTAAGTTAATATCTTTTTTGTGAAAATGCTTTAAAGTCTTAAAGTCTTTTTCATTCATACATTAAATGTTTGCCAAAATAAGTTTTTTTAAAGAATATTCGATGAGTTGAATTTTTTTTTAAAGATCTGCATTATGACTCCTCACAAAATATGCTAGCAGTAAATGCATGGTATTTGCTGAATTTGTTCATATTCTGTTTGTGCTAAACTGAAAGAAAATAAAAGTAGTAGCATGTAAAAAAGCTGACTATTCAATTTGCTGTAGTGCTTATTTATTGTAAGGCATGGAAATACATGGAAACACTATAAATTACTCCAGTATTTTATTATGTGCAATTCTCATCGTCCTACTTCCATCAGAGACAGAAATGTTTGTTCTTCATTTAGAAATGATGCCAAACTATAACAATGTTTAAATTTCTTAATCAATAAGTTTTTTTTAATTTATTGGCAGTATAGTCCCCAAATTCTACCAGCATGCCCTCGCCTTGGTCTTTGCTGTGAAGGAGATCAATGAAGACTCCCAGATCTTACCTAAGGTTACTCTTGGGTTCCACATCCATGACAGTTACTACAACCCAAGGATGACCTACCGTACCACTCTGGACCTGCTTTTCAAATCTAAGGGATTTTTTCCTAACTACAAATGTGATAGCCAGAAGAATCTCATGGCCATTATTGGAGGATTAGATGCTTCTACTTCTTCCTGTATGGCAGAAAGTATAAATCTCTTCAAAATTCCGCAGGTAATTTGGGGAGAGCAGTAAAAGATAAATTGGTTTTCTTTTTTAATGAACATTAGAGGTCATTCTCTAATATTTTTCCCTCCATCATCATGAATAATGACTCTCTTTCTTTGTTAAGCTGACCTATGGCTCCTTTGCCCAAGAAGAGCTCCAGGCTACTGAGTTCTCTTCACTTTATTACTTGGTCCCAAAAGAGGAGCATCAATACAGTGGAATTATACATCTTCTTCTCCATTTTGCATGGACCTGGATTGGAGTCTTTACATTCGATAAGAATAAGGGAGAACATTTCTTGCAGAAACTGAATCCGTTGCTTTCCCAAAATGGGATCTGTTTAGCCTTCACACAAAAGATTCCACACCAAGCCCCACTTGAAGATCTTTCAGAATTTTTCTATCTAATGTCTACTATTTTTAATATACTGACAGATCAGAAAGCCAATGTTTTTCTTGTCTACGGCGAACTATTCACAATTCTGTGGCTCAGAAATATTGTGTTTTTACGTGATCCTGAAAACAAAAAGAGTGCGTCATTTAGGAAGGTTTGGATCTTGATGTTCCCAATTGATTTCACACTGACAGGATTTCAAAAGAGCTGGGATCTCCAGTTGTTCCACGGAGCTCTTTCCTTTACTGTTCAGTCAAGAGACGTTCAAGGCTTTAAAGAATTTCTTCAAGTCATCAAACCTTCAACCCACAAAGATGGATTTCTTCAAGATGTTTGGGAGCAATTGTTTGACTGTTCACTTTCAAATGAAGAATCACCCTCAATGATCGATGAAACTTGTAGCGGAGAAGAGAATTTGGAGAATCTGCCTGGTGCTCTGTTTGAGTTGCAGATGACTGGCCAAAGCTACAGTATCTACAATGCTGTTTATGCCGTGGCACATTCATTGCATGAGGCAGTGAGATCTAGAGCCCCACACAGAGAAAGTCAAAGGTTTGAATTTCAAGCTCTGCAGCCTTGGCAGGTGATGCCTACATGCTATACATATGTTATGCATCTTACTTAAATTTAGTTGACCTCTTAATTTTAGTTCTGGTTTAAACAAAAATCTATATTTTGAAAGACATTCTCCATAACTATTAAAAATTGATCTGATCTAAGATTATCTAGATTAATATTTTCTGATACAAAAATAAGACGGTAATTAACAATTTTTAATATGTTAATTACCGTCTTATTTTTGTATCAGAAAATATTAATCTAGATAATCTTAGATCAGATCTAGATAAGCAACCTGGAATTAAGGAGAAACTTCCTAACAGCTAGAAGAATTAACCAGTGGAACAGCTTGCCACTACAAATTGTGGGTGCTCCATCACTGGAAGTTTCTAAGAAGGGACTGGACAGTCACTTGTCTACAATGGTATAGGTTCTCCTACTTGAGCAGAGGGCTGGTACTAGAAGACCTCCAAGGTCCCTTCCGGCTCTATTCTGATGAAAGATCAGACCAAACTAGATTTAGATAGATAGATAGATAGATAGATAGATAGATAGATAGATAGATAGATAGCTCGAGGATGGATGGATGGATGGATGCATGGATGGATGGATGGATAGATAGATGATAGATAGATAGATAGATAGATAGATAGATAGATAGATAGATGATACATAAAATAAGATTATGGATGGTGTAGGTTTGATTCATTGTTTAAGTAGTGAGTCTATATCATATTCAAAATATTGTTTTCATTTTGCTTTTATTGAATGAATTTTTCCCTATATTTCCTTAAAATCATTTATAGAGAAGATCTATAAAGTTCCATGCAATATGGATTGTCAATTTTCTCCATGTAGTTATTTGAGCATTATTGCAGGAATGGGAAGAATAAATAAATAAAATTTGAATATTATTATTAGCTCCTTCCAACTCCTTCTCTCTTTCATTCTCTTTGAAGTAGCTCCATCCATTTCTTCAAGGCATTTCATTCAACAATTCTGCTGGGGAGAGAGTGTTCCTGAATGAGAAAGGGGAAACAACTGGAGGGTTCGACATCACCAACATGATCACTTTTCCAAACAGGTCCTTTCAGAGATTTAGAGTTGGAAGGATAGATCCCAGTGCTCCAAAAGGGAAAAAAGTATTCATTAATGACGATCTGATTGTCTGGCATTCTGCTTTTAACCAGGTATGGACACATTGAATGGATTGTATTGTGATTCATTATGATATCATGAAGGTGTCTGTCTGTAAATCCATATTGAACACAGTCTCTGTATAAATCTATGTAATTTGTAAATCTAATTTCGGTTTTTGAAAGAAGAAAGGCATATTCTGAAAAAAAAATATTCTTCATTTACAAAACTGACATTACAATGAGAAAACATTTCATATTTGGATTGCAATTATCAATTGAAAAGATGTTGAAATCTATATAAATTATATATCAAATTTGATAAAATTCACTAACAGATTAAGAAGTCAAATATTGCTTCCTGCCATATTGGAGAAGAATTAGAAACTCTTTTAAAAATCTCTTAAAGTGATAAGAGCAGATGGGAACTTTTAAGGAGGATTTGTTTTTGTATAAGATGTTTTAGATCGACATTCAAAGAAAGTGGAACCCAGCAAAACTTAAAATTGGAATAAAGACAACTCGGAAACAACTAAATGTCACAGGAACTAATTGAAATGATTAAAACGATGCGCATATCATTCAAATTGGAAATAAATGAAATTGTTACAACGATGCATGGAAAACCTAAACGGAATGAACCAGAGACTGTGCTGGAACATACCCAAGTGGAAGAAACCAAGAACGAGAAACAAGAAAATAGTACTAAAAATAAAGTCATTGATTATGAAAAATTAAATGATTATGGTGGTAGTAACAGTGAAAAAAAGAGAAGACTTAGGAAAAAAAATAGTGGGAAAAAGGAAACAAAGGGAAGAAAAGGAAAAGGGAAAAAGTTACAAATGGAGATGCACTTTAAAGATTACATTGGGATTAACAATGAGAAAAATAGAGGTGTTAGAAAGAGACAAGGAATGAAAGAAGAGGGGAAGAGACCAAACATAAAAAAATGAAATGATTACACTGGGATTAACAGTGGTAAAGCAAGAAAGGTGAATAGGGGAAAAAGGAGGAGAGCAGTTGGAAATACAGGGCAAACTAGGAGAGCAAGGGCCTTTAAAATTGGGAAAAAAGGAAAAAGAGAAAAGAGAAAAAAGGGAAAAAGAAGAAAAGAGGATGGGATAAAGGATAGTAAGATTTATAACTATAAATGAATGGTAGTAAGTTTAATAGATGCAATTATAATATTTGGAATGTTTTTAATGGTAATAATGGAATTCAGCTAAAACATTTGAAATTATATCGTATTGATGTAGAAATGAATGACTTTAAAGTGAAATGTTATTTCACTTTAAATATAAATTCATATATTTGAATGCAATATTTGGATAAATTGGGGGCAGAAGAGAAATAGAAAAGAGGGAAGGAATGGGTTAAATATGAGCCTGGTTTAGCTCAACAGACAGAAGCACTGTAATTTAACACCAGCTGTCTGCAATTAAAGTAAGATCAAATCTCGCCAGGCTCAAGGTTGACTCAGCCTTCCATCCTTTCTAAGGTAGGTAAATTGAGGACCCAGTTTGTGGGGGCAATAAACTGACTTTGTATAAATATACAAAAGTATAAAGGCTATGGCTTAACGCACTGTAAGCCGCCCTGAGTCTCCGGAGAAGGGTGGCATATAAATCAAATTTAAAAAAAAGATATGAAAAAGGGTATGGATATCAAGATTTATGAGTGGAATATTGGTATTTAGGGAAAATATGTCAATATATTTATATATATGGAAAATTGGGTTTATATACTTATGTAAATTGTAGCATTGTACTGTATTATTTGGTTAATCTGATAAAAAAGAAATAGAGAAGAGGGAAGGAAATGGGCTATATGTGTATAATTGTATGAATATTAAATATTTATAATTGGAATAATGAAATTTAGGAAAAATATTTGAAATTATATTATGGTTAAATTGGAAAAAAAGAAATGGAAAAGGGGGAAGGAAATGAGTTATATATTTAAGTGTATGAAAATTAAGATTTGTAATTGCAATAATAGAATCTAGGGAAAATATGTCAAAACTGATAAAAAAGAAATGGAAAAGAGGGATAATTGTAAAACTGCTGACTATTAAATATCTATGATTGGAATGATGGAATATAAGGAAAATATTTGAAATTATATTGTATTGTGAAAAGGGAGTAATGGGAGAATATTTGAATAAGATAATTTAGAGTTAGGTTTAGATATTTGAAAAATGATTGATTTCAATTTAAAGGGTTTCAATTTGAAAAAAGTAAAGAGAGGAGTGGAAAAAATGATTAGGATTAGAGATTAAGGCAATAATTGGTAATATTGTTTATATATTAGAAGAAATAGAAGGAAATAAAATAAAATAGAAGGAAAATAAAATAAAAAATTAGAGAGAAAGAATTTTATAGCTAAAAGTGAAATATATAAAATGGTGTTTGAGAAACTGAAAGCGGTACAAATTGTGATTTGGCAGAAAAAAATGCATTGTTTGTTTGTTTCTATGTGTGTTTGAAAAAAATAAAAAACTTTCATTAAAAAAAAAAGAAACTCTTTTAAAAATCTCCCTTTGAAAAAGCTTTCATATTTATGACCAGGTACTTCCAATTTCTCTGTGTAATGACCATTGCTCCCCCGGATACTGGAAGAAAGGAATGGAAGGAAAACAATTCTGTTGCTACGACTGCGTTCCATGTCCAGAAGGGAAGATTTCAAATCAAAAGGGTAAGTTAGACATTCCATCAAGTTTCATTAGATAGATTTAAGCAAATTGGAATGCACTACATTGGGATGTATATAATTAAAAGTTTTCACAAATTCTTCAGGCTGAAAATATATTTCTGCACTGTGGATTACAGCCCGTTGTTCAGGAGTCAACATTTGCCTATAAGATTTTAAGAGGTAGTCTTTCCAAATGGAGGCCCAAAATAGTGTATATATCCATTCAGCCATAGATCGTCTATCATCACATGATCTCTTATCTTTTTAGTTACTTTTCACATTTTCAACCTCATTTGCTGTTCTTTTCCCTAAGATTGTTAACAAATTGATAGGAAAGACTGAGCTGTGATGGTGCAGTGGTTAGAATTTAGCATTGCAGGCTAATTCTGCCGACCTGCCAGAGTTACGCGGCACTAGGGATTCTAACCGTTGAACTGCTGACCTTTATGATTGACAAGCTCAGCGTCTTAGCCACTGAGCCACCGCATCCCCTAAAAGTATGATTGAAGGACCACTAATGTCCACTCTTCAAAGACTCTACTTCAAATTGAAATAAACAATGACAGATGTGTTTTTTTTTTCGTTGTTTTTTGTTTACAAATGATAGTATAAAATTGCAACCAAACCCTTTGATACGCTGAGGTCCATTTTAACCATGAGAGAACTAAGACATTTTCCTTCTTCATCTGCCATTTTCTAGATCTTATCTTCCACCAAAACCTGAAAGCAAGAGAAAAGAGCTTCAGCAAACAAATGGAGATTTGTGAATGGATTAGATATTCCAACCACAAAGGGAAATAGAGTGGGTGTTTTTAGAACCAATTAATACTTTCTATATAGAACACAGAAGCACACAAAAGATCAGGCTGGAGTTCAGGCTATTATCTTGTTTTAATGGTAAATGTAGGTGATTTATTTTATTCGTTCGACCCAACCTTTTATTCTCAAATAAAAAGACTAATGTTTCTTTACCTTGCTCATCTTTTAGAGTTTAAAATTTAGAAGAGGTTAAAAAGATTATATTGATTGTACTTCAGAGTTAAGGGTCGCGGTGGCTCAATGGCTAAGACACTGAGCTTGTCGATCGAAAGGTCAGCAGTTTGAATCCCTAGTGCCACGTAACGGGGTGAGCTCCTCTTACTTCTGCCAACCAAGCAGTTAGAAAATACGTAAAAAATGCAAGTAGAAAAACAGGGACCACCTTTGGTGGGAAGGTAACAGCGTTCCGTGTGCCTTTGGCGTTGAGTCATGCCGGCCACATGACCACAGAGACGCCTTCGGACAACACTGGCTCTTCGGCTTTGAAACGGAGATGAGCACCGCCCCCTAGAGTCAGCAACGACTAGCGCATATGTACAAGGGGAACCTTACCTTTATTTTTACTTCAGAGTTAGTATCTCTGTTCCTCTTACTATCATTACAGTTTTCTTCTCTATGCTTTGGAAAAATTAATAAAGCAATAATGGTCCTTAATGATTTCAATGGATAATTGTCTTTCCCACTTTACTTGTGAATTCTAAAGCATACAGCAGTAGAAGAACAGCCTTTTCATTGACAAATGATCACACTGGTGCTCAATGGAGACAAGTCAAGATGAATCACAACCATCATCCACTATGATTTTCAAAAGCATGGATGGCATAGATGACAAATTCTTCACTTTTCTTCCAGATACAGATGACTGTTTTGAATGTCCACAAGATCATTATCCAAATAAAGAAAAGAAAGGATGCATCCTGAAATTGCTGGTCTTTCTAACTTTTAAAGAAACCTTAGGAATTGGTTTGGCCTCAACTGCTCTTTGTTTCTTCTTCTTGACAGCTTGGGTATTTGGAGCATTTATTAAGCACCGGGAGACTCCCATTGTCAAAGCCAACAACCGGTCCCTCACCTACACCCTCCTTGTCTCTCTTCTCCTCTGTTTTCTCTCCTCTTTGTTGTTCCTCAGTCAACCTGATAAGGTGACCTGCCTTCTCCGACAACCAACTTTTGGCATCACCTTCTCAGTGGCCATTTCTAGCGTCCTGGCCAAAACCATCACTGTGGTTGTAGCTTTCATGGCCACTAAACCGGGATCTCAGATGAGGAAATGGGTGGGGAAAAGATTGGCCTTTTCTATTGTCCTTTCATGCTCTCTATTAGAAGTATGTATTTGTATAATTTGGTTGTCAACATCTCCCCCATTCCCTGAGTTGAACATGCACTCAGAGATCCAAGAAATGATTTTACAATGCAATGAGGGTTCAGCTTTCTTCTTCTATTGTGTCTTGGGCTACATGGGTATCTTGGCCATTGCCAGCTTTATTGTGGCTTTCCTTGCCCGTAAATTACCTGACAGCTTTAATGAAGCCAAGTTCATCACTTTCAGCATGTTGGCCTTTTGCAGTGTGTGGATCTCCTTCTTTCCAGCCTATCTAAGCACAAAAGGGAAAGCCATGGTAGCTGTGGAGGTCTTCTCCATCTTGGCCTCTAGTGCTGCATTACTAGGATGCATATTCTTGCCAAAGTGCTACATCATTGTTTTGCGGCCTAAACTCAACCACCGGGAGCAACTCATGAAGAGAAAATAGTACCCAATGTTGTCTTTTTTCCTAGTAAAAAATGCTGACAACAAAAAATAAAAGGACCATTTGCTATTTACAGAAACCATGTAGTTTTGATTTTGGCCTAAGAAGATATATGGAGGTTTATTTTTATAACGGTTCATCATGCAAGTTAGGTGTTCAGAGTGGATTTGGCAGGTTTTTTTCACACATCAAATCCTTTCCAAGGACCTGGGATTGGCAGATGTGGATTTTTTTTTTTTTTTGTAGGTTGTAAACTGTTCTGAATAAAGCATCTTGTGCAATTCACTCATGGTCAGTTTGTCAATACCGATGTTGTTTAAGTGAATGTCCAGATGTTTTGGGATAACACCCAAAGTGCCTATTACTATTGGTACTATCTTAGCTTTATTTTGCCCCAGTCATTTTTTTTTTCTTTTTAACAATCCTGTAATACCTTGCATTGGAAGGAGTTCAGACAACTTAATGGAGATGAGCATTTACTGTCCGGATGCCCTTCCTGATGCCTATATAGAAATCACATATTTGGTCTGTCATCCACCCCCTCCCCCAGACAGAAATATCTTCCGCTACCTAGGATTGAAATCACAGCCTCCTGATTGTGTGGAGTGAGGTCCACATTTAGGCCACCTTGCTATCTGTTAATAATAAGATATATTTCGTTTACTCATTCGAAAATGAAAAAAATTTACGATGTAAAAAAGATGTTGAGACACTAGAAAGAGTGCAGAGAAGAGCAACAAAGATGATTAGGGGACTGGAGGCTAAAACATATGAAGAACCATTGCAGGAACTGTGGATGTCTAGTTTAATGAAAAGAAGGACTTGGGGAGACATGGTAACTGTGTTCCAATATCTCAGGGGCTGCCACAAAGAAGAGGGAGCCAAACTATTCTCCAAAACACCTCAGGGTAGGACAAGAAGCAATGGGTGGAAACTAATCAAGGAGAGAAGTGACCTAGAACTAAGGAGAAATTTCTTGACAGTTAGAACAATTAATCAGTGGAAAAACTTGCCTCCAGATGTTGTGAATGCTCGAACACTGGAAGTTTTCTAAGAAGGGGTTGGATAACCATTTGTCTGAAGTAGTGTAGGGTTTGCTGCTAAATCAGGGGGTTGGACTAGAATACCTTCAAGGTCCATTCTAACTCTGTTATTCTTTTCAAAATAACTGCACATACTGCTGCATTTTCAATTATTTTTCCAAGATTCTATAACTTAACCCATTCTCCTTTTCAACACGGCAAAATAGCAAGACTTCATGAATTAAGCTTTCTTGGTTAGGAGATTAATTTATAGTCTACATAAACATCCACGTGCACAAAACATTCTCTGTGTCTCTGTCTCTGTCTCTGTCTCTGTCTCTGTCTCTCTGCCTCTCTTTCTCTTTCTCTCTCTCTTTCTCTACCTCTCTCTCTCTGTGTGTGTGTGTGTGTGTGTGTGTGTCTATCTCTGTCTCTCTCTCTGTCTCTGCAATTCTCTCACATACACAGACACACAATTAGGTTTGTCATTTTTTGGGGGAAACATGTGACATGATCAGAATCTGAATATCCTTTATATATAAAAAAGAATTGTGCTTTTTTGGACTCCTTCCATTCCCTACCATCCACCCAGAGCAGAAGAAGCTTTTGGGATGAGAAGTGAAACATCTTCAAAGAAAAACCAGAAAGTCAAGTTACCTCTTGAAAAAGCGCCTCTGGAAGGATGATGGCCTAGCTATAATAATGACTTCCAAACTTTCTGATATAATATATGATCTTATGGTGAACTGAAACTTTTAGTGTATCCCCTAGTATTTCTTAACTGTCATTTGAATGAAGAACAAAGTTGGAAGGCAGCTTGGAAGTCTTCTAGTCCAACCCTCTGCTTAGGCAGGAAACCCTACACCACTTCAGACAAATGGTTATCCAACATCTTCTGAAAAACTTCCAGTGTTGGAGCATTCACAACTTCTGGAGGCAAGTTGTTCCACTGATTAATGATTCTAACTGTCAGGAAATTTCTCCTTAGTTCTAAGTTGCTTCTCTCCTTAATTAGTATCCACCCATTGCTTCTTGTTCTACCCTGAGGTGCTTTGGAGAAAGAATTCAGAAGGACAACATGATCAGGATTTGTAAGTTGATTTAAAACAAGTGAAGTAATTATGTTGAAATGGATAACTATATCCTGCTAAAGAGGAAGCTGAAGATTAGGGAGGCCCTGCTGCCTTATTAGAGACAGGAAGAAAGAAGGCAGGGTGAATCTTGCCTAGTTTATTTTTGGCAGGTTATTCTGTAATACATCGTATCTTGAGCAAAAGTGATTAATATTAGTAAAAATTAAAGCCTCCAGAAGTAGGAATTAAAACATCCAAGAAAAGAATGTATAACTTTTTACTGAATGTATTTGAAGAACTATAGAAAAGTGAAAAAGAATATCTCCAAAATATCTTCCCAATTCTACTGCTTCAAGTATTTTCAAAGCAATCAGTCAATTATTAGGTGACCCAACAAAAGAGAGAAAGATGTTGGTCAGCTATGCAAAGAAAACAAGGCCAGCTTGCCAATGTTTCAAAGGTAAATTATATACCTTACACATAGCTGAAATCAGTTGGTTATCCCAGTAGGCCAAAACCTTCAAAGGTTCTCAGCAGAACGGAATAGGAATGGAGAAACAACCTATATAATTACTTCTAGAGCCACATGAGAGCACAAAGGGGTGGCTTCATGAGGTTTATTTCCACAGATTCTTTTCCTCCTGTTTTATCTGCCAGAACTTCTCTTTGACTGAAATAGCATATGTTCTGTGCAGAAGGAAATAGGAATTGAAAAATAGTCCTCATAAATATCATGGGAGCTGCATGGAGGCAGTAAAGGATAAGGCTGACTTTGTGAGATTCATTCCTCCTGTTTTATCTGCCACAACTTCTCTTTGAATGACAGACCCAGACATTTTCTCCATCACAATAGAAAGAAAGATGTTGTTCCTTTTGATGTTCTCCATGCACAGAGTAGCTACTCTAAGATGCCCTGCAAGTGAAGCTTTCTCTGTTCCACATGAGTGGTTCCAGCCTGGTGACCTCATCATCGGTGGGATGGTGTCTCACATTTTTTACACATTTTATGAAATTGAATTAAAGGACCATCGTTCTGTACAAGTTTATCCCTTGCCAATGTAATATTTTTTCCTTCAGATGTGTTCCCCAATTTTACTGAACTCCCCAATATTTCTTATATGATTAAAGGTTTTTATGACCATAATGCAGATTTTGTATCTTTCTTTGTATTTTGAGTATATCTGGATGTGGGAGAAGAAAGTTTTCTTTAAGTTAATATCTTTTTTGTGAAAATGCTTTAAAGTCTTAAAGTCTTTTTCATTCATACATTAAATGTTTGCCAAAATAAGTTTTTTTAAAGAATATTCGATGAGTTGAATTTTTTTTAAAGATCTGCATTATGACTCCTCACAAAATATGCTAGCAGTAAATGCATGGTATTTGCTCAATTTGTTCATATTCTGTTTGTGCTAAACTGAAAGAAAATAAAAGTAGTAGCATGTAAAAAAGCTGACTATTCAATTTGCTGTAGTGCTTATTTATTGTAAGGCATGGAAATACATGGAAACACTATAAATTACTCCAGTATTTTATTATGTGCAATTCTCATCGTCCTACTTCTGTCAGAGACAGAAATGTTTGTTCTTCATTTAGAAATGATGCCAAACTATAACAATGTTTAAATTTCTTAATCAATAAGGTTTTTTTTAACTTATTGGCAGTATAGTCCCCAAATTCTACCAGCATGCCCTCGCCTTGGCCTTTGCTGTGAAGGAGATCAATGAAGACTCCCAGATCTTACCTAATGTCACTCTTGGGTTCCACATCCATGACAGTTACTACAACCCAAGGATGACCTACCGCACCACTCTGGACCTGCTTTTCAAATCTAAGGGATTTTTTCCTAACTACAAATGTGATAGCCAGAAGAATCTCATGGCCATTGTTGGAGGATTAGATGCTTCTACTTCTTCCTGTATGGCAGAAAGTATAAATCTCTTCAAAATTCCGCAGGTAATTTGGGGAGAGCAGTAAAAGATAAATTGGTTTTCTTTTGTAATAAAATTATAGGTCATTCTCTAATATTTTTCCCTCCATCATCATGAATAATGACTCTCTTTCTTTGTTAAGCTGACCTATGGCTCCTTTGCCCAAGAAGAGCTCCAGGCTACTGAGTTCTCTTCACTTTATTACTTGGTCCCAAAAGAGGAGCATCAATACAGTGGAATTATACATCTTCTTCTCCATTTTGCATGGACGTGGATTGGAGTCTTTACATTCGATAAGAATAAGGGAGAACATTTCTTGCAGAAACTGAATCCGTTGCTTTCCCAAAATGGGATCTGTTTAGCCTTCACACAAAAGATTCCACACCAAGCCCCACTTGAAGATCTATCAGAATTTTTCGATCTAATGTCTACTATTTTTAATATACTGACAGATCAGAAAGCCAATGTTTTTCTTGTCTACGGCGAACTATTCACAATTCTGTGGCTCAGAAATATTGTGTTTTTACGTGATCCTGAAAACAAAGAGAGTGCGTCATTTAGGAAGGTTTGGATCTTGATGTTCCCAATTGATTTCACACTGACAGGATTTCAAAAGAGCTGGGATCTCCAGTTGTTCCACGGAGCTCTTTCCTTTACTGTTCAGTCAAGAGACGTTCAAGGCTTTAAAGAATTTCTTCAAGTCATCAAACCTTCAACCCACAAAGATGGATTTCTTCAAGATGTTTGGGAGCAATTGTTTGACTGTTCACTTTCAAATGAAGAATCACCCTCAATGATCGATGAAACTTGTAGCGGAGAAGAGAATTTGGAGAATCTGCCTGGTGCTCTGTTTGAGTTGCAGATGACTGGCCAAAGCTACAGTATCTACAATGCTGTTTATGCAGTGGCACATTCATTGCATGAGGCAGTGAGATCTAGAGCCCCACACAGAGAAAGTCAAAGGTTTGAATTTCAAGCTCTGCAGCCTTGGCAGGTGATGCCTACATGCTATACATATGTTATGCATCTTACTTAAATTTAGTTGACCTCTTAATTTTAGTTCTGGTTTAAACAAAAATCTATATTTTGAAAGACATTCTCCATAACTATTAAAAATTGATCTGATCTAAGATTATCTAGATTAATATTTTCTGATACAAATATAAGACGGTAATTAACAATTTTTAATATGTTAATTACCGTCTTATTTTTGTATCAGAAAATATTAATCTAGATAATCTTAGATCAGATCTAGATAAGCAACCTGGAATTAAGGAGAAACTTCCTAACAGCTAGAAGAATTAACCAGTGGAACAGCTTGCCACTAGAAATTGTGGGTCCTCCATCACTGGAAGTTTCTAAGAAGGGACTGGACAGTCACTTGTCTACAATGGTATAGGTTCTCCTACTTGAGCAGAGGGCTGGTACTAGAAGACCTCCAAGGTCCCTTCCGGCTCTATTCTGATGAAAGATCAGACCAAACTAGATTGAGATAGATAGATAGATAGATAGATAGATAGATAGATAGATAGATAGATAGATAGATAGATAGATGGATGATAGATAGATAGCTCGAGGATGGATGGATGGATGGATGCATGGATGGATGGATGGATAGATGATAGATAGATAGATAGATAGATAGATAGATAGATAGATAGATGATACATAAAATAAGATTATGGATGGTGTAGGTTTGATTCATTGTTTAAGTAGTGAGTCTATATCATATTCAAAATATTGTTTTCATTTTGCTTTTATTGAATGAATTTTTCCCTATATTTCCTTAAAATCATTTATAGAGAAGATCTATAAAGTTTCATGCAATATGGATTGTCAATTTTCTCCATGTAGTTATTTGAGCATTATTGCAGGAATGGGAAGAATAAATAAATAAAATTTGAATATTATTATTAGCTCCTTCCAACTCCTTCTCGATTTCAATCTCTTTGAAGTAGCTCCATCCATTTCTTCAAGGCATTTCATTCAACAATTCAGCTGGGGAGAGAGTGTTCCTGAATGAGAAAGGGGAAACAACTGGAGGGTTCGACATCACCAACATGATCACTTTTCCAAACAGGTCCTTTCAGAGATTTAGTGTTGGAAGGATAGATCCCAGTGCTCCAAAAGGGAAAAAAGTATTCATTAATGACGATCTGATTGTCTGGCATTCTGCTTTTAACCAGGTATGGACACATTGAATGGATTGTATTGTGATTCATTATGATATCATGAAGGTGTCTGTCTGTAAATCCATATTGAACATAGTCTCTGTATAAATCTATGTAATTTGTAAATCTAATTTCAGTTTTTGAAAGAAGAAAGGCATATTCTGAAAAAAAAATACTCTTCATTTACAAAACTGACATTACAATGAGAAAACATTTCATATTTGGATTGCAATTATCAATTGAAAAGATGTTGAAATCTATATAAATTATATATCAAATTTGATAAAATTCACTAACAGATTAAGAAGTCAAGTATTGCTTCCTGCCATATTGGAGAAGAATTAGAAACTCTTTTAAAAATCTCTTAAAGTGATAAGAGCAGATGGGAACTTTTGAGGAGGATTTGTTTTTGTATAAGATGTTTTAGATCGACATTCAAAGAAAGTGGAACCCAGCAAAACTTAAAATTGAAATGAAGACAACTCGGAAACAACTAAATGTCACAGGAACTAATTGAAATGATTAAAACAATGCACATATCATTCAAACTGGAAATAAATGAAATTCTTACAACGATGCATGGAAAACCTAAACGGGATGAACCAGAGACTGTGCTGGAACATACCCAAGTGGAAGAAACCAAGAACGAGAAGCAAGAAAATAGTACTAAAAATAAAGTCATTGATTATGAAAAATTAAATGATTATGGTGGGAGTAACAGTGAAAAAAAGAGAAGACTTAGGAAAAAAAATAGTGGGAAAAAGGAAACAAAGGGAAGAAAAGGAAAAGGGAAAAAGTTACAAATGGAGATGCACTTTAAAGATTACATTGGGATTAACAATGAGAAAAATAGAGGTGTTAGAAAGAGACAAAGAATGAAAGAAGAGGGGAAGAGACCAAACATAAAAAAATGAAATGATTACACTGGGATTAACAGTGGTAAAGCAAGAAAGGGGAATAGGGGAAAAAGGAGGAGAGCAGTTGGAAATACAAGTCAAACTAGGAGAGCAAGGGCCTTTAAAATTGGGAAAAAAGGAAAAAGAGAAAAGAGAAAAAAGGGAAAAAGAAGAAAAGAGGATGGGATAAAGGATAGTAAGATTTATAACTATAAATGAATGGTAGTAAGTTTAATAGATGCAATTATAATATTTGGAATGTTTTTAATGGTAATAATGGAATTCAGCTAAAACATTTGAAATTATATCGTATTGATGTAGAAATGAATGACTTTAAAGTGAAATGTTATTTCACTTTAAATATAAATTCATATATTTGAATGCAATATTTGGATAAATTGGGGGCAGAAGAGAAATAGAAAAGAGGGAAGGAATGGGTTAAATATGAGCCTGGTTTAGCTCAACAGACAGAAGCACTGTAATTTAACACCAGCTGTCTGCAATTAAAGTAAGATCAAATCTCGCCAGGCTCAAGGTTGACTCAGCCTTCCATCCTTTCTAAGGTAGGTAAATTGAGGACCCAGTTTGTGGGGGCAATAAACTGACTTTGTATAAATATACAAAAGTATAAAGGCTATGGCTTAACGCACTGTAAGCCGCCCTGAGTCTCCGGAGAAGGGTGGCATATAAATCAAATTTAAAAAAAAGATATGAAAAAGGGTATGGATATCAAGATTTATGAGTGGAATATTGGTATTTAGGGAAAATATGTCAATATATTTATATATATGGAAAATTGGGTTTATATACTTATGTAAATTGTAGCATTGTACTGTATTATTTGGTTAATCTGATAAAAAAGAAATAGAGAAGAGGGAAGGAAATGGGCTATATGTGTATAATTGTATGAATATTAAATATTTATAATTGGAATAATGAAATTTAGGAAAAATATTTGAAATTATATTATGGTTAAGTTGGAAAAAAAGAAATGGAAAAGGGAGAAGGAAATGAGTTATATATTTAAGTGTATGAAAATTAAGATTTGTAATTGCAATAATAGAATCTAGGGAAAATATGTCGAAACTGATAAAAAAGAAATGGAAAAGAGGGATAATTGTAAAACTGCTGAATATTAAATATCTGATTGGAATGATGGAATATAAGGAAAATATTTGAAATTATTTTGTATTGTGAAAAGGGAGTAATGGGAGAATATTTGAATAAGATAATTTAGAGTTAGGTTTAGATATTAGAAAAATGATTGATTTCAATTTAAAGGGTTTCAATTTGAAAAAAGTAAAGAGAGGAGTGGAAAAAATGATTAGGATTAGAGATTAAGGCAATAATTGGTAATATTGTTTAGATATTAGAAGAAATAGAAGGAAATAAAATAAAATAGAAGGAAAATAAATGTGTGTTTGAAAAAAATAAAAAACTTTCATTAAAAAAAAAAGAAACTCTTTTAAAAATCTCCCTTTGAAAAAGCTTTCATATTTATGACCAGGTACTTCCAATTTCTCTGTGTAATGACCATTGCTCCCCCGGATACTGGAAGAAAGGAATGGAAGGAAAAGAATTCTGTTGCTACGACTGCGTTCCATGTCCAGAAGGGAAGATTTCAAATCAAAAGGGTAAGTTAGACATTCCATCAAGTTTCATTAGATAGATTTTAGCAAATTGTAATGCACTACGTTGGGATGTATATAATTAAAAGTTTTCACAAATTCTTCAGGCTGAAAATATATTTCTGCACTGTGGATTACAGTCCATTGTTCAGGAGTCAAAGTTTGCCTATAAGATTCTAATGCTTAGTCTTTCCAAATAGAGGCCCAAAATACATATCTATTCAGCCATAGATATCATCACGTGATCACTTATCTATTTATTTACTTTTCACATTTTCAACCTCATTTGCTGTTCTTTTCCCTAAGATTGTTAACAAATTGATAGGAAAGACGGAGCTGTGATGGTGCAGTGGTTAGAATTTAGCATTGCAGGCTAATTCTGCCGACCTGCCAGAGTTACGCGGCACTAGGGATTCTAACCGTTGAACTGCTGACCTTTCTGATCAACAAGCTCATCTCTTAGCCACTGAGCCACCGCATCCCCTAAAAGTATGATTGAAGGACCACTAATGTCCACTCTTCAAAGACTCTACTTCAAATTGAAATAAACAATGACAGATGTGTTTTTTTTTCGTTGTTTTTTGTTTACAAATGATAGTATAAAATTGCAACCAAACCCTTTGATACGCTGAGGTCCATTTTAACCATGAGAGAACTAAGACATTTTCCTTCTTCATCTGCCATTTTCTAGATCTTATCTTCCACTAAAACCTGAAAGCAAGAGAAAGGAGCTTCAGGAAACAAATGAAGATTTGTGAATGGATTAGATATTCCAACCACAAAGGGATATAGGGTGGGTGTTTTTAGAACCAATTAATACTTTCTATATAGAACACAGAAGCACACAAAAGATCAGGCTGGAGTTCAGGCTATTATCTTGTTTTGATGGTAAATGTAGGTGATTTATTTTGTTCGTTCGACCCAACCTTTTATTCTCAAATAAAAAGACTAATGTTTCTTTAGCTTCCTCACTTTTTAGAGTTTAAAATTTAGAAGAGGTTAAAAAGATTATATTGATTGTACTTCAGGGTTAAGGGTCGCGGTGGCTCAATGGCTAAGACACTGAGCTTGTCGATCGAAAGGTCAGCAGTTTGAATCTTTAGTGCCGCGTAACGGGGTGAGCTCCTGTTACTTCTGCTAATCTAGCAGTTAGAAAATACGTAAAAAATGCAAGTAGAAAAATAGGGACCACCTTTGGTGGGAAGGTAACAGCGTTCCGTGCGCCTTTGGCGTTGAGTCATGCTGGCCACATGACCACAGAGACGCCTTCGTTCAACACTGGCTCTTCAGCTTTGAAACGGAGATGAGCACCACCCCCTAGAGTCAGCAACGACTAGCGCATATGTACAAGGGGAACCTTAGCTTTATTTTTACTTCAGAGTTAGTATCTCTGCTCCACTTACTATCCTTACAGTTTTCTTCTCTATGCTTTGGAAAAATTAATAAAGCAATAATGGTCCTTAATGATTTCAATGGATAATTGCCTTTCCCACTTTACTTGTGAATTCTAAAGCATAGAGCAGAGGAAGAACTGCCTTTTCATTGAAAAATGATCACACTGGTGCTTAATGGAGACAAGTCAAGATGAATCACAACAGTCATCCACTATGATTTTCAAAAGCATGGATGGCATAGATGACAAATTCTTCACGTTTCTTCCAGATACGGATGACTGTTTTGAATGTCCACAAGATCATTATCCAAATAAAGAAAAGAAAGGATGCATCCTGAAATTGCTGGTCTTTCTAACTTTTAAAGAAACCTTAGGAATTGGTTTGGCCTCAGCTGCTCTTTGTTTCTTCTTCTTGACAGCTTGGGTATTTGGAACATTTATTAAGCACAGGGATACTCCCATTGTCAAAGCCAACAATCGGTCCCTCACCTACACCCTCCTTGTCTCTCTTCTGCTCTGTTTTCTCTCCTCTTTGTTGTTCCTCAGCCAACCTGACAAGGTGACCTGCCTTCTCCGACAACCAACTTTTGGCATCACCTTCTCAGTGGCCATTTCTAGCGTCCTGGCCAAAACCATCACTGTGGTTGTAGCTTTCATGGCCACTAAACCGGGATCTCAGATGAGGAGATGGGTGGGGAAAAAATTGGCCTTTTCTATTGTCCTTTCATGCTCTCTATTAGAAGTATGTATTTGTATAATTTGGTTGTCAACATCTCCCCCATTCCCTGAGTTGAACATGCACTCAGAGATACAAGAAATGATTTTACAATGCAATGAGGGATCAGCTTTCTTCTTCTACTGTGTCTTGGGCTACATGGGTATCTTGGCCATTGCCAGCTTTATTGTGGCTTTCCTTGCCCGTAAATTACCTGACAGCTTTAATGAAGCCAAGTTCATCACTTTCAGCATGTTGGCCTTTTGCAGTGTGTGGATCTCCTTCTTTCCAGCCTATCTGAGCACAAAAGGAAAAGCCATGGTAGCTGTGGAGGTCTTCTCCATCTTGGCCTCCAGTGCTGCATTACTGGGATGCATATTCTTGCCAAAGTGCTACATCATTGTTTTGCGGCCTAAACTCAACCACAGGGAGCAACTCATAAAGAGAAAATAGTACCCAATGTTGTCTTTTTTCCTAATAAAAAATGCTGACAACAAAAAATAAAAGGACCATTTGCTATTTACAGAAACCATGTAGTTTTGATTTTGGCCTAAGTAGATATATGGAGGTTTATTTT